>NC_071268.1:5229723-5542223 GCF_023375685.1 Ictalurus furcatus | reverse complement strand
CATTATAGACGGTCTACATTATTTATATTATTATTATTATATTACATTATAGACGGTCTATATTATTTATATTATTATTATATTACATTATAGACGGTCTACATTATTTATATTATTATTATATTACATTATAGACGGTCTACATTATTTATATTATTATTATTATATTACATTACAGACGGTCTATATTATTTATATTATTATTATATTACATTATAGACCGTCTACATTATTTATATTATTATTATTATATTACATTATAGACCGTCTACATTATTTATATTATTATTATTATATTACATTATAGACCGTCTACATTATTTATATTATTATTATATTACATTATAGACGGTCTACATTATTTATATTATTATTATATTACATTATAGACGGTCTACATTATTTATATTATTATTATTATATTACATTATAGACGGTCTACATTATTTATATTATTATTATATTACATTATAGACGGTCTACATTATTTATATTATTATTATTATATTACATTATAGACGGTCTATATTATTTATATTATTATTATTATATTACATTATAGACGGTCTACATTATTTATATTATTATTATATTACATTATAGACGGTCTATATTATTTATATTATTATTATTATATTACATTATAGACCGTCTACATTATTTATATTATTATTATTATATTACATTATAGACGGTCTATATTATTTATATTATTATTATATTACATTATAGACGGTCTACATTATTTATATTATTATTATTATATTACATTATAGACGGTCTACATTATTTATATTATTATTATTATATTACATTATAGACGGTCTACATTATTTATATTATTATTATTATATTACATTATAGACCGTCTACATTATTTATATTATTATTATATTACATTATAGACGATCTACATTATTTATATTATTATTATATTACATTATAGACGGTCTACATTATTTATATTATTATTATTATATTACATTATAGACGGTCTACATTATTTATATTATTATTATATTACATTATAGACGGTCTACATTATTTATATTATTATTATTATATTACATTATAGACGGTCTATATTATTTATATTATTATTATTATATTACATTATAGACGGTCTACATTATTTATATTATTATTATATTACATTATAGACGGTCTATATTATTTATATTATTATTATTATATTACATTATAGACCGTCTACATTATTTATATTATTATTATTATATTACATTATAGACGGTCTATATTATTTATATTATTATTATATTACATTATAGACGGTCTACATTATTTATATTATTATTATTATATTACATTATAGACGGTCTACATTATTTATATTATTATTATATTACATTATAGACGGTCTACATTATTTATATTATTATTATATTACATTATAGACGGTCTATATTATTTATATTATTATTATATTACATTACAGACGGTCTATATTATTTATATTATTATTATTATATTACATTACAGATGGTCTATATTATTTATATTATTATTATATTACATTATAGACGGTCTATATTATTTATATTATTAGAATATTACATTATAGACGGTCTATATTATTTATATTATTATTATATTACATTATAGACGGTCTACATTATTTATATTATTATTATATTACATTATAGACGGTCTATATTATTTATATTATTATTATATTACATTACAGACGGTCTATATTATTTATATTATTATTATATTACATTACAGACGGTCTATATTATTTATATTATTATTATATTACATTATAGACGGTCTATATTATTTATATTATTAGAATATTACATTATAGACGGTCTATATTATTTATATTATTATTATATTACATTATAGACGGTCTACATTATTTATATTATTATTATATTACATTATAGACGGTCTATATTATTTATATTATTATTATATTACATTACAGACGGTCTATATTATTTATATTATTATTATATTACATTACAGACGGTCTATATTATTTATATTATTATTATATTACATTATAGACGGTCTATATTATTTATATTATTCGAATATTACATTATAGACGGTCTACATTATTTATATTATTATTATATTACATTATAGACGGTCTATATTATTTATATTATTATTATTATATTACATTACAGACGGTCTATATTATTTATATTATTATTATATTACATTATAGACGGTCTATATTATTTATATTATTAGAATATTACATTATAGACGGTCTATATTATTTATATTATTAGAATATTACATTATAGACGGTCTACATTATTTATATTATTATTATATTACATTATAGACGGTCTATATTATTTATATTATTAGAATATTACATTATAGACGGTCTATATTATTTATATTATTAGAATATTACATTATAGACGGTCTACATTATTTATATTATTATTATATTACATTATAGACGGTCTATATTATTTATATTATTATTATTATTATATTACATTACAGACGGTCTATATTATTTATATTATTATTATATTACATTACAGACGGTCTATATTATTTATATTATTATTATATTACATTACAGACGGTCTATATTATTTATATTATTAGAATATTACATTATAGACGGTCTATATTATTTATATTATTATTATATTACATTATAGACGGTCTACATTATTTATATTATTATTATATTACATTATAGACGGTCTATATTATTTATATTATTATTATTATTATATTACATTACAGACGGTCTATATTATTTATATTATTATTATATTACATTACAGACGGTCTATATTATTTATATTATTATTATATTACATTACAGACGGTCTATATTATTTATATTATTATTATATTACATTATAGACGGTCTATATTATTTATATTATTCGAATATTACATTATAGACGGTCTACATTATTTATATTATTATTATATTACATTATAGACGGTCTATATTATTTATATTATTATTATTATTATATTACATTACAGACGGTCTATATTATTTATATTATTATTATATTACATTACAGACGGTCTATATTATTTATATTATTATTATATTACATTACAGACGGTCTATATTATTTATATTATTATTATATTACATTATAGACGGTCTATATTATTTATATTATTCGAATATTACATTATAGACGGTCTATATTATTTATATTATTCGAATATTACATTATAGACGGTCTATAATAAATAAAATGAATAATATAATATATAATAAAACAATAGAGACCGAAAGACCTGAGGTGTGAAACAACACCCACACGACCACGCCTTGAACTGAAACAAGGTGAAAAGGAGTGGAAGTAAGGACAGGAAACTGTGTATATGCTCGGTTCGATCAGTCCGAGCTGCAACACCTGAACATTTTAATCGTTGGTTATTCCTGTGGATTAATGGACTTAAATGTCTGTGGACGCCTCAGCATCGCACCCATACGTTTCCCCCAAACGTTCGCCACAAACCTGGAAGCACACAACTGTAGCGTTTCGCATTAGGCGTGTAGGGCTTTTCATTCCAAAAGATCCTTTATTCGTCCAGAACCGAGCGGTTAAAAACGACAGCATTTCCACCACGTCAGGTTTTAAGGAGAGTCGTGCAAACGAAGGGAAATGTGCCTACTGCAAATCTCTGGACGGTGGACGTTTAAGGGATTCTGCAGTAACGTGCCGTAAACCGTTTTCAAAACATAACAGCACGTGTCGGTATAATACTTTTACATGAAGCAGTCGTCTAATATTCACAGAGCTGACATTTGGACTCTCGAGCACCGGTCAAAAAATAAAAAAATAAAAAAGGCGAAAGTTGCGTAATTAAGCACTTTCAAAGTACCATCACCATTTACATTAAATGGAAAAGCTTCGATTTGATTCGATTTTTTGGCCAAAAAACAAACAAACAAACAAAAAAAAATTTTCACTTTAGCTTGAATGTTAAATTGAACTTGTAAATTTTATTTCATATTTATAAACTAAAAACATTCTCCAAAACGCAACAGAGCCTGCACGAACATCTCACATCGGTCAATACTGAAAAACAAATCGCCAGACATTTTATTGGAAAGGAGAATACAATCTATGCTGATAATCACAAAGAGCCAACAGACAAACAAAATCCCTGTGCAAAAGTTAATACATCCATTCACTGCAAAATAATCAACGCCACCAACGTGTCCAAGTACTCGTCCAGCAAGCGTTTCAAACACCACCAGGACCTGAAAAGTCGACAAGTTAGCTAATACGCTAATATTCTTCACAGCTGATCATGCGACACGATCGTTTCGTTTTTACATGCCTACTGTTTATTGTCCATGAAAAAAATATGTGGTAAACGTGGAGAAATCTTCCTGCCACCCCATAATAGTGTCCCACAACCCATTCCTGTCTGTAGCTGTGCCTCAAAACAAGAGCTGTTTTCGCCAAACACGCCGCTGTGCATGATGACCAAACATCATGCTCTAAGAAGGAGGTCTTTCCTAGCCACCCTTCCAGGAAAGTCATACTTGTTCGGTCTTTTTTCTGATTGAACATACATTTAAATGTTCTTACCGTGGCCTGTAGTTCGCATGGTGTAGCTCTTGGGTTTTTCTGAGCATTTAGCGGTCTGACGTCGGACAGAATTTGCTGGGATGCCTACTCCTGGGAAGACCGGCAGCTGTCTTGAACGCTCTGTATTTGTAAACAATCCTTCTCACTGTTGAATGGTGAATTTGGCATTGTTTGGCGATGGCCTTATGACCCTTTCCAGGTTGATGAGCAGAAACGATTGCTTCTCTGAAGTCTCTGAAGCCTTTCCACTTGGCATGATGTAGACACACACCCGAGTGCTCCAGAACACCAAACTGGCAAAAGTTCAGCTTTGCCAGCGGCGATTTGAATAATCGTGTGCATTTCATTAGTAACGCCTGCCTGCTTGTTACCCTCAATGATTGTGGAAGTAGCAAGGGTGTACTTACTTTTCCCCACCAGGTTTCTGAATGTTGGTTTACTTTTTCGTGGAAAAAAAACAAAAAACAAAACAAACTACATATAGAAATCCGCTGTGATTTCAGAACGGATTGAATTGAAGAACTGAACTGATAGAGGGTGTACTTTCTTTTCCCATGACTGTATGTGTTACAACCAGGAAGTGACTGGAAGCAAGTCAGTCGTTTCCAATTCCTGAGTTTGTTGAGCGATTTCATCATAATGACCTCACGGCATCCAACCCAATTAGGTCACCGAGCAAATTTTCCGTCTGACCCTTCCAGGGAGGTGGGGGGGTGGGGGGGAAGGGGAGAGAGAGAGGAGGGGGGGTGGGGCGTCTCAGCTATACTGATGTACTATTAGAACACGTCAGTGAAATTCTCAGCTAGACTTTAACGATCCACCCTCATAGTGAAGCCATAAAGACATTGAACTTCAGTTACTCCAGGGTACTGCTTTTCATTTGTGAAATATGTACGACATGCCACGCTGAGGGAAAAAAAAACACCCTCGTTACATGCCTCTGTATGTCATCTGATCTCTTTAATGAGAAGCCATTAAATGCTAAATCCTTTTTTAGGATTGAAAAGTAATTCCTTCCCTGTTGATAACGAATGCAATATACAAGCAAATACGGCAATACACGAAACCTGCCGTGTACCGCGACAGACAAAAAGGAGATACACAAGGCTCTTCGCTGCATCGCTCTTCCAGACAGCAGGGTATCATTTCGAAGATTTGAACGCCGGGCTGTGTTTCGCTTCGGCGTGTGTGGATGATGATCTAAACCGGCTCCTCTTCAGACTCGAGCTGTCCACGTGTTAATCTTTCCGACCGGGAATGTGAAACTGTTTCGAAGACTTCGACACACACAGCATTTGACGCAGGTCAGGTTGCAAAGTAGTGCGTTATTACAGAATGCTAGATTGTGCAAAACGTATTGCCACATTTGTGGCCTGTCAGGGCGTTACGTGCCCACTGGAACACTCAGTACTGTGAAGTGGTTTTATTTCAACACTCGGTGCGTTTACATGGACAACAATAATCCGATATTAAGACGATCCTCTGATTAAGAAACTAGCATGTGAACAGCGATTATTGACGACCTTAATCCGATTAAAGTCATACTCGAAGTAAACACAAATGGGATTAAGACGTGTGGAGTATTCCTGTTTTAGCCGCGTTATCGATGTGCGGTACAGACATGTACACACCTTAATCACACTATTAACGTCGCGTGGGAGTTTTCACCGCATTGTGCGACAGGACACGTACACACACGGCAGTGCTTAACCGTTTGACGGCGAACAAGAGAGCACGGCTGCGTCCCAAACCGTGTACTTACCTGCTATATAGTAGGAGAAATACATGTATCACAGCTACCATATAGACGGTAAGTACGCGGTTCGGGACGCAGCCCACGGCTTCAAGCGGTCGTCTATTTGCACGTACGGCACGACAAATAATTAACCGCACTTGAAGCGTTCGTAAAAATTTTTAATAAAAACACCCAAAATTGTATACGGTACTGTAACGAAGGCGAGCTGTATGTAGATACGTGAAATTCTGGAGGGAACGTCGGACGGCGTGGCGCGGTGACGTGATGACGTGTGACGTTAATCGATCTATGTTCTATAACATGTAAAACCTGAACGTGAAAGGAATATTCTAAAAGCGACTCATGTAAACACCTTAATCACAATATTGTCTTATTCAGAATAAGGTCAGTGATTAGATTACTGCTGTCCATGTAAACGTCGTCAGTGTAACATATTGCTTAAACATCGCAGGGTAATACAGATTTAATTAATGCGCTGGAAAACTTAAATATCACATATATGTGTTCTAAAATATTCATTCTTACTGGACAATGTGAAGTAATAATGCATTTTTTAATAAAAGCCTGCTTTAAACTCTGCGTCTTTATCCTGCAACATGTTTGGGCATGTCCATGTGTTTCTGACCGTGGTCATGAGAAACAAGCCCTCGCACCCCTTCCAGCTCCGTGAGTTCACACACCCACATTACTACATTCCTAAGTACACACAGTGTTTGGGTTTGACGCCGTTCCAGAGTCAGGACACTTCTCCACTCTTGCTCCTACACGTGAACCTGAAACCCATCTTTCTCACACACTTGTAACAACCTAAGCAACCAGCAGAAGTAGCAAAGCATTTATTTTAGATAAAACACACACCCACCTGGGACTTGGTGCTACAGCTCTGTGCAGAACACAGGAAACCACGAGAGCATAGCCAGGCATCAGACACGGCTCTGGAGAGACAAACCTCCCTTTCCCAAAAATGATCCGATATGACTCGATCCCGAATCCCCGGCTGGAGCTGCTGGATGGGCCACTTCCGCCATCTCATGAGTCCTACTTCAATTCAAACCACATCAGTTACCTCGATCTGAGCAGAGCATCCCTGCCTTACTCTCTACAGTCCACTGCATCCACCCAAACATGCACACACAGAGGGAGAGAGAGAGAGAGCGCGTGAGAGAGACCACAGAGAGGAATAACACTATATAAGGTCTTCACTTCTTGACTCTAAACACTTAGACTGTTTACTCTCTGCTTTCCCTCAGCTCTCCTTTTTAAGACAACTCCTAATGAAGCTCTCTCATGTCTGCTGGAGGAGACGTACCAGACCATGGGTTGTTTGATTTACAAATGGGGCTGGGAGAGAAACTCTCCATCTCCTCTTCTGTTTCATTTATTTATTTTACAAATTAATAGGAAATATCGAGGAAGCATTTCGTGTGCTAATATTGTGTTCAACTTTGACTGGAAGTCACTTTCAATCAAGCCACTGTTTAGATGAACAGACTATGTTATTTTAGACTTTTTCACCGTCCTGACGCTAGCATTCAGCGGTAACAATGGACAAATGTCCCCATCCATCACCCGCTGAACAAGCTAGCGCTGTGTCTCAAATCACATACTTACAGTGGGGGGGGAATAAGTATTGGACACGACACGAGTGAGGTTATTCACATGAAATTTTCACCAGACTTCAGTATTAACTTAAGAAATCCAGAAATATAAAGAATTCACAACATTAAAGTCCATCAATAAAGTTGTGTGTAATAAAGAGGAATGACACGGGAAAAAAGTATTGAACACGCTAACTGAAATATATAGTGTTGAATATGATAATTTATAAAATTTATAAATTCCCTAAGTCTTTGGAGAAGACACTTCCTGTATGAAGAAATGAATGTTCCGCAGTATTCAGGTGTGATTTTCACCCGTTCTTCTAAACATATTGTCTTTAAATCTTGTCCAATTGGATTCGAGTCAGGTGATTGACTGGGCCATTCTAACACCTTGATTTTTTTCTCTGAAACTAATCGAAAGTTTCCTTTGCTGTATGTTTTGGATCGTTGTCCTGCTGGAAGCTCCACCCACATCTCATCTTTATCATCCTGGTGGATGGCAGCAGATTCTTCTCAAGAATCTCCCGGTAAAGGGCTCCATTCATCGTTCCTTCAATTATATGAAGTCTGCCAGTACCATGTGATGAAAAACAGCCCCACACCATGATGCTTCCACCTCCAGACTTCACTGTTGGTGTAGTGTTTTTAGGGTGATGTGCAGTGCCATTTCTTCTCCAAACATGACGTGTAGTATGACAGCCAAAAAGTCCAATTTTGCTCTCGTCTGATCAGACTACACTCTCCCAGTATTTCATAGGCTTGTCCAAATGAGTTGTAGCAAACTTTAAACGAGCTTCGACATGCCTTTTCTTCAGTAATGGAGTCGTGCGGGGTGAGCGTGAGCAGTGGAGTGCACTGCCTATTGTTTTATTCTGTGACGATGGCACCTGCTGAGTGTTTCTGGAGCTCTTTCCGACTGGTCCTTGACTCTTGGGCTACTCTTCTGAACATTCTTCTGACTCCCTGGTCAGAAATCTTGTGAGGAGCTCCTGTGCGTGGCCGGTTGATGACGGAGTGATGCTGCTTCCACTTGTGGATAACGGTCCCAATGGTGCTTACTGGAGGATTCAGAAGTTTTGAAATACGTCTGTATCCGATTCCATCAATATGTTTCGCAACAATAAGGTTGTGAAGGTCTTGGGAGAGCTCTTTGCTTTTACCCATCATGAGATGTTTCTTGTGTGACACCTTGGTAACGAAAAGCCTTTTTATAGACCATCAATTTACTAACCCAGCTGATATTAATTTGCACAGATAGGAGGTATAATTACTTACAGATTTCAGCTGGTTCCTTGCCTTACCTTGCCTTGGAGAACTGCTTTTCCATTGCGTGTTCGATACTTTTTTCCCCGTGTCATTCCACTTTATTACACATAACTTCATTTATGGACATTAATGCTGTGAATTCTTTATATTTCCGGATTTCTTGAGTTAATACTGATGTCTGGTGAAAGGTTCATATGAGCAGCCTCACTGGAAATATATTTACTGTAAAAAATGTTGACGTGTCCGATACTTAATTCCCCCACCGTACGTACAACCCAAGAACGTTATTCAGTACTAACGCTAACCGATTGTCCTACTACACTTTAGCCTAAACTGCTCACGTAGCCTTCAAACCAACCAAAAGGTCTGTATTGTGTGCCGGTCTCCTGTATTCTCTAGATTAGTAACTACTTTTGAAGGTTGATTTGAGACGCAGCTCATCTGTTGTCGGTTACAATTACAGAGCATATAAAAATGTAACACACTACTCTCACAGATGGAAAGAAACAAGCGATTCCATTGTTTATCACCTTGCGCAAGATGTTATTATATTATATAACGGTGAGCAGAAGGGCTTCAAAAGTGTTCGAATAGCATTTTCCTCAAAAGATCTGCCCACACTGTACAGTAAACGCCAGAACTAAACTGCAACCAAGTAAAACAGATACTCCTCAGCAAACCACAGACCGGGGTTTAAGCCACACCATCTAGCCCAGTACGAGTGGATCTTACATTAGAGTAATCATCTCCTGGGAGAAAATATGACGCGCATCACCACAGACACACATACTGTAGTAAGGCTAAAAACGTCAACGGATGCAAAAGATTCCAGTCACACTTGATACCCACAATGCCACCCGGACCAGCAGAGGTCCGGCTCAGAGGAGTTCTGGTTTTGGTTCATTTCCTGTAATCTCATGCTCCTGTTTCCTGTTACAACTTACCCAAGTGGATCTCGTAGACCAGAACTCCTTTAACAGTGTTGTCCTTGCAAAGTATTGCCACCTTCCGAGTAATTCACAGCCATGTTCCGTAGTTTGCCATACGTTACCGATGTACCAATGATTTCTGGATTGCTTTCGTGACTCTTGGGTTTTTTTTTTTGGATATGCTCTATTGCTTATGGATTTTTGGGTGAATATGAATAAGCCCCCTGAGTCACATGTCGGAGCAAGGATAACTTTCTGGGCTCACATTATCCAAGCACAGTCTATCCCCTCTGCATATGCAGCTTTCAGTGGGACCAACCAACACTATTCAGCCAGATCCCCAAGAAGCTAATGCTTTAAAACCCTACATTGTTCATTTGCAATTAGCCCCTACTCTTGGATTGGTTGAGAGCGCCTTCAAAAGTGCCTGCGGTGGATGCTATTACGCGAGCAGACTTGGGAGTCAGTGCATGTAAGACTCTAGTGAGCTGCCTGACAGCAGAAACCCCAGGCTGACGGGCTGTAAGCACCACCCAAGATTTTGCCTGGGTTAACACCGTCTAGCTCTCCACCACAGATCTGAGAAAAGACACAAAATGTGGTCTGATGCTTCTCACATTACCCACAATAACAATCGTTGTGAATCACCAAAACCTCAAACATATGTTTAGTTTTCCGTGAGAAGTCGATCTGAGCCTTCGTGTCCGCATTACCTGCATGACATTTTTGTATACAGCCTTCTACACATGTATGCTTGTGAAAATGTGCTCTTTGGACTTTGCTTCATTCTATAAATCATGTGCGTTTGATTTCTGCACACAGAGCCAAACCATCCCACTGACTTCCTGGTGTGACAACCCCGGTGATTTGGCCACGGGGTTGATCTATTTAAAAGATATGCTTCAAGTACATGGAACTACATCTAAACATCACGGACCCCTGGCTAACCATCACAGACCCCACTCTGACAATCATGGATCTCGTAGACCATGTAAAATAAAATGCCTTCTGTTTGGGGAAAAAAAAAAAAAAAAAAAAAAGCTAACTGTTTGGGGAAAATCATCCACCGAGGAAGGTCACAGAGAAGCCACTCATTCTAATTAGAGCATTTTGGTTTCCTACACATAGGTTACGCATGGGCGGCCGGTCCAGGTAAAAGACCACTGTACTACAATAACCTTTGTCGAACCGCTAAGGTTAAAAAAGCGCTATATAAGTGCAGACCATTTACCATTTAACCTTAGGGAAAATACAGAGGCTTATTTGCCTGACACGACTGTTCTGACTGAAGTAAATCAGATCGCATGTCCAGGAATGACACGGAACACGGAGTTTAATAGAATTGTAAGAAGGCTAACACGGATTTATAGGAACAAAAGCGAATCGATGCAGAAAGACCCGACACGGACCCCTGGACCTGACGGTACAAAGGGCCGAGAACGTCAGGGTGAGGTTGCGGTTCAGACTACAGTATCGACTCGATATCAATCATACTCGAAATATCTGTATAAACAGATGTAGAAAACAGATCCGTGGTCCTTCAACCCCCTCCCATCCCAAGTACATTTCAGCTCTGTGGCAAACGCTGCACATGGAGGAGAATTGTGCCTGGCATCCCTGGCACAAATAAGTTACATAACAACTCCCTCTGTGACTAACAGATAACACATTTCTAAAGTTTGGGCCTAAACATCTCCATCATTCAAACTTTCACGATGTTCCGAGCTCGCAGCTTCTCGCCCTGCTGTTTTTCATACCCTCATCAACTTTCTTGCCATTTCTGCTTGGTGGAATCATCAACTTAAAGTGAAGTTAGACAACCCCTCGGGCTGCGAGATCAGAGAAGCGACGGCGGAAGAACATTTCTATAAATGCCACCTACTGCTACTACCGGGTTAGCGCTGTGACAAGTCTACTTTACCAAAAGGGTATCGCTTCAGATAAATTATTCTAGCCGTTTCAACTGAAAAACGCTACACACTTCAGTCGCCGTCCTGTTCTAACGTACGTGATCCGCTCGTCTAAAGCGGGTTAGAGTCGACGAGGGCATCAGGATGCCGAGCAGTTCGGGTGGAAGAAAGCGAGAGTGGCCGACTTACTGATCATCCGACAAAACCCGCTACTGAACATCTTCCATTCACATGCACACGGTTCTAATGAGCAGAGATCTTTTCCCGAGCCTAAATCATTAGGCACATGAGGGATCGAGACGGGGAAAAGGATCCATTTTGACCGAGTAACAGATAGCTCAGGTGAGAAACGAACACTACGGGCTAGCACTGTCGAATTCATTTCGTTTAAGCTGCTTAATGCATTTAATATACAATTACTGGTCAGTATTGGCGTACAATGTTATCCTGGCTCCAACAGAAACCTCAGCAGCACTGGATCAAACAAACCAAGATCATACGCTTTGTAAACATAATCACGTCGGGTGATTTTACACAGTAAGACCAAGTCCTAAATGGCGTCCTGTTCACTACATGCCCGGTACACAGAGTATAGCAGAACAGTGTTGCAGAAATTACGCTGTGTAAGGCCCAACAACCACATAATACCATCTCCTCCACCCCCCCCCCCCAGTGAAGTTACACAGACCCACACATACACATGCATTCCCTCCGTCTAGACCGAGTGTACTGACCCGCTCCAGAGCCCGTTGTGTCCACATCCTTCTCCTGATACTCTGTGAATGATCTGTTCTATGAAAAAGCCCAATGCATTCTTGTCATTCTCTCACACACACACACACACACACACACACGAAGTGCCAAGCCCAGATCCCAGAAGGGGAGGCTGAAGTTCACTGTGACCTTTATAAACTCCTAAAACTTGCAGAGATTAGCAGCAACGGTCTTTTTGTTTATTCTTTCTTCCTGCGCACCGTTTGCTGCACTGCCGTGATCGTTCAGAACACACTGACGCCGTAGCACGGTATTAAACCACTTCCGTCAGATCAGATCAGATCCTGCACTTCAGAAGAGTGTGATTGCAGATAAATTAGTGCTAAACACACACGGACAGTACACCAGCTGTGCTCCTCAAACATTCCACCAACTCGGCTTTTAGGGACGTTTGACTCCACGCACTGAGTCTCAGGACAGAACGATTATTTTCCTGCATGGGGACCGTTTAGGAAGTGAGACAGCACAGATGCTTTGGGATCTCGCTGGTTTTTCTGCTGGAAGGTAGACTGGGAAAAAAAGTGCCACTATGATGACAGCACACACTAAGCATGCATATTACTTGCGTCATTCTCCATCTCGTTCCTCCCGTCTCCTACAGAGCACCACTGGTGGCATCCCTAATTTAAAAATAAATAAATAAATAAATAACGCACGGCCAAACGTCTTACCGTGCGGGAACGAGATCCTGACGTGTAGGCACGAGTTAGTAAAGTGAGGGGATGAGTACTTCCACGTGGTATTGATCCGTGATTATTGTGCTGACGCACATGCTCAGTGTGTTAAGATACAGACACTAGAGAAGTTTACACGCACACTATCATAAACCACCGTACCCGACATCATAGAACATTAGGATAAATATTCATTAGAAGTTCCTTTTTATTTTAAATCATTTTTAACATTTACATTTTTTTTATTTTTATAAAAGATCACAGTACCCTTGATCAGGGGTGTCCAAACGTATCCGTAAAGGGTAGGTGTGGGTGCAAGCAGGAGCCACACCTGAGTCCACGTGTTTAATCAGTTCAGCTTTCAGACTTTTCAGACTTTCAGGTGAGAATGAAAACCTGCGTCCACACCGACCCTTTCCGGATAAGAGTGGACACCCCGGCCCTCCCTCGATAGGTCAAAAAAAAAAACCCCATAAAGCAACATAATTTAATCACGTGATTGAAATTATAATTGTTTAATCCCTATTCTGCATACGTAAAGCAATGAGATTTGTATTCAAATTGTGTATGATGTACAAAACACTGAACGTCTCAGTTGTATAATTAACAATAACTGGATAAAATACACGAAGCAGTACTAGTAAGAGCTCTATATCACTGTACTGTGCGGCTGTGGATCAGGTGGTAGAGCGGGTTGTACATTAATCGTAGGGTTGGCGGTTCGATTCCCGGCCCACGTGACCCCGCATGCCGAAGTGTCCTTGGGCGAAACGCTGAACCCCGAGTTGCTACCGATGGCAAGCTAGCGCCTTGGCAAGCCAGAGCTGCCTTGCATGGCAGCTCTGCTCCCACTGGTGTGTGAATGTGTGAATGAGAACCAGTGTAAGTTAAGGCTCTGGGTTACTGATCGGGAGCCCCAGCACTGCCACTGTTGGGCCCTTGAGCAAGGCCCTTAACCCTCTCTGCTCCAGGGGGCGCTGTATCATTTCTGACCCTGCGCTCTGACCCCAGCTTCCTAACATGCTGGGATATTTCACTGTGCATATGTATATGTGATCAATAAAGACTCATTAAAGCGCTTTGTAGAACCACTAAGGTTAAAAAAAGTGCTACATTAGTGCAGACCATTTACTGCAGAATAGGTCATATAAACTCCGTGCTTTTCTCTACTCTCCCCTTTATACGCTAGACTGCAGTGGGTCCACAGGAAGGCTCGTCATGGTGAGTGCAGCCACCCGTGGAAATGGCCAATGTGTTTATACTTGGCAGTAATTACAGTTTGGTAGACTCCCAAGCTCCACACACACACACACATATATACACAAGCACAACCCCAGGAAACAGGCACAACACACATCATGCCCAAGAAAAGCAAATTGGAACAACAGTTAGTGATGACCTCTTTGTCTGGAAGGATTTTAGGTACAACCTACACAGTTAACTACAGCTCACAGTCCTGTTGGGAATTTGCCCAGCTTTTCGAGTACATCTAAGAAATTGCTCCAGAACAAATGATCCCAGGATGTCGAAACATGTCCCACGGTCACGAATAAGTTGAGGAAAGCGTCACTGGTCAGTGTGCAGCTTCTTAAGATAGAGCAGGAACACCACACTGTTACATGACTGCTGCTGAGAACAGCATGAAACCTGCTCGATACACATCAGTGTCAAAACACACACACACACACACACACACACACACACACACATACACACCTCTCTCCTTCTCAAACACACACCTACAATTTCCACCTGTCCATCCAAACATGGAAACCAGACACAGAGCACATAACCGGCGCCAGGACACGGACACACACACACACACACACACACACACACACAGAGAGAGCCAGGATCCTGTGGAGGTATCTCATGGCCACAGGACGGAGCTCCCCTAGCTACTTCCTGTTTGGCACTGTGATTTACTGACTCGACATTTTTTCTCCCGGTTGGCCGCCAGAGCCGGAAATCTTTGGCCGAACCCGGCTGCATGTTGTTACAGCTTCACGTTACCATCATCGTTACCTAATATTCATGATCTATAGTGGGACTTATTGTGTCAGACGACAATGTCCACTAGGGCTGGAGGGAATAATCAGTTCCGTTACAAAAGACTGTAGAGCAGTGTTGTGCTTAGCTCGTCACAGGACATGTACCCATACCCAGCATCACCGGATCAAAATAAAGTGGATTATTTTCATACAGCTGCACACTCTGGAGGGACCGCAATGATTCTCCGGTGATTGCAGTGTTTTTATTAATGGCGTTGTACATTTGAACAGTTTATAGTTCATAAAGTTAAAGTTATAGGGCATCTGCGAGACAAGTTCGTTGCTGTTATCACCTCCGTTATAGGGGAGATAAAGTCACTCCTTCACCAGCCTCTCCATTCCCCCCCCCTTCTCTTCTCCCCCTCTCCCTCTCTAAAAACGCACACCCCTTGCCATGTTTTCTCCAACCTCATCAGGAATTATAGGAGACGACTCAGAGCTGCTGCACACCTATATTTAACAAAAAAAATATATTTTTTGGATAAACCTGTGTTGTGTTTGCAATTGTTTTATCCAGAGAGCAGAGAATTTTTGTGAATTTTTTAACAAAAGAAAGATCGAAAGGTTAAACAATCAAGACGTTTTTCCACAGACTTCTTTGCTCACATCTACCGAGGGTGCCAATATTATTGGAGAGCACTGTATATATAATGTATGTAATAAACTAATGTGTGTGTGTGTGTGTATATATAGACACCGATAGCTATATAGATAGAATTTATTTTAAACAAACGGAAGAATAATCGTTAGTTGCAGCCACAGAAACATGTATAACGTATTACAATGAGTGCATTAATATAAACTTACCGTATACAGTACACCCAGAACTACTGCCCGAGCCACGCTGCTGTACAAAAGAATGTCCACCTTCCGACCAATCAAAGTCAAGAACTCGACCCCACTGTAGTACAAGTACTCATACTGACCAGGCCTACTTCCGATCAGTCCAATTAGGAACGCGTCATAGCATACTGAATTACGAGGGGGGGGGGGGTATGGCAAGGCGGATGGGTAAGCCCACATTCTTCTATGTCCATACACGTAGCCTCTGGGACAATACAGCTCCTTACATTAACACTTCACGTTAGCCCTGGGACTGTGAAATTCCTCGTCTTAACCCCCAGTGGCTGTTAAGTGCAGTTTTATGTCTTGTGCTAAGAAGTCAGAGCCTAGAGCTTTCCTGCCATCTGGAGAGTCAGGTATTCTTTACCCCTACCACACGAGTACAGTTCCGCCCACTAGATCAACAAGAGCGTATTAAAAACCGTAATTAGACAGAGCATCTGTGTGCCCTTTTTACGAAGAGCACTCCTAGGAAATGTGACCAAAACAAACAAACAAAAACAACTCTACAAGCTTTTTTTTTTTTAAGCAAAAGATTTCAACAAAATGGCAAAGTTTGTGTGGAAACCACCCCCCCCCAACCCCTCCCAATCCTCTAGATGTAATCCTACCCACTGCTGTTTCCCTGCCAACTCCGTCTGTAGGCCCACAACTGCACATGACCTGTTTACCACCTACACACACCCACACACACACACTTCAACACTCACTCTCTCTCCGTTTCATATCTGCTGGCAATATACAGAGCTTACTCATTCTCATGCATCATTCTCAGACAAAGATGTCACTCTCTCTCTCTCACACACACACCTACACACTTCCCACCACTAATATTCCATTACACATACGGTTGAGACTAAAAGTTTACATACACCTAACCTAAAAGCATTCAAACTCCGTTTATTCACAATTCCACACATTTCAAGCTAGGATACATTCCCCATGTTAAGTCGTTTAGGGTTTCCATCGTTATCTCCATAAGAGTTTCTTTCAAAATAATATCTAAGAGACAAATATATTTAAGCTTTTATTTACTAGATCAGATTTTCAGTGGGTCAAAAAGTTTACACACACTTTTCGGTGTTGCTGCCTGAACATCCGTTAAACTTGAATAAAGCTCTTCCTGTAGCCTTCCACGAGCTTCTCACAATACTTTGCAGGAAGTTTTGCTCATTCCTCTTGACAGAACTGATGTAACTCAGGATCGTGGGTCTCCTCGCTCAGACACACTTGTTCAGTTCGGTCCACGATGATGCTGCCACCCCCATGCTTCGCAGATGGGATGGAATTCTTTGGATTAAACGCCTCACCCTATTTCCTCCATACACGGTGCCAACATCGTGACCTCAGTCACCATCAGACAGAGGTGTGATCGTCAAGTGACTGAGGAAGACCGTGTGCAGACCTTTCAGGCAGGGGTGCATTTTATATTCAACACAGCAGAGAAGATCAAACACTACAAACAGGCGGTTGTGTAGCACGGAAGCACGAGCACAAACTTTATATCCAAAATGCTCCTCTGTGTGAGAGGGGCAGGGGAAACTGGTGCGAGTCGCTTAAAAGGTTTAGTTTAATTCCAGTTTATTGTCATTATATGCTGTATTTGCGCGCTTGCAGCGTAACTCCTGTCGTTTATTATAACGGAAGCGATGTGTTAGTAACGAGGCCGCGTTGCTCCTCACGTGCGGTGATACACGGTGTAGCGCGAGTAAGATCTGTAACGTCTAATTAAGACACTACGATCAAAAGTAAACAAGTAAAATAATGTTCCTAAAGGCAGCGAGTAACAGAAACCACAAGGTGCAGTGAAAGAGAGATTTTATTATTAATTTACGACTGCAGTTTAATTCTGTGCTTTTTGTGCATCCATAAAAAATAATGAATAAATGCTATTATAGAATATAAACTTATATAAACTAATAATTATGCAGTATTTTTTATGGCTGCACAAAAAGCACTGAATTAAACTACAGTCCTAAATGAAGAATATATATTCTGGTGTGTGTGTGTGTGTGTGTGTGTGTGTTGGGTTCTTTTCAGTCGTATATAATTGGACAAACAGTTGTGTGAAGTTTTAGTCTGACGTTTATATTTGTAACACTCAGTTTGTGGATTTTATTTTAAATAAACGAATGGTACTGAAAGTTTGCCCCGCCCCCATCCGATTAGTCAAAAAATAATCGTCCGGCTAATCGATTGTGAAAACGATCGTTAGTTGCAGCCCTGGGTTCCTGATGCCAGCTCCTTCACCAGTTCCTTTGTTGTTGTCGTCTTGGGGTTCAGAAGTTTTGGAACCAAAGATGGTTCATCCCTGGGGGTTACTCTGCGTCTCTTTCCTGAACGACGCAGCGTCCGGGTGGTCCCAAGAGATTTTATATCTCAATCGGTTGTTTGTATAGATGTCTGTTTGAAAATTGCTCCTAAGCAGGAACCGGACTTGTGGACTTCAACGATCTTTTTTTTTTTTTTTTTCTAAAGTCTTGGCTGAGTTGCTCGGATTTTCCAACGGTCTCGGGGACAAAAAGGCACCGGTTCTGAAAGTAGGCCCTTAAAATACAGCTACAGGTTCACTCCCAATTAACTCCTGATTATGACAATGTGCCAAGCAGAAATTTCTACCAAAAGAACAAGTACAGTAACATGAAATGTGTGAAAAACTGACACTGAATATTTTTAGCCTAGGAGCAGGTGAACTTTTGGTCTCAACTGTACCCCACCAGCGCACGGTGGCTTAGTGGTTAGCACGTTCGCCTCACAACTCCAGGGTCGGGGAGCGTGTGCGGAGTTTGCATGTTCTCCCCGTGCTGCAGGGGTTTCCTCCGGGTACTCCGGTTTCCTCCCACAGTCCGAAGACATGCACGGTAGGCTGACTGGCGAGTCTAAAGTGTCCGTAGTGGATGAATGGGTGTGTGAGTGTGTATGTGATTGTGCCCTGCGATGGATTGGCACCCTGTCCAGGGTGTACCCCGCCTTGTGCCCGATACTCCCTGGGATAGGCTCCAGGTTCCCCCCATGACCCTGAAAAGGATAAAGCGGTATAGAAGATGGATGGATGGATGGATGGATGGATGGATGGATGTACCCCACCTCATATAGTTCATTTACACATATCCCACAAGACACACCCCATTACACATACAGTTGCAATCAAAATTATTCACCCCCGATTCCAAATCAGGTTTATTGTCAAAATGTACAGACTTTCGGCTGTTTGCAACGAACACATCAAACAAAAGCAACTGAAACAGTTCAACACGACGAATGCTTCACACACACAGAGTTAAACAGAGCCAGAGAATGACTACGAGTACTCTGTTTACGTTTCCAGTGTTTAAACAGAAAGGTTTAGCATGCTTTAGGCTGTCACTTTGTCCCGGGCCTGTTTTGTAAAGCCATCAAACAAAAGCATTTATTTGCTTTCCTCGTCCTGTGGGGGATTTGTGGAGAAGCAGCTTGTGTCAAATGAAAGGAATGCTTTTGATGTCCTGACCCCACATACTGCCCTGCCTTCGAATTCGTAGCTTTCTACAGCATTTATTGAAATAAGTAAATGTTTGCTGGTGGCGATTACAGCATATTTGTGATGTACGAGGTACTAGTCGTGATATTTTATAATCTGAATAGGCCTATAATATGTGGCAAGTCAGTCTATTCTGAGCAGAGCGCTTAAGACACAAGACCTCGGCGATTATGACATGCTGGCCTTCATCAATAATCCTCACCGTATGAATCTATCGCCTGAAGTGTCAGCAAAGCGCTTTCTGTAACGAAATACGACGGAGGAGAAGAGCGCGAGCCGAAGAGGTCCATGATTTCTTTGGGTACTCCAATTCTCCTACACCACTTACCACCTACTAATCCACACATCACTCCACCACTTAACTTTGTTGAGGGTTTAAGCAATCAAAGCCTTTCGGAATAACTGAAATATAAACCGTCTCTCGGCTTCAGTCAGGAAACGCTGGCTCTATTCCAATCATCTGGAAGCTGCGTCGCAGTGGTGCTCACCGAGAGAGGACAATAGGGGGTGCACAGACTCGTTGACTAATGCGTGGAAAGAAAACAGACGAGAAAACAGCTAAAATATGCTGCTCCTTATGTGCTGCAGTTGTGAGACTGAAAACATTTCAGACTGGATGAAGTCAATTCGACAGTCAAGAGTACACTGGGAAACGTTGCTACAAAGTTGGAACAGTTATATAGCACGTCTTCGTACGCTGTAGCTTTACAGCTTCCCTTCACTGGAACCAAGAGGCCCAGACCTCTTCCAGCATCACAGTGCTCCTGTTTAGAAAGCGAGCTCCATGAAGACACAGCTTGCCAAGTTTGGAGTGGAAGATGTCGAGTGTCCTGCACAAAGCCCTGACCTCAACCCCTCAAGCATGACCTGGACGCCGATTTCACTCCAGGCCTCCTCACCCAACATCACTGCCTGATCTCACTAATGCTCTTGTAGCTGAATGAACACAACTCCCCACAGCCACGCCCCAAAATCTAGTGGAAAGCCTTCCCAGAAGAGTGGAGAGTTATTATAACATCTGGAATGAGATCCTCAACGTGTACATATGGGTGTGATGGTCAGGTGTCCACAAACTTTTGGCCATATAGTGTAGCTGTGACACCAGCACTTGTTGGACACAAGCGGTGCTTCTCGTTTCTTGTTTGTGCGTCTTTGTTTCCTTTCCTCGCGTCTTCGCTCCACCCCCTTACGAGTCGAGCGAAGGATGCGAGGACGAGATCCGGGGAGAGAGGGATCGGAGCGAGTCAAGCGTCACTTCAGAGTGACGTCAATTAATGACCACTGTGCTCGGCGATGAATTGATGAACGGTACACAAATGATCGCATCTTTCGTGCAGCTTTGCATATCCAAAACACGCACGGATCAATTAATTACAATACTCACTGTGAGCAAACTATTATTTAATTATATTTCACACAAAATTCCGTCACATCATCAAAGGATGGACTGGGGGAGGAAACCCGAGTACCCGGAGGAAACCCCCGCAGCACGGGGAGTAACATGCAAACTCCGCACACACAGGGCCACGGTGGGACTCGACCCCCCGAATCAGGAGGCGTAAGGCGGACGTGCTAACCGCTAAGCCACCGTGCGCCGATTCCGTAACTAAACATCACAAGCATGACAGCGACATGCCTTAGGACAGTCTGTGACCCGTGCTCACATGCAAGACCAACGTTATCTCAGGCAACAGCGCATGCGTCAGTGGACTGGATCTGAAAATACCCCAAACGTGTTTCTGATACTGATCCATCTGAAACTGCATCCTTTTATCCAGCAACAACAGAGTTTGTTTACACTTTACGCTTAAACACTCGCAACATACCAGCAGATATACAGTTCCATATCACAATACGTCCGGTTACAATTTTTTTTTTTTACAATAGTGCATTATATAGAATTAGTAAAAAAAAAAGAAATAAGAATGGCTACACGAAATGTAAAAGGATTCCTTGGTCGGACCGGACGGATCGAGTTCTCGGTCTTCCCTGCGTGTCGATTCCGCCTCGCTTTCGCGCAAATAAAAACCGTTGGAGCGGTTATTGATAAAACTGTTCCTGTGAAAACAGACAGGAAGGTGTTTAGGGAGATGGCTAAAGGCTGAGAAAGACAGTCCAGTGAAACACAGTACATGAGAGAGTGATCAGCTGGCATGGGGGGGTGGGGGGGGTGGGGCGGGGGTGGAGCACAGCTAAATTTAGTGCGTCTCAGTGCCTGGCATGCTGAGGACAGGGAGCGTCCAAGACCAATGCCAAATGAAAGCAAACACACACACACAAACACACAAACACACACACACACACACACACACAGCCTGCTGCTGTTTTATTTCATTTACACAAGGAGCTCTGCAGGCTGTTCTCTGCAACTTCACCTTTAATATAAACAACATTTTGATATAAATTTATGATTCATTAAAAACTCTGGCTTTCTCCCATCTCGCAAAAACATTCCAGTAAGTGGACTGGTGACTCCAAACTGCCCTTACGTGCGAGTGTGTGTGTGTGTGTGTGTGTGTGTGTGTGTGTGTGTGGTGCCCTGGCCTCCCATCCAGGGTGTATTCCCGCCTCACTCCCATTGTTCCCGGGGTAGGCTCCGGATCCACCATGACCCTGACCAGGGTAGAGTGCTTACTGACGGTGTATGAATGAATAAACGAACTCATTTGGTGTGAGTAATGTTTAAACAACTGTGACTGACTTCACGTCTTCTGCTTTCTCATCACCAAAAGCTGCTCATGGAAATTGCGGTTCTCAGAACGCCGTTCTTAAGAGTTTACAACAGAACCCACCAGAGGTGCGTCCGGATCACACGATGCCGTGGGAAACCTCGGTTTAATGCTCGGACGTGCCCCGGTAACGCGCAGTAAGCGGACCAGCCGCCTGGTTTGTTTGTGTGCTGCTGCTGCTATGGTAATCTCTGTAATCTCTGCTGGGAACAGTAAAAAGTCAAAAAGAAGAAGAAAGAGGGAAAAAAAAAAAAAGTAAAGTTTTATATACAAAAGTTGGGGGTGGAGAAAAGGAGCATCAGAAATACCAGAACTATTCAGTAAGTGTCAGGTGAGTGGGTGTGTGTGTCGCTACGGGTTCATGTAACCAGACTGAGTGGGTGAAAATCTGGTATGTGAGAGGCGTGTGTGTGTGTGTGTGTGTGTGTGTGTGTGTGTGTGTGTACACATCTGTATCACATATCAAACGCCTCAGGCCAAACACTCAGTATGACGGCAGGTGTTATACTGTAGGTTTCTTTTTAACTTCGGGACACAATGCTCACGCGACTCGATCCGTAACGCTCAAAATTTATACCAAATATTCACAATAAGGTTCTTTTTGCTCAGGATATATGACATTAAGAATAATGAAGAAAGCACTGGTAATCTAAGATGCAAGATATTCTTCCTCTGACCACTTCAATTATTACTGTTATTATTAGTTTAGACCAACCATTTTAGGCTAAAAACAATGTAGATTCCCACATCACTGTTACACAGCCTCGTATTCATTCAACACGATATGAGGTAGCTACTTTAGCCAACAAGAGATGCAGGGATCAAATATACAACCGTACACAATTCCCCTGAAGATATTAGCGCATGCCGTTATCCTCTCAGTTGAGTAATAAAAAAATGTGGGGAGTCAGTTCTGTGGTCAAAGAGAGAGGAAAACATCATAATTCAGGAAAGCTGATGGAAAGAAATAATAATTTTTAAAAAAAACAGAACGCAATAAAGTTATTGCCCAGGTTATTTATTAGGAATAGCGAAGACAACAATGAAGTAATTCTCTAAGCTAGTCCCTACTATTTACCATTATTTCAGTGCAAGACCCGACAGTCCATGCACACCGTGCCCGTTCCACTACACGCAGATAGATATACAACACAATTTCACAGTCATTACAATTTGAAAAAAGTCCCAAATCTATGTAGAGATACATCCTAAAAAATGTGAAAATTTGCCCCACTTTCCTGCCAATGTTTCTCCTGATTGCTGGAAAATCTATAATTAATCTTCTCCTCAGAGCGGTGAGTGATTATAGAGTACGATATTACATCCCGTCATTTCACAAGCACATATTCCGACTTCACACATCAATTAGCATTTTTCTTTAGAAACTTCTAGAATGCTCTAAACCACTTCACTGCTCATGCTCGTTAATTTGGCACATAATCACGATACATGCATTTGTTAGTGTTTTTTTACGTTAGGCCTGCTGCTCCAGCAGTGACAAACAAGTTACAGGAAGGTGCGCTGCTGTTAGCGGGGCGCGAACACGCCGAAAATCCCACTGCGGCGTTAGAGGAAGCGATCAGGCCGATAGCAAACGCGATCAGACGAAGAACTTTTATTCATAAATTCAACCGAGGTTCCGCATTAGGAGTTTCAGAAGGCCTGAAGTCAATCCTGAGGTAAATTGGATAAATCCTCTGCCTGTGGATTTGCCAGTTCCAAAAAAGTTGAAAAAAATAAATAATAAATAAATAAATAAATAAATAAATAAACTCGGTGTTCTCTTCCAAAGACTACGGACATAAAAAAAAAGAAAGACGAGAAATAAAAAGTAGCATGAATAAATAAATAAATAAAAATCCAGAGTTAATACTTGCGTATAATTATATTCGTTATGAATGTCCCGTAGACATTTACCTTGCATTTAATATTTAGACAAAATAAATGCCATTGTGTCCTTAATTTGTGCGTCATTTATTCTTTTCCATTCTTTGTTAAAAGTGTAAAAAGTTTGTTCATCAAACCTGCGTGCTGCTGCGCCAGGAAACAGGGTTTCAGTACCAAATAATGGCTGATCATGACCGAGGAAAGCATCGACTGTGCAGCTGGAACGGGAGAAAATGATTAAATGCTTGCAGTTACAGCAGACAGCAGCAACTTCGCCAGTAGAAATGAATTAACACTATAAAAGACACTCGCACACTTCTGTGTCCATGCAACTGCAATAAACAGCTTTAGGTTCGATATATCTGGACGCTTAAAGTGGCAAGTTTGCATTTTATTAATAATATTTAACCAGACGTCTGTGCGTCGACGTTTCGGCGTGTGCTCAACCTGCTCCGGGGCACAAACCGGTGTATAAGCTGCAACGGTTATTAAGCTTGATTTCAGCTAATCTTTCTAGCTGTGACAGAAAAAGTCATTGTTTCCATGAACTCACAAATCCTGCTTTCTGGAGCCGACCTGAGGACGGACAGTAGCTTTGGCTTCAGCGGTATTCCTGGTTCCTCGACAGTGACATGAAATACACACTGACCTTTTTTTCCACAGCAGACACGATTTAGGAGGATGTGTCTTGTCCAGGGCAACAGAAAATACTGTGTGCTCGGGTATGTAGTATACACACACACACCTAGGTCCATAAATATTTGGACACGTACACATTTCTTTTTCAAATTGGGTGAAAGATACAGGAATTACAGCACTTTAGGGCATGTGCCCTGATTTTCCACTTGGACCAACTAACAATCATACATAAAATTGCCATTCTTTATACTTGGTTGCAAATCCTTTGCAGTCAATGGCCTGGAAGTCTGGAAGCCATAGATATCACCAGACACTGGCTTTCCCCGGGTTTTCTTGGCTCTACCAGGTATTTACTGCTACTATCTTCAGTTCCTGATTGTTCTCAGGGCATTATGTCTTCACGTCAGGCGATTCAGGTCAGGTGACTGACTCGGCCATCGCAGAACATTCCACTCCTTTGCCTTAAAAAGTGTCTTGGGTTGCTTTCAAAGTAGGCATTGGGTCATTATTCATCTGACCTGTGAAGTGCCGTCCGATGGGAGCAGATAATATAGGCCTGTACGCTTCAGAATTCATGCCACTGCTTTTTTCAGATCGTCAATAAATACAAGGGACCCAGTTCCATTGGCAGCCATACACGCCCACGCCATGGGATCATGAGCAGTTCCTTCTCCATACTCTTCTCATCATGCTGCTACAAGTTGATCTTTGTCTCATCTGTCCACAGGATGTTGTTCCACAACTGTACGTGTGTTTTTTTTTCTCGATGTATAAAAGGATAAGATAGAAGAGGACATTTAGGGTGCTCTCACGCTCGAGTCCTCTTTAAAAAGGACCGAACTCAGACCTCCGAAATTGGACCAAGTGTGAAAACACCCTTAGTTTTGGAAATACATTCCCAGAAAGATATTAGGCCTGAGCTTGCTGCCAGGGTTAATGGTATCATAGCATGTCTGAGCCCACATCAGGCTCATTCCAATTAAAAAAAAGAAAGTAAATTAACGGCTTAAAAACACACTGGCACAAGCATGTTGGAAAACCGATGAGCCATGCTTTCTTCTAATGGTCTTCGAAACCTTCCAAAATACTTACCCATCTACTAACAGGAGGGCGGGGGGGGGGGGGGGGTTGCGATGATGCGGCAAATCATATTGTTTTGATACAAGGCTCGCGATTCGATACTTCTGCGTCTCAAACAATACATTCAACAGACTACGACAAAAGAAGGCGATTTCTCATAAAATACCGCTTATGTTGTGAGGTGTGAAACATTTCATCTTAATCAAGCCCGCACTCACTTGTTCCTCTGAAAAAGTAACCCCCCCATCTCGAATCAGACGAGGCTTCTCCGACACACGCTGCTCTCACGCACCGAGCATATTAGATTGCGAGAAATCAGTAACGGCTATGAAAATTCCCCAAACTGTTTAAGTTATGGTGTTTGGGAGCACCTCAGGGTAATGGACCATGCTGATGTGATGTGTTAGAGTGTGACACGTGCATCAAATGTGTGTATTATACACTGCTGCTAGTACTGCAGACCTGCTGCACTCAGGACGCCTCTCCTCACTGATTCAATCCTGCATAAAGGAATCATCACACAGGGCTCGAGACAGCTGCGTGACTGACAGCGCGACTAGCTAACAGAGTGTCCGCACTTACGGAGAGTAAATTTAAGACTATTATTAGGAAAATATAAGATCAAATCATGTGAGACCATTACGGTAATTTAACCTTAATCGTCCTGATACATGTTCCTCTCGGACATCGCGCTTCCGAGGAAAGGCGCGTGTAATTCCCGGGAACTTTTAGTGCTTCCGGACATGCACGCCTCGTTCTCATAACTACGCACGTGTTCTAGTAAATGTGCGTGTAGTTACAGAATTACTCGTACTAGTTACTGATACGCCGATACACGTTCCTCTCCACACCATTCGTTATTCTCAACACGTCTCGAGTGCATCTTCACAAACTTTCCAAACAAAATCCAAAATGAAATTTAAAAAATTGTGCCAGACCCTTGAGTTTTAAAACTTTTTTTAAATTGAAGATTTTTTTAAAAAAAAAAAATAGTTTTTATGCAGTTTTAAGTTATAATAATAATAATAATAATAATAATAATAATAAAAACAAGGAATTTGGATACATGTTCACAATATTTATGCATGAAAAGGGTTTCATCTTGTCGCTTTCTTTCCAGCTTTTGCGTTGTTATACGCTGTTGAAGAGTGTGAATGGATCACACGAGCACTGTGGCGTAATTACGTTTTAATGAATGTACTCTTTGGTTTGAATATTTAAAATAACTGAAAATGGAAACCTAAGGCACGTATTGTGTATTGAGACACAGACGAGTTGGAGTTGTTTGTCCAATTACACCCATATTATTTAGTTATTTGTGTTTTAACATTTAACGGCATTAACTGTTTGGGTTTCAACAAAATTCTCAGACTGACCGAAGTATGTGTGTGTGTGTGTGTGTGTGTGTGTGTGTGTGTGTGAGACCCTGCTCCCTCTCTGTCCCTCATACCGACACACAGGCCCCCGACCCACAGGTCACACCTGTTCTGTAGCTTGGAGCTTTGAGAGGGGGATGGGGGGGGGGGGTTTGGTTGGACGGTGGGGGAGGGGGGATTTGGGGCAATGTCAGAAAAACGTTCCGACACGCTGGTGTCACACGAGTTATACGGTTTATACAAGTACTTACTTTAGATCAATCAACACACAGACGTTCACTTGTTCAATCTATAACACGGACCGTACGGTTCACCGTTTTGACGAGGAAAATAGACATCCCTCGTCACACAGCTGGCTGACAGCTGGCTAGCGTGTTGCTAACAAAAAAAAAAAAAAAAAAAAAAAAAAAAAAAAAAAAAAAAAAAGTTAGCATGGAGGCGTCCACACTTTTGAGCTTGAATGCACGGCGGTCAAAAATCCAAATCCAAGTTCCCATCTCAGGCGTCGCGCTTCCGAGGAAAGGCGTGTGTAATTCCCAGGAACTTTTAGCGCTTCCTCGTTCTCATAACTACACACGGTTTTTTTAGTGATGTGCATGTAGTTACAGAATGACCCGTACTAGTTACTGAAAATATTCCGAGATCCTGACGGGACTCTAAACGCGGTGTCCTACAGATACACAGCTGAAACGTTTTCATTCAGATATCCAGATAGAAATAACTTTATTTTAGTGGAACGGACATCTCAGTTCACTTAAACCATTTCCTGTACGTATTCCGTGGTTAGATTTTTTTTTTTCCTAGAGCACTTCTAGGTCATCGAGACGAAAATCCTAACGCACCGTGTGTCCGAAATCATCCGGCTCGGAGTAAGACGCGACAGTGCTGTTTCTTGCTTTCTGTTCCACGTTGACATTTCTGTCTGCGAGACACGGTAATAACGGTAATCGTAATCCGACGTGTCAGAACACGTCCACCCGCGTCACGATGCAGCACTTCACACCTGATAGCGTTCGCTTGCTTACAAGTTAGCAAAAAAGTTTTTCCTTCTTTCAAGAAGTTCGCAGGGTTACATTAATCTACTGAAGCCCCTTTCAAGCGCATTAGTTTCAGTGGACAAGCATAACCACTGAATATCAATCATCTGTCATCGGCAGAATTATTCCTGAGGACAGCTATTCAGGGATGATCAAAGCAGACACAAGCGCAATCAAAAGAAAGCTATTGTAACCTATAATAAAGCTGACGCTCTAACAAGATGGCGGCTGTACGTGATGTAAAACTGACAGGAAACTGGGACCAGTGGATTGCGTCTGTAACTGTGCCTCTGTAATAATCTCATCGTCTGTTCTTTCTCAGACCAACGCGGTCAGTGAACGCTCCCTTACTGTAACGGCTTTCCATTTGCCTGGAGGGATGAATGGAGAACTCGAACTTGCCATTCTGTGGAAATTATACTGTATGGCCAAAGGTTTATGGACACAAAATTATAACAGTCATGTGCGATTTCAGATTTATTCCCCCTTTGCTCTTCTGGGAAGGCTTTCCAGAAGATTTTGGGGCGTGGTTGTGGGGATTTGTGATCGCTAGTGAGATCAGGTCCTGAGGAGGTCTGGGGTGCAGTCGGTGTTCCGGTTCATCCCAAAGGTGTTCAGTTGGTATTGAGGTCAGGGCTCTGTGCAGGACACTCGAGTTCTTCCAGTCCAAACTTCACACGCCAGGTCTTCATGGGGCTCGCTTTGTGTACAGAGACTCTGTCATGCTGGAGCAGTGTTTGGGGTCTCTTCGTTCCAGTGAAGGGAAACTGTAATGCTACAGCATACAAAGACATTACCTACAACTGTGTGCTTCGGACTTTGCGGCAACAGTTTGGAAAAGGAGCACGTGTGGGTGTGATGGTCAGGTTTCCACAAACGTTTGGCCATATCAGGTCATGATGATTAACCACTGAAATTTTCAGGGCTAAACAGACATTTGTCTGGGACGGTCTGGGTATTCGGATTACTCTACACAGACTGTATGCGTAAGCGATACTGAATAACGCATTCGAATGAGTGTGATTATGGGTTAAAGATATTAACATGGGCTGTGTTTGTGTGTTCCCTTTGAGGGGTGAGGGGGAATTCTTAAATGGTTTATCCCGGAGATCAGGGCGACATGCAAAGCAGCCCTTATTGCAACCGAACCGATTTACAGCATATCAGATTACATGAAACATGCAAAGATACAAGTTAGATAAAAGGTTGGAGCTGAAAAGGTCAACACTGTGATACAGAGTAAAATAGACAAAAACATGATAGTGTAAAATTTCCTGCACAGCCACAGACTGAATATTTATTTTAAAAACATGAGTAAGTTCATGCAGGATCACGTTCAGTTTAGCTCACAGACCTTCATTAGGCCTCGATGAATAATAATATGGCAACAGCAATATAATAATTCCATGTACAACTCACACACACACACACACACACACACACACACACACACACACACACACACAGCTGTGCAATAACAACATTCTTCATAATGTATTTATTATGACTTATTCTTTTTCTTATGGACACATTCATGATAACTGCCTTATGATCATCACCTGCACTTCAACCGCTTCACTTACTTATTTTATTATTTTTTAAATCTTATTTTACTCGTACCTAGTTTACTGCTGTACGGGTAGTGTAACCCGTGTTCTCTGCACAAGACAATTTCTCTCAAGGCCCAATAAAGTGCTCCATCTATCTATCCATCCATCCATCCATCCATCCATCTATCTGTCTGTCTATCTATCCATCTATCTATCCATCCATCCATCCATCCATCCGTCTATCTATCCATCCATCCATCCGTCCATCTATCTATCCATCCACCCATCTATCTGTCTGTCTATCTATCCATCCATCCATCTGTCTATCTATCCATCCATCCGTCTGTCTGTCTATCTATCTATCCATCCATCCAGCTATCCATCTATCTATCCATCCATCCATCTATAATGTCTATCCATCCATCCATCCATCTGTCTATCTATCTATCTGTCCGTCCATCTGTCCGTCTATCCATCCATCCATCTGTCTGTCTATCCATCTATCTATCCATCCGTCTGTCTATCTATCTATCCATCCATCCAGCTATCTGTCCGTCTATCCATCCATCCAGCTCTGTCCGTCTATCCATCCATCAGTCTGTCCGTCTATCCATCCATCAGTCTGTCTATCCATCTATCCATCCATCCGTTTGTCTGTCTGTCTGTCTATCTATCTGTCCATCCATCCATCCATCCGTCTGTCTGTCCATCCACCTATCCATCCATCCATCCGTCCACCCGTCTATCCATCCATCCGTCTGTCTGTCTATCCATCTATCTATCCATCCATCCATCTGTCTATCCATCCATCCATCCGTCTATCCATCCATCCATCCGTCTATCCATCCATCCATCCATCCATCCGTTTGTCTGTCTGTCTATCTATCTATCCATCCATCTGTCTATCCATCCATCCATCTGTCTGTCTGTCTGTCTGTCTGTCTATCTATCTGTCCATCCATCCATCCATCCGTCTGTCTGTCCATCCACCTATCCATCCATCCATCCGTCCACCCGTCTATCCATCCATCCGTCTGTCTGTCTATCCATCTATCTATCCATCCATCCATCCATCCATCCATCTGTCTGTCTATCTATCCATCCATCCATCTGTCTATCCATCCATCCATCCATCCGTCTATCCATCCATCCATCCATCCATCCGTTTGTCTGTCTGTCTATCTATCTATCTATCCATCCATCTGTCTATCCATCCATCCATCTGTCTGTCTGTCTGTCTGTCCATCCACCTATCCATCCATCCATCCATCCGTCCACCCGTCTATCCATCCATCCGTCTGTCTGTCTATCCATCTATCTATCCATCCATCCATCCGTCTGTCTATCTATCCATCCATCCGCCTATCCATCCATCCATCTGTCTATCCATCCATCCATCCATCTGTCCATCCATCTATCCATCCATCCATCCGTCTATCCATCTGTCTGTCTATCTATCTATCCATCCATCCATCCAGCTATCCATCCATCTGTCTATCCATCCATCCGTCTGTCTGTCTGTCTATCTATCCATCCATCCATCCAGTTATCCATCCATCCGTCTGTCTGTCTGTCTGTCTGCCTGCCTGTCTGTCTGTCCGTCCATCCATCTGTCTATCCGTCCGTCTATCTATCTATCCATCTGAAATAACTGCAGTTTGAAAAGTTATTAATCACCAAAGCCCGTCTAAAAGCGCACAGCTCATGGTAAATTAACAGTAGAACCTTCGGAGAGACTATAGTTTTGGGGTTTTTTTGTAGGTGTGTGTGTGTGTGTGTGTGTGTGTGTGTGTGTGTGTGTGTGTATAGAGGTGACTCCTCGGTGCCGTTGAAAGAAAACACTCTTCAACTCTCAGTAACAGTGGCGGCGTCTTAAGTTTGAGCACAGCTGCCCTGGAGGATCGAAAAGAGTCCAACGCACGCGCACGCACGCGCCACATATTCTCATTCTCTCGCACGCGCTAGACCAAAAGCACTCGTTACTCATATACACTGTTACACAAATACACTGTTACACATGCACAAAGCCCTCGACAGTGTGTTCAGGTACAAACTGAAACTCCGGCACCGAGGACGAGGAGCGAGAATTCCAGATCTCTCTCTCTCTCTCTCTCTCTCTCTCTGTAACTTGGCCGAGAAAAGAAGGCGAACTTTCCGTTTCTTACCCTTTAGACGCCGCGGCTCCTCTTTTCTCGCCACTGCGGATCCGTGTAGTTCATCTTCTCGGTATGGTGGAGTCTTTGTGTTAAAACGCCGCTTCTTCGCTGTATTTTGTGGCTTCAACTGCGCTCACGCATTCGTTCTCTCTCTCTCTCTCTCTCTCTCTCTCTCTGCCTCGCGCGCGCGCGCGCGCGCACACTCTCAGCTCCGTGATTCGGCCACAGCAGCTATGTGTACACCACAGCGACGGGCGCGCGCATGCGTAGCCGAGGTGGGGCGGGCGCACGCTGGAATGTCGGGAACGGGCATGATTTGCCTCAAGTGGAGTATAAACAGTATATACTCCGATCAGCCATAACATTAAACCCACTGACAGGTGACGTGGATAACAGTCATTATCTTGTTACAGTGGCACCTGTCAAGGGGGGGAGGGGATATATTCGACAACAAGTGAACAGTCAGTTCTCGAAATTAATGTGTCGGAAGTAGGAAAAATGTGCAAGCATAAGGATCTGAGCATATATATATATATATATATATATATATATATATATATATATATATATGCGCTTGCCCATTTTTCCCATTCATTTTTATTATCTTTACGATAATATATATGAGGTGTTGGAAGCAGGAAAAATGGGCAAACATAAGGATTATATATATATATATATATATATATATATATATATATATATATATATTTGCTTGCCCATTTTTCCTGCTTCCAACACCTCATATATATTATCGTAAGGATAGTGTAAGGCGTTTGCAGTTCCTCCCAACTGGATTGAATGCATTTCTTTGTAAATTGGAAGTCAGATTGTTTCTGTAAACTTCTGAATTCATTCTGCTGCTACCATCATGAGTTACATCACCAATAGAGATTATTGAGCCTGTTCCAGAAGAAGCATGCAAGCCCAAGCCATGACACGACCTCCACCATGCTTGAGCAAGCTTGTATGTTTTGGATCATGAGCAGATCCTTTCTTTCTCCAGAATCTGACCTTTCCATCATTTTAGTAGAGGTTACTTTTGTTTCCAGGACTTTTGTGGCTCGTCTCTGTATTTCTTTGTGAATTCCAATCTGGATTTCTGATTCTCACTGCTGATGAGTGGTTTGCATCTTGTGCTATGGCCTCTACATTTCTGCACTTGAAGTCTTCTTCAAATGGTGGATTTTGATACCTTCACCTCTACCCAGAGGATGTTGGTGATGTCACTGACTGTTGTTTTTGATTTTTCTTCACAGCTCTCACAATGTTTCTGTCATCAGCTGCTGTCGTTTTCCTCGGCCGACCTGTTCCATATCTGGGTGTTAGTACACCACTAGTTTCTTTTTCTTTCTCAGGACATTCCAAATTGTTGTATTGGCTATGCCCAATGTTTATGCAAGGACTCTGATAGATTTTCACTCTTTTCTCAGCTTCAAAATGGCTTGCTTTTCTCCCATTTACAGCTCTCTGGTCTTCATGCTGGTTTATGCTTTTTAACAGCAAATGCAGGTTTCACAAGAGAAGTGTAGGACTCAGACCAAGAGAAGACATTCAGAGCTATTATTTGTTTAAACAATCAATCTAACAGGGCACACCTTGGCTGCAAGAAACACCTGTCAGTCCCATGTTCCAATATTTTTGATCACTTGACAAATGGGTGGGTTCAAACAAAAGGTGCCATGTTCTAAGTTGTTTAACACATCTAGAAGTACATATGAGGAAATGAAATCTGAAATTCTGGTCTATTGTCTCGTATTTATCTCCTTATCTCAAACTCAAATGTCTTCAGTGTAATAAAAACAAAGGTTCGTGGACACAAAATTATAACAGTCATGTGCGCTTGTTGAACATCCCATTTCAGATTTATTCCCCCTTTGCTCTTCTGGGAAGCCCTTGCACTAGATTTTGGATGATGGCTGTGAGGATTTGTGTTCATTCAGGTACAAGAGCATTAGTGAGGTCAGGTACTGATGTTGGGTGAGGAGCCCTGGGGTGCAGTCTGTGTTCCAGTTCATCCCAAATGTGTTTAATGGGGTTGAGGTCAGGGCTCTGTGCAGGACACTCGAGTTCTTTCATTCCAACCTTAACACGCCTTGTCTTCATGGAGCTCGCTTTGTGCACAGGGGCATCGTCATGCTAGGACAGGTTTCGGCCTCTTAGTTCCAGTGAAGGGAAACGGTAATGCTCCAGCATACAGAGACATTACATATAGTTGTGTGCTTCCAACTTTGTGGCAAAGGAACACGTGGGTGTGATGGTCAAGTAACGTCTTATTTTAGAAGAGGAGAAGAAAAGTCTCATTTTATTTGAAAAGTAAGACACAATGATACGAATTCAATTCGATTCAGTTTTATTTGTCTCTCCTTTACTGCTTGGTTGAGACTTTGTTAAGTCTTTGAGATTTTATCTTTTCAACGTCCACTTTAAACAATGGGTATTTTAGCATTTCTGTATCCGACATCCCTCAGTGCTGTAAAGTGTTCTATTTCTTCTTATCTGCACGACTGGTTGTGATTAATGTCCCTATCTGGATCCAATCCATATGATTCGACATCTGGGCCCCAGCTGACAGGGTGGGTGGCTGCAGGTGGAGCTGAGTGGGATGTGGAAATGGACGTAGGAAGGGCGATGGTAATTCCACTACCAAGCCGATCGTCGCTTCCTGAAATGCCATAAGAGATAGGAACGTACAATGAACCATGTCAAGGACTAATCTTGAGTAAAGCCCAGTTTCTGGCTTCTGTGTTTATATGGTCTCTATAATGTCTTTCAATATTTGATGTTTTCTATTGTTTGGCCAATTTTTAAAACAAGTATAACCTTTTTCTTTGCATTGTCTATAATCATAGGAAATGGCCGACTCAGTGAAGTGCATGATTTGTGCATAAACGCCAAACTTGGTGCGATGAGATAGAGTAAACTAGAAACTTGACTAGCTTTGAAGCAGACAGCTAGCTAGCTCTGTCATCAGTAGATAACAAAAATATTAGCAAGTGAAACTATCTTGAATATACTCTGAATATATTTTATTCTCTCAGCTTTCATATTACAAGGCCAGGGCAGAATGTGCGTGAAAGAGAGAGTGGGAGAAATGTAGAGAGATATTCTTTACAACATGAGGAATGTGAATAACAAGACTAACGTCCAGGAACAACAACCATGAACCCATCCAACTATTCTAATGTGTCCCAACATTTGTGACACTTCACTGCAAATAATGACATCTTAACAAGTGGAAATATCTTGAATACAGTCAAATGTATGTCGGTTTTCATATTATAAGATTAGAATAAACCAAATATAAGCTTATTAAACCGATTTCTAGATATTTGTACTAATTTCAAGCTTGAAAATATTTCATTCTTTTGCCAGATAATTTGAAGCATTTACGGTATATCTAGAAAGAAGCCAAATTATCTGATAATAGAATGAGAAAAGGTAACGCTTGACATTCATACAATTGTCTAGAAACATGTTTTAATAATCATATATTTGTTTTATTGTAATATTATAATAGGAAATACTAGATATATTTGACTATATCCATCCATCCATTTTTCGTACCGCTTATCCTACGCTTGGTCGCGGGGGAACCTGGAGCCTATCCCAGGGAACTCTGGGCACAAGGCAGGGGACACCCTGGACGGGGTGCCAATCCATCACAGGGCACAATAACACACCCATTCACACACTATGGACAATTTGGGAATGCAGATCAGCCTACAACGCATGTTTGGACTCGGGGAGGAAACAGGAGTACCTAGAGGAAACCCCCAAAGCATGGAGAGAACACGCAAGCTCTATGCACACAGGGCGGAAGTGGGATCCGAGCCCCCGGCCCTGGACGTGCGGGGCAGGGGTGCTAACCACCACGCCACCGTGCCCCCCAGTGAAGGAATACAAAGGTTGGGACAGATTAGGATGCGTTTAGGATAGTTGTGAAATATTCCTGAACTGCAAGGGTTCCTACTGTTCTTTATATTCAGTACATTCAACACCAACTGGTCAAAATTCCTCTCTCTCTCTATGTCTCGATGACTCTCTTTTACATGAATTCATTCCCCTGACTGTGTAATAAGGGAAGCTAAAGGGCTGCAAGGCATGTGATGTACAAAATGGAAATGGTGTGTCTAAAGAAGACATTTTATATCAAAACATCAAATTCCTCGTGACATTTCGCTAATTATTTTTGACACATACAGTGCTGTTGGTGAACGCTGGTGACTCTTGCTGAATGCCATGAAACTGCTCATCACATGAGGCAGCGGTTCTGCTTTACTCATAAATCAGCACGAACATGTCAAAATATGCCTGAGATATAAAAGCTTAAACATGTTTTTTGAAGGCTCATATCTAAAAAAAAACCAAACAAAACTAATCTATACGGCATGGAAGGCCAGCTATATTTTTATGGATGTCTCAGAGTACTTTGCCTGGCTTAATGTTAATCATCTCTGCGCACCAGTACAATGTCTGAATGATGAAATGGAAATGTTTACTCCACTGGTTGGTAAGCTTAGGGAGCTGCCAGACAAGCCTATGAGGCAAACTGAGAAAATATGACTCCTTCATGAAGATCAACTTAAGCTTAACGTAACACAATAAAAGAAAGGTGTTTGTGAGCGTATTTAACATTCAGTCTCCTGTGTGTAAACTCAGGATGAGAGGCCAGTAGGGCACATGAACTCTGACTCACGTATCCTCCCCATCCACCCACAATGCCACTACTCCACCTGAATTTTCAACCTTGCTTCGTGACCCTGGAAACACGCACACCCTCCAACCCTTCCGTCTCCCTGCGCTTTCTTTCAGCGTCTCAGTCTCTTTCACAGGAAGTGAGTGCGGGGGGTAGGGGGAATTCTGAAAGCTTGGGCAGAGTGACCACTATTTATTTCATTTTTCATTCATTTCAAACTCAGAAAACACCATGAGGGTTAGGTCTTATGTAGAAGACGGAACAGCATCAACAGAAACGAAGACAAAAAGTGCATATGGAAAAAAAAATATGTACAGAAGCCATTTTTCTACAATCATGCAGGAACATGTTTCGGATAATAATTTTATCTTTGTAAATTGTCTGTAAGCCACTTTTGCCCATTCATCAATTTTTGGTACCGCTTATCCTACACAGGGTTGCGGGGAGCCTGGAGCCTATCCCAGGGGACTCGGACTCTTAGTCCAGATACCTTGAGGACCCTCTCCACCTAGTGGTCCAGGTTAGTCAGTTCCACTAGTCCTCCTGCTGTGATTTCCCTGCTTCGTCCTGTTTTTAACACGAAGCTCAGCTTATAGTCACTGCATGGCGTGAATCAGAATAGGCTCCTCAACAATAACAAGGGTTATTCATTCATTCTTTTCATCTTCAGTAAGTACTTTATCCTGGTCTGTGGTGTGAGGTAGATCCAGAGACTGTCGAGGCAGGAATACACCCTGAATGGAGCTTCAGTCTATCACTGGGCACAATGCGTACACACTACACACCCTCATTCACACCTTCGGGCAATTTACCATAGCCCTTACAGTTACTAGCATGTTTTTGGATAGTGGAGAACCCAGAGGAAACCTCGGTGTGCTTTCAGGTGTTCTATCTTTAATTTATTCTCTACTGGTAATGTAGGATTCTGACTTTTGTGTACTATCTACTGGACTCAGTTGGATGTAGATTCTTCCCACTAGACCTGCTGTATTGGCACAAACCAGAGCCGAACTACCAGTAACCTCATCTAATCTCCTCTGTTGTTTCAGTCTCAGACAGCAGTGGTAGGTGGGCTCTGGAATTGCCAGTCTGCTGTAAAGAAAGCTGATTTCATCTCAGCTTTAGCTTCCCATGTCTTTCTTGACTTTCTGGCACTAACGTAGACCTGGATAGCTCCACAGAACTCAGCTACACCAGCTGCTCTATTCTCTGCTTATGCTTTTGCTCACACTCCAACGAGAAACTGGCAGGGGTGGTGGTACAGGTCTGCTGTTGTCTCGGAGATGCTGCTTCACACCTCTCTCTCTCCCTGTCTCGTCTCAACATCTCATGCTTCGAATTCTATGCAGTTACAGTTACCTCCCCAATCAACCTTCTCATCATCATCATCATCATCATCATCATCTACCACCCTCCTGGTCACCTAGGAGACTTTCTTTTTAGAAATGGACATGCTCCTTAGTCTTTTCCCTACCGACAGCACCCCTCTTACAGTTCTTGGAGACTTCACCCTCCCCATCTGACAAGTTCGAGTCCTCTTGCCTTCTCCCTCTTCTGCATTTCTTCTCCTTGACGTTCAACAGCTGCCCACTCACACACAAATGTCATGGACCTTGTCTTCAGCCACCCCTCTCCAGCTACAGATGCACTGCTACCCCACTCCACACCTCCTATCATCACTTGGTATCCTTCACCATCACCCTCCCTATCCTGCCTAAAACCAGCTATCAATACTTCATGCATTTCTATCCAAACAGACCGCTCAGGTGCTGGTTCGGTCTCTTGTCATTTAAAGACTAGACTACTGCAGCTCACCCCTGGCAGGTCTGCCTCTGAGCGCATTTCGACCTCTGCGACTGATCCAGAATGCAGCTGCTCGACTTGTTTTGAACCTTGCTAAGTTCTCCCACACCGCCCCATTGCTACGCTCCCTCCACTGGCTTCCTGTAGCTGCCCACATCAGATTTAAAACACTAATGCTTGCGTACAAAGCCAAAAATGCACCAGCACCCACTTACCTCAAATCACTTATCACACCCCGCACTGCACCCCCTCTGATCCTCCAGCACCGCTCGACTGGTCCCACCATCTCTCAGGGTACACGGAAGGCATGCATCAAGACTCTTAAGTACTTAAATTAGCATCGTTTTTCATTAAATTGTGTTGTCTGTGTTTTTCTTAATATATTTCCTCCCAACAAAGTTTTAATACTGATGCTATACTTAGTCTGTGACCTAGTGAACCAGTATCGGGATGTATTTACTGATAGACTTCAACACACTTCTGTACGTCGCTCTGGATAAGGGCGTCTGCCAAATGACATAAATGTAAATGTACACAAGGTGAATATGCAAAACTCTACACAGATATTTCCCCAAGCTCGGGTTTAAGCCAGGGATCCCGGAGGCATGAAGGAGCAGCACTGTGGCATCCAAGTAAGAGGTGCATAAAGTGGATATAAAAGGTCCGCAAACACGTTAAAACGATGAAATAGTGCAACAACTCGGAACCTGTGGGGTGACCTGAAGTGGGCCGTGCACAGGAGATGCTCTCACAATCTGATGGAGTGGTTTAATGAAATCAAAAGGTGCTTCAACAAAATATTAGTTTAGGGCTGTGTAGACTTTTTATATCTACGGTACATGTAACGAACGAATGAATGTATTCTACATGACTTGTAAGTTGCAGTGAATAGAAATCTTTCTGTTAACCCTTTTCTTTTGCTGTGCCTCTTTTCTGAACAGGAAAGGAAAATATCTCGTTTTGGTAGCAAGATAACATCTGAGTAGAAAAGTACAGAAAATGGTTTTGAAAGTTGTCTTACTCTTTCATGGGTCTAGACCCACGGTCCTGGGACATCCAGTATAACCGGGGGGGCTCGGTGATTTTTTTTTTTTTTTTTTTTGTGAAATCACAATCTGCATAACTAATTATTATCTTTATTATTGAGCTCTTACAGTTATTAACATTTTTGTGTGCTGACTTGGATTGAACAAGTTTCACCAAACCTCAATATCTCAAGAAGTAGGATTATAAATAATGACACCATATGACTCCATTTTAATAAACGTGTGGAAAAGCTCTATGGCACCAATAAATTCATTCATTCAGCTTCATTCATGCCATTGTCTTGGTAAGGATTCATAGCCTATGCTGGGAACACTGAAAATACTGGGAACGCAAGTTGGGAGGTGGCAACAGCCTAAATATCCGTCCATCTTCTATACCGCTTACTCCTTTTCAGGGTCATGGGGAATCCTGGAGCCTATCCCAGGGAGCATCGGGCACAAGGCGGGGTACACCCTGGACAGGGTGCCAATCCATCACAGGGCACAATCACATACACACTCACACACCCATTCATACACTACGGACACTTTAGACTCGCCAATCAGCCTACTATGCATGTCTTTGGACTGGGGAGGAAACCCCCGCAGCATGGGGAGAACATGCAAACTCTGCACACACAGGGCCACGGTGGGAATCGAACCCCCGACCAGCCTAAATATGAATTATTGTACTTATTCGAGCGATAAGCCTAAGCCATAATACAGCAGTGCTACATATGAAAACTGCCTGAAATTTTGTCCAAAAGCCAAACGAATTAAATAGGATACAGGCAGCAGGATGAAGTGAGCTCAACAACAGGAGGATATCTCGTCATTTGAGCCACCTGTGAATGGGATTACAACCACACAGCAGCCATACCTAATAGGAAGTCCTGTCGTTGAACAGGAAATGGGCACGATGACACACAAACCTACACGCTTGCTGTTCTCTTTAACACTTTGTTTAAATGAAAGTTGATTGAAGTCACAGTTCCATCCTGAACATCTGTTTAACCTGGCAGATGTGTGTGTAATATGTCCATCAAACTCACGCTGGCCATTAACCAAACACATACGGAGGCATTTCCACCTTCAGCTCTCATCTGTGTCCGTTATAGGTGGAAAAGAAGCTTTTGTTATTAATTTGTTCGTACCTCAATTTGTACTTAATATTATCTAATGAATGTAATTTTCCAAAATATAACCATATATGTATTTTAAAGCACAGAGACAATGATAAAGCAGTTACTGGAGATGAATGAACGATCATGGTAAGTGCATCATACAATGGGTCTTGTAGGATCCCATACACCTGATACACCCCTCTGTCCAACTCGGCACTATTTCATTTCTTTTGAAAATATGTGAAAAGGGTGAAACCGTCAAAGCAGATTTTCAACTCAGCTAAAACGTAACATTTGAAATACAGCAAAATCTGCAAATCAACTGTTCGAGAAGCCTGGGTCAGAGAGCCGAGAGACGTTTCCAGGCTCCATGCAGTGTGTGCTGCATATCAAACACAAAATACAAAAGCAGAGCGCCGCAGAGGAGGAGGAGGCGGAGCATAAGGTCACAGCGTCCACGGGCGCCCATCTTTATGAAAGTCTCAGATACATAACAGACATATTCTTATTGCAAATGCAATTTATTGGTCAATGGAGCATTTAAGCTTTTATACACTTACGTAATGCTGGCACAGAGACGAGAGGCAAACCACAAATATACTAACTACAGTTAAACCAGATTAAATGAAATACAAAATGTCATTAATTTTTTTTTTTTAATGCAAAGAAATAAGATCTAAAGTCAAAACATTTCTTTCAAATAAAAAAAACAAAAACAAACAAACAAAAACATGGTGACATGGGTTATAGATCATCGAAGCACATGTTTTTCCACATACTTTCTTCCCAATAAAAAAAGAGCTGGTGTTAATAAATACCAATTGCTGACCATATTAAGTAAAAAAAACAACTGATAAAAGTGGCACTATAAAATAAATAATCATCATCGTTTGAATAATTGTGTGTAGTGAAGGAAGTCTTATAAAATGGATTGGGATGGGTGTCGTGAACAGAATGGAGTTCAGGGATTTGGCAGCACAGCTATCAGGACTCCTCAATTACCTGCAAGAGGGAACAATCACAGCACTTGTTAAGTACAAGGCCTTAAAACCCACACACTAATCCCGTACTTTCAAACTTATTTTATTACAAATCCAACCCACATATACCATAACAGCTATAAAGGATGAAAATACCCTCTTTCTTGCCTTTATGCTGCAAATAGGTCTTTTTATTTCAGGGTTTTTTTTTTTTTAAAAGATGGTTATTTATTAATTATAGACTACAATATGAAACTATGTGGTTCATTTAGCCTCTCTAACAATCCTCACTGTAAGTACGGGCAAAATACACTTGCTTTTCCAGGCAGGTTCATGGTTGTTTTTTTATTTATTAGAACTCTTAATACATTCTTAGTATTTTCAGGCATGTTGCTAATTGTTTTTGTTTTGTTTTACAGCTGTTGCCTGAGTTATGAAGGTCAACACAATTGTGTCTCAGTTCATATGGGTGTTCTGTAATCCTCCACATGACTAAGGAAAGTTGACATCGGTCACTTCAAATTTATTCCCCGGTGAAAGAGGAAGTCATGGATGACAGTTTAAGGGTTCGTAAAAACACTCTAAACCAGACGTGTACCGTGAGGGGAAATAATTCTGACACCTTCACGATTACACACGATGTCTTTTGACTTTGCACTTATGAATACCTACTAAATTTGTAAATTAATATCAACAACAACAACAACAAGTTATGAAGTCATAAGCATATGCAACCTGGGACTCATCCTGCCTTGTTCTCAACAGGCTGGTGGTGTAATGGTGTGGGGAATGTTTTCATGGCACACCTTTGGCAACTTAATAGCAATGCCACATCCAATATTATGAGTACTGTTGCTGATATGTGCATCCCTTTTAAGGCCACAATTTACCATCTTATAATGTCTTTTATCCAGCACATAACATCCCAAAGCACAAATCATCTCAAACTGGTTCCATGAACATGACAATAAGTTCTGTGTATTTCAGTGACCTCCCAAGTCACCAGATCTGAGAGTCATGTCAACGAGGACCAGAATCTCAACGGGATGTTTCCAACACCTTATGGAATCATGTGGAACTGAGGCTGTTCTGACAGCAAAGCAGGATCCTACCTGGTATTAGTTTGATGTTCCTAATAAAGTGGCCATGAGTGTATACTGTATCTGGTGTGAGATTATGCCAATTATCCACAAAGTCATTGTTTTATAACCCATCTTTAGCAAGGGTGCCAATAATTCTGAAGCTGATTAGACACATTACGCTATACTGTAGTTATAAAATGAGCTTGAGTGTAGATTTAAACGAGTATTATGAGTACGGCCATTACCTATCGAGGCAGGTAACCACATCCCGCACCAAGCTAATGAGCTGCTCGTGCTCCTGAGGGTTGGACATCACAATACTGTGGAGCTTCTTCATGTAGGAGTCGATGGAGTCCAGACTGGCGGTCTCTCCACTGCCTGCAGGAACACAGCAGAGTGACACAGGGGGGCACTAGAGAGCACCAAGTCCATATGACTGCTTTGATTAAATACTTCCGTACTGTAGCCCTGTTATCTCAAAGACTTCACCCTTTGCCATAACTGAAGACATTGCCAAACCTTTATCTTTCTGAGATATAATTTTATTTTTTTTTTACTTTAAAGACTCCTAAAGAAAGCATTTTGAGCTCCTTTCCATACAACACAGAAGCTGTTATTACACAAGTAAGGTTCCATGTAACTATTACATATTACATACTGTTCACTGAGCTTCACTAAAGAAGACGCTCTTCGGATGTTGACAACCGTGACATTGTTTACTGTGGACACGTGCGTTTGTTTGGTTTCTGTTCCGGAGTATTCTGTCACGTCGCGAGACGTAAGGGAGTAGAGTACGGAAGCAGGTAAAGACGTATTTATTTAAGGGCAGGCAGACAAATCCACATCGTAATCCAATAAACGTAGCCAAGACAGGCAAAGGGTCGGGCGATCGGCAAACAGGCGTAAACGGAGCAAAGCAGGAATCAAAGTCACGGTCGAAGAAAACGGGATCAAAACAAGAAACATGAACTAGTGCTATGGACTGGGAGCGGAAAAACCAGCGGGGACTAAATGAACTGATCTATAGTTTAAACTAACTAAATCTATCAAGGAACATAACATTAGCAACGTATCTAACTATACTATATCTACTATAATACTCCGTGAGGCGTACAGGGACGCGAGCGGTATATATCCCCAATATCATCAGCCGAATAGAACCCAATAGAACCATTTTCTGCACTCTTGTCAAAGCACTTTTTAATGCACTTTTAGCTGTAGGCTGCAGTGTGTTCCATTCTTTCAGCAGTCAGTTATAGGCCTAACATCGGCTATTCAAGGGGGGCTCAAAGATGAGCACATCAAAATATTTTTATTTTACTCATTTATTTATTTCAAGTTATATTGTGCCTTGTTGGTAGCCTATGCCTGCTGGAATGAAAAGTGTTGAATAAATATTTTGAAATTGTAGTTTTTGTAATTGATTTTTTTTCTTTGAAAAGCAAGACAAAATAGTAAAAAATCACATTTTGACTATTTAATTTATGCAATGGTGAAAAAAAAATGGTAAAATAAATGGGAAAAAAAAGTGAAAAAATGTGTTCGGTATTCGGCCAAGAATTTTCGTTTCGGTGTATCCCTAAATAAAAAGACTCACATTTACTGTGTATATATTTTACTGTGGATCATCCAAATTCTACCCTTTTACCTACTGAAAAATAAATGATGTGATATTAAGAGATCAGTAGTGATGCTTGAAAACTTTCATTCATGCACTATATGTAAATCGATAAGACTGTCCGGAGCCCTGCACTCCCGCTCTCTTTCTGTGTGTGTGTGTGTGTCTCACCAGGCAGTGGCACACTGGAGAAGCTGTGTGTGAGCGCCGATCGCAGTTGGTCGAGGTGCTGTTGCAGCAGGCCATTGCGTGTGCGCTCCTGCAGCACATCTCCCTCCAGGCGCTCCACAGCGCTACGCATACTCTCCACATGTTTCTGCAGTGCTGCGTTGCGCTCCTCATACTCCATGTTGGTCTTACGTAACTGACGCAGCTCTGCCTCCCGTGCTGCGCAAAACACATAGAGTTTAGAGGGAAGTGTGCGCACACACACACACTTTTCCATGACATGTAGACAGCATCACGAGTGCGAGTGCATACATCACTGTGTGCAAGGTGGTCACTCTTAACCATATTTATGTGCAGTGTTCTTGGAACAGATGAAATGCAGCGATGAAAGTAAACAACTGAAAATCTGAGTGCGCTATAATCAGTTTAATTACACGGTATAATAGTCTGAAAAAACATCATATTTTCATTTTGCATAACAAAACTTGGCATTCAAAACCACAAAAATGAATGTCTGAAATATAATAATGGAAAAAATAAAGCTGACGTCGCAGGAAAAAATAAAACCATAGAGTACAATAGTGTGAGCTTCTGGATGTGACGGCAGTCTGAACTCAATAACTCACCTTTACTGTGGTTGAGAAACTCCTCAGTGAAGATGGGAATATCAAACACCGAGCGATCCTTCAGACCGCCGTCATTCTGAGAGAGAGAGAGAGAGAGAGAGAGAGAGAGAGAGAGAGAGAGAGAGAGCGAGAGAGCACACGAGAGCCTCACATTTCAGGAATATAGAAATATGCTGTCATTGTTTCGAATAACAGGAGTAGCTGTAACATAAGCTGATCAGCTGCAAATCATTCGCATGTATTATTGCACTGTTGAGTATGGATTACGCGGTCATTTAGTCAGGTTTAAATACATTTCAATTGCAGACAAATTTAATGATAATTATGTGAAACCCTGTACTTTTATATTAGTTGCATAAATTAAAGAAATATAAAACATGAAAAAGTTCCTCTACACTCTAGCACCGAGTGACCGATCTAGTAAGTCTCAAGTTGCAATGTGCTGTATACTGCCGGACTTCCGATGGCACATGACATTAGAGATGACGCATTATTGTGCGAGGGATCACGTAGAGGTGCTCTGAACAAAAAAAACTGTATGAATTTTTTAAAAAATAGCAGGTGAACTATTTGCAAAAAATTGGAAATACACAGACGTTTTTACTTCTGTTTGGTTATGACATCATTTAAAGCTGAGCTTCCTAAAGCTCTAAAGAAAGAGTTCAGAGAGGACAAACACTCTGCTCTGATAAAGTGTCTTTGTGGGTTCAGCTCAGGTTGTCTTACCTCATGAAGAGCTTCCCTGGCAGCCTGCCGGCCCACATCTGTTACACACAGAAAGGGTTTGAGAAATGGGTAGCAGTTAATTAATTGTTTCTTGTATGATGCTTTTCTACCATACTGAACTGATAAGACTGTACAGCATGTGAGAAGCTTATCACACTTCTCCACTAAGACACATGCTCAAAACAGACAGAAATAAATGGATCTGTAGTAACAGAGTTTCTTTTAACACCTAAAACACAAAATATAGGTATGAATATACAGTATTCAGGTTACATACATTAATACTTCTTTCAGATTAGCTCAGTAATTTAATCAGAAAATAACATTATTCTCCAACAGCTAATAATATGATAATATATTTAATGGGAACAAGGGTATAAGACATGATAATCTCGGGTTACTGTCTGTGTGGAGTTTCGCATGTTTGCGAGGTAGGTGGACTGGCTATGCTACATTGCCTGCACTGAATGAGAGAGAGAGATAGAGCGAGAGAGAGTGTGCGTGTGTGAGAGAGAGAGAGTGCGCGCATGTGTGAGAGAGAGCGAGTGAGAGAGAGAGAGAGTGCGTTGTGTGTGAGAGAGCGAGAGAGAAAGAGAGAGTGTGCGCGCGTGTGTGAGAGAGAGCGAGAGAGAGAGAGAGAGTGTGCGCGTGTGTGTGAGAGAGAGCGAGAGAGAGAGAGAGTGTGCGCATGTGGGTGAGAGAGAGCAAGAGAGAGAGCGTGTGTGGGAGAGAAAGAGAGAGTGCGCGCATGTGTGAGAGAGAGCGAGTGAGAGAGAGAGTGTGGTGTGTGTGAGAGAGCGAGAGAGTGTGTGTGAGAGAGAAAGAGAGAGTAAGAGAGAGAGCGAGAGAGTGTGAGAGAGAGAGAGCGAGAGAGTGAGTGAGAGAGCGAGAGGGTGAGTGAGAGAGCGAGAGGGTGAGTGAGAGCAAGAGAGTGAGTGAGAGAGCAAGAGAGTGAGTGAGAGAGCAAGAGAGTGTGTGAGAGCGAGAAAGAGAGAGTGTGTGTGTGAGAGAGCGAGAGAGTGTGTGTGTGAGAGCGAGAGAGTGTGTGTGAGAGCGAGAGAGTGTGTGTGAGAGCGAGAGAGTGTGTGTGAGAGCGAGACAGAGTGTGTGTGAGAAAGGGCGCGAGACAGAGTGTGTGTGAGAAAGGGCGCGAGACAGAGTGAGTGTGTGAGAGCGAGTGTGTGTGTGTGAGAGAAAGAAAGAGTGAGAGAGAGAGCGTGTGAGAGAGAGAGTGAGTGTGCGAGAGAGCGAGAGAGTGTGTGTGAGAGAGCGAGAGAGAGTGTGTGAGAGAGCGAGAGAGAGTGTGTGAGAGAGCGAGAGAGTGTGTGAGAGAGAGAAAGAGAGAGAGTAAGAGAGAGAGTGAGAGGGTGTGAGAGAGTGAGAGAGTGAGTGAGAGCGAGAGTGCGAGAGTGAGAGAGAGTGGGTGACAGAGCAAGAGAGAGTGTGAGAGAGTGTGTGAGAGCGGGAAAGAGAGAGTGTGTGTGTGTGTGAGAGAGCGAGAGTGTGTGTGTGAGAGAGCGAGAGAGTGTGTGTGAGAGAGCGAGAGAGTGTGTGTGAGAGTGAGAGAGTGTGTGTGTGAGAAAGAGCGCGAGACAGAGTGTGTGTGTGAGAGCGAGTGTGTGTGTGTGAGAGAGAAAGAAAGAGTGAGAGAGAGAACGTGTGAGAGAGAGTGAGTGTGCGAGAGAGCAAGAGAGTGTGCGAGAGTGTGTGAGAGAGAGCGAGAGAGTGTGTGAGAGAGCGAGAGAGAGTGAGAGAGCGAGAGAGTGTGTGAGAGAGCAAGAGTGTGTGAGAGCGAGAGTGTGAGAGAGCGAGAGAGAGAGTGAGAAAGAGAGCGAGTGTGTGTGTGAGAGAGAGAATGTGACAGAGCGAGAGAGTGTGTGAGAGAGCGAGAGAGTGTGCGAGAGAGAGCGTGAAAGAGAGCGAGAGAGTGTGCGAGAGAGAGTGTGAAAGAGAGCGAGAGAGTGTGCGAGAGAGAGCGTGAAAGAGAGCGAGAGTGTGTGAGAGAGAGCGAGAGATTGTGTGTGAGAGAGCGAGTGTGTGAGAGAGCGACAGTGTGTGAGAGAGCGAGAGAGAGTGTGAGAGAGCAAGAGAGAGTGTGAGTGAGAGCGAGAGAGACTGTGTGTGTGAGAGAGCGAGCGAGTGTGTGTGAGAGAGCGAGAGCGTGCGCACGAGAGAGAGCGTGCGAGCGTGTGTGTGAGAGGGAGAGCGAGAGATTGAGTGTGTGAGAGGGAGCGAGTGAGCGAGTGTGTGTGTGTGAGAGGGAGAGCGAGAGAGACTGTGTGAGAGGGAGAGAAAGAGAGAGTGAGAGAGAGAGAGAGTGAGCGAGTGTGTGTGAGAGGGAGAGAAAGAGAGAGAGTGAGAGAGTGTGAGAGTGTGTGAGAGAGAGCAAGAGATTGTGTGAGAGAGCGAGAGAGAGTGTGTGAGAAAGAGACCAAGAGAGAGTGTGTGAGAAAGAGACCAAGAGAGAGAGTGTGTGTGAGAGGGAGTGAGAGCGTGCGCGCGAGGGAGACTGTGTGAGAGGGAGAGAAAGAGAGAGAGTGACAGAGAGTGTGTGTGAGAGGGAGAGCGCGAGAGTGTGTGAGAGAGAGAGCGCGAGAGTGTGTGAGAGAGAGCGAGAGAGTGTGTGAGAGAGAGAGCGAGAGAGAGAGTGTGAGAGAGAGCGAGAGAGAGAGTGTGAGAGAGAGCGAGAGAGAGAGTGTGAGAGAGAGCGAGAGAGAGAGTGTGTGTGTGTGAGAGAGCGTGAGAGCGTGTGCGTGAGAGAGAGCGCGCAAGTGAAAGTGTGTGTGAGAGGGAGAGCGAGAGAGACTGTGTGAGAGGGAGAGAAAGAGAGAGAGTGAGAGAGAGTGTGTGTGAGAGGGAGAGAAAGATAGAGAGTGAGAGAGAGAGTGTGTGAGAGAGAGCGAGAGAGTGTGTGAGAGCGAGAGAGTGTGTATGAGAGAGTGTGTGTGAGAGAGCGAGAGAGTGTGTGAGAAAGAGAGCGAGAGAGAGTGTGTGAGAGAGGGAGCGAGAGCGTGCGCGAGAGAGAGCGAGCGAGCGAAAGTGTGTGTGAGAGGGAGAGCGAGAGAGACTGTGTGAGAGGGAGAGAAAGAGAGAGAGAGTGTGTGTGAGAGGGAGAGAAAGAGAGAGAGAGTGTGTGTGAGAGGGAGAGAAAGAGAGAGAGTGAGAGAGAGAGTGTGTGAGAGAGAGCGAGAGAGTGTGTGTGAGAGAGAGCGAGAGAGAGAGTGTGAGAGAGAGCGAGAGAGAGAGTGTGAGAGAGAGCGAGAGAGAGAGTGTGTGTGTGTGAGAGAGCGTGAGAGCGTGTGCGTGAGAGAGAGCGCGCAAGTGAAAGTGTGTGTGAGAGGGAGAGCGAGAGAGACTGTGTGAGAGGGAGAGAAAGAGAGAGAGTGAGAGAGAGTGTGTGTGAGAGGGAGAGAAAGATAGAGAGTGAGAGAGAGAGTGTGTGAGAGAGCGAGAGAGTGTGTGAGAGCGAGAGAGTGTGTATGAGAGAGTGTGTGTGAGAGAGCGAGAGAGTGTGTGAGAAAGAGAGCGAGAGAGAGTGTGTGAGAGAGGGAGCGAGAGCGTGCGCGAGAGAGAGCGAGCGAGCGAAAGTGTGTGTGAGAGGGAGAGCGAGAGAGACTGTGTGAGAGGGAGAGAAAGAGAGAGAGAGTGTGTGTGAGAGGGAGAGAAAGAGAGAGAGAGTGTGTGTGAGAGGGAGAGAAAGAGAGAGAGTGAGAGAGAGAGTGTGTGAGAGAGAGCGAGAGAGTGTGTGAGTGAGCGACAGTGTGTGAGAAAGAGAGCGAGAGAGAGTGTGTGAGAAAGAGAGTGAGAGTGTGTGAGAAAGAGAGCGAGAGAGAGTGTGTGAGAAAGAGAGCGAGAGAGTGTGTGTGAGAAAGAGAGCGAGAGTGTGTGTGTGTGAGAGAGCGAGAGAGTGTGTATGAGAGAGCGAGAGAGTGTGTATGAGAGAGCGAGAGAGTGTGTATGAGAGAGCGAGTGAGAGAGCGAGAGTGTATGAGAGAGCGAGAGAGTGTGTGAGAGAGAGTGTGTGAGAAAGAGAGCGAGAGTGTGTGTGTGACAAAGAGAGCGAGAGAGAGTGTGTGAGAAAGAGAGCGAGAGAGAGTGTGTGAGAAAGAGAGCGAGAGTGTGTGAGAGAGCGAGAGAGAGAGTGTGTGTGAGAGAGCAAGAGAGAGTGTGTGTGAGAGAGCAAGAGAGAGTGTGTGTGAGAGAGCAAGAGAGAGTGTGTGAGAGAGCGAGAGAGAGAGAGTGTGAGAGAGCGAGAGAGAGAGAGTGTGAGAGAGCGAGAGAGTGTGTGTGTGAGAGAGCAAGAGAGAGAGTGTGTGAGAGAGAGCGTGTGTGTGAGAGAGAGTGCGAGAGAGTGTGTGAGAGCGTGCGTGTGTGTGTGAGAGAGCGAGAGCGTGCACGCGCGAGAGAGCGAGCGAGCGAGTGTGTGTAAGAGAGAGCAAGAGAGCAAGAGAGAGAGCGAGCGAGAAAGTAAGACAGAGCAAGAGAGAGAGAGAGCGAGAGCGAGAGAGAGCGAGCGAGCGAGCGAGAGAGAGAGAGCATGGTTCCTTGTGAGTGACTGGTGTCCCATTTGTCTCTTACTGAAGGTGGAATAATGAAGAACTAATAGAGAGGTTAACGAGCACACGGTGACGCTCTGTACACTGATCCGTCTGCTTGTTTTCACTCTGTACGTTCACCAGGAAGTCAGTGAAGGGAATACACTGTTCAGTGCTAATCCTGTAATGCATTAAATCAGTCGGCCAGATGTTTTCCCCCTAAACATCCAACCCCTGGATTATTACTAAACTGAAACCATGCATGATGAAACATACAGGAAACATCTGTTTAAATCCAGAAAAATCTGTAGCTCTCGTGCTTACAACTTGATTTCCAAAAGACACTGGAATAACTGGACAGAGAACAAAAAGAACAAAAAGAAACCCTTTTCACAGTACGTGAGGATGCAGGTTTCTCCTGCGTGTACCTCCTCGCAGTCGCTTCCCCTTCTGCTTCTCCTGCACCTTCCTTTTGAAATGCTTATAGGCTTCTGTCTGCTGATATTTCTCCAGTTCCCTCATGTAACGCTCCTTATCTTTCTCTGCCTCATCCAAATAGCGCTAGAGAGAGAGAGAGAGAGAGAGAGAGAGAGAGAGAGAGAGAGAGAGAGCGAGCTTTCTCAGTTTGTGACATACAGGATTCCACCTGAAGCAATTCACGGCTCATAGAGCAGAATTATAGCACCGAGTGTGTATTTAAAATCGAGTGAAAGTGTTCTACACGACTAACACAAGGCGTGCTTGTTTAAATCACAAGTAGAACGACATTTTAAATACAAGTGCAAACCTAATAAGTCTGTGTGCTGTGTCCTGACCTGTTTCTCCTCAGGAGGCAGCTTGCTCCACTCGTTGCCGAGCATCCTGGTGATCTCTGGGAAGGGTACGTCCGGTCTCTCGGCCCTCAGCTGCTCCCGCCGATCGTTCATAAACCGCACGTATCCTGTTAACGGGGCTTTGGGCGCGTTACTATCCTTCATTGGTTTCTTCCTCTTCCTCCCTTTAGTCCAGCTGGTCCTGCGTGGCTTCTACAGAGACAAATTTACACCGAATATATACAATTACCCAAGACATCTTCACATCACTTCTCCTGTGGAACTGCATGTGCTGTGCGAGTTGTTCGATTCCTCGTATCCAGCAGAGGCGCTGAGAATCACCGGGATATCCTCTCGTTGTAGCTCGAGTTTTATGAACACCAGACAGGGTTCCCCATCACTCAGAACCAGTGGGAAGGCTGCAGTGAATCCTGTGCTGACCGACTGTCATTTTGTGTCTTATCTTTATGTGAATGTAATGCAATTAAGAAGCAGTCTTCATATTTGAGATATTTTAGATGTTTGAGGCTTATAATGTATTGTGAAAATGATATTTTTTGCTGATTACTTGGTGATAATTATCTTATACACACACACACGCATACATATGTGTTATAAATATTATATATATATATATATATATATATATATATATATATATATATATATATATATACACACACACACACACACACACACACACAGTATCTCACAAAAGTGAGTACACCCCTCACATTTTTGTAAATATTTGATGATATCTTTTCATGTGACAACACTGAAGAAATGACACTTTGCTACAATGTAAAGTAGTGAGTGTACAGCTTGTGTAACAGTGTAAATTTGCCGTCCCCTCAAAATAACTCAACACACAGCCATTAATGTCTAAACCGCTGGCAACAAAAGTGAGTACACCCCTAAGTGAAAATGTCCAAATTGTGCCCAATTAGCCATTTTCCCTCCCTGGTGTCATGTGACTTGTTAGTGTTACAAGGTCTCAGGTGTGAATAGGGAGCAGGTGTGTTAAATTTGGTGTCATCGCTCTCACACTCCCTCATACTGGTCACTGGAAGTTCAACATGGCACCTCATGGCAAAGAACTATCTGAGGATCTGAAAAAAAGAATTGTTGCTCTACATAAAGATGGCCTAGGATATAAGAAGATTGCCAAGACCCTGACACTGAGCTGCAGCACGGTGGCCAAGACCATACAGCGGTTTAACAGGACAGGTTCCACTCAGAACAGGCCTCGCCATGGTCGACCAAAGAAGTTGCGTGCACGTGCTCAGCTTCATATCCAGAGGTCGTCTTTGGGAAATAGACGTACGAGTGCTGCCAGCATTGCTGCAGAGGTTGAAGGGGTGGGGGTCAGCCTGTCAGTGCTCAGACCATACGCCGCACACTGCATCAAATTGGTCTGCATGGCTGTCCCAGAAGGAAGCCTCTTCTAAAGATGATGCACAAGAAAGCCCGCAAACAGTTTGCTGAAGACAAGCAGACTAAGGACATGGATTACTGGAACCATGTCCTGTGGTCTGATGTGACCAAGATAAACTTATTTCCTTCAGATGGTGTCAAGCGTGTGTGGCGGCAACCAGGTGAGGAGTACAAAGACAAGTGTGTCTTGCCTACAGTCAAGCATGGTGGTGGGAGTGTCATGGTCTGGGGCTGCATGAGTGCTGCCGGCACTGGGGAGCTACAGTTCATTGAGGGAACCATGAATGCCAACATGTACTGTGACATACTGAAGCAGAGCATGAGCAGTATGCAGTATTCCAGCATGATAACGACCCCAAACACACCTCCAAGACGACCACTGCCTTGCTAAAGAAGCTGAGGGTGAAGGTGATGGACTGGCCAAGCATGTCTCCAGACCTAAACCCTATTGAGCCTCTGTGGGGCATCCTCAAACGGAAGGTGGAGGAGCACAAGGTCTCTAACATCCACCAGCTCCGTGATGTCGTCATGGAGGAGTGGAAGAGGACTCCAGTGGCAACCTGTGAAGCTCTGGTGAACTCCATGCCCAAGAGGGTTAAGGCAGTGCTGGAAAATAATGGTGGCCACACAAAATATTGACACTTTGGGCCCAATTTGGACATTTTCACTTAGGGGTGTACTCACTTTTGTTGCCAGCGGTTTAGACATTAATGGCTGTGTGTTGAGTTATTTTGAGGGGACAGCAAATTTACACTGTTATACAAGCTGTACACTCACTACTTTACATTGTAGCAAACTGTCATTTCTTCAGTGTTGTCACATGAAAAGATATCATCAAATATTTACAAAAATGTGAGGGGTGTACTCACTTTTGTGAGATACTATGTGTGTGTGTGTATATGTATATGTATATATATATTCAATCCACAGAACTGTATTATGAGTTTCTTTCAAACTGTAGCTGGTGTCTTCTTTGAGAAATTGGCCATGGCACCGTTTTTGCAGTGGCCATTTATTTGTTTTTATTTTAACATGTAATAATGTGTTGTCTAATTGACAGTATCAGGGTAATATTGCAAACTGTATTCAAGCATTTTTTTCTGCTGTAAAACACGACTACTTACCACAGCCCTATTCCAGAGACGGCACCTGGTCTCGTCAGTATAGGGGATTATAAAGGCCTGCCATTACAATACATTGCTTATAGGCACTTTCCACTTGTTCAATCAAAATCAGCTGCTGTGTTACCTCCTCTCCATTCCTTTGGCTGCCGTTATCAGTGTTCGCCCCAGGTGAAGCACTCTGCTCTTCCATGACCTCTGACCTCTTCAAGGGTTGAGCTGAAAAACACATATGGTAACATACACCATATTATACATTAGTGCATATTATGTCACACACATCCTGAATTTCATCATACAGTAATGTATATTGACTCACAGCTGTATCTACAACCCCAATTCCGAAAAAGTTGGGACAGTAAAGAAAAAACTAAACAAAAAGAGTAATTTGAAAATTCTGTTCACCCTGTACTATACTGAAAACATATTAACACATTTGATATTTTACTTTGTGAATTTAATTTATTTTTGAAAATATACACTCATTTCAAATCTGATGACTGCAACACACTCCAAAACAGTTGGGACAGTCGACTGTTTACCGCTGTGTAACATCACCTTTTCTTTTAATAACACTTATTAAGCGTTTGGACGCTGATTGAAGACACCAGTGGGTTAAGTTTAGAAAGTGGAATTTTCCCCATTCATCCATTATGCATTTCTTCAGCTGTGCAACTGTACGGGATCTTCGTTGCCTTATTTTGCGCTTCATAATGCACCACACATTCTCAATCGGAGACAGGTCAGGACTGCAGACAGGCCATGCTAGCATGCAGACACACCCCCATACCATGACAAACGCTGGCTTTTGGACCTGACGCTTATAACAGCTTGGACGGTCCTTTTCCTCTTTGGCCCGGAGAACACGATGGCTGTTTTTTCCAAAAACTATTTGAAGTGTGGACTCGTCTGACCACAAAACACGATTCCACTGTGCTATATGCATCGGTGGATGCAGCGGCGAATGGTGTTGATTGACAAAGGTTTCTCAAAGTATTCTCGAGCCCATGTCAGGATCTCCATTAGAGACTACTGACAGTTTTTAAGGCAGTGACGTCTGAGGGATCGGAGATCACGCGCATTCAGAAGTGGTTTTCACCCTTTACGCACCGAGATTTGACCGGATTCCTTGAATCTTTTAATTATATTGTGCACTGTAGAAGGTGAAATGTCCAAAATCCTACCGATTTGTCTTTGGGGAATGTTGTTCTCAAAGTGTTGGATTATTTGCTGATGCATCTGTTGGCAGATTGGCGAGCCTCGACCCATCCTTGCTCTTGAAGGACTAGACCTTTTTTAGAGGCTCTTTATATACTATGATTAGACGATTGCCTCACCTGTTTCACATCACCTTCTTATTTCAACTCGTCACATCGCTATTAGTCCTAAACTGCCCCGTCACAACTTTTTTTGGAACATGTTACACGCATCGATTTCACAATAAACATCTTCAAAAAAAAAAAACAAAACTATGCAGTTCATTTGGCAAAACATCAAATACCGTATCTTTATATGTGTTTAGATCAAATACAAGTCGAAGTACATTTACAAATCACTCCTCTTTGTTTTTATTAGCACTTTCCATACTGTCCCAACTTTTCTCGTAATCGGGGTTGTACAACACCACATTTGGCACTCTTGAATGGCATAAACCTCCATTACGTATGAGCTAAATAAGGATCTAGAAACTAAAGAAGTACATGTCTCGTCTCGACCCATGGCTGTCCAACCTGTATGAACGTTTGAGCATGATAAGTTAAAACATTGTACTCTGTGACTTAAAATAGCAAATTTGTATTTGCCATTTTAAGTCACAGAGAATAGTGTTTTAACTTATCGTCTGCAACTGGAGGAATGAGGTAAGTGTAGAAAGATTTCAAGGCAGTAAAAAAAAACAAAAACCAAGAACATGAGTGCAATAAACACACTGGTACAACTAACACTGTCATGGAGCCTTGTAAGCCTTTAAATAACTGCGCTGGATAATAATTTACATCCACCAATTTAGGATTGAGCTACCTCGGGACTAGATGTATCTAGAGATATATCTAATCTATATCTCATGCTTTCACCGAATTCATTTGTTCAGCCCTTACCAAACAAGTGTACACGGTGAAATGCGTCTTTCAACGCTGTAATCGTTTACAGTTTAGAGCTCCAGGACACAACATTGACGTTAACCTTACAACACAAAGCACAACAAATCCCTCCCCGGCCGTGTCCCAAACGCCCCTATATTACCTATATAAGCACACTATACTCAATATAAATAAGTAGCGTCTGCACCCTATGTAGTGCACTAGACTCGAAGAGTGAGCCAATTGGGATTGAACCAGTAAAGTTAGCGCGTCGTGTTAGCCAAACACCTGGAAAGATCCCACCACCTCGTCTGTAAAATATTATTATTTTGGTGTTTAAGAAAGCACAAGGCAATGCAGAGCAACTCGGGGTCAAGGTAAAAGTTCACACTGACCTGTAATTTGATCTAAACCGAATGATTCAGAGTAGATTCTGTACAAGGCAAACTGAACTAACCAAAACAATACAAATAACCAGACGTTTTACGTCATCATATCGCGACAGGCATGCAAAACGAGCGGTCTTCCGGTCCGGTGGGATTAATTCAAGTTGTGAAAGACATTTGACTCAATTTATATTAAAAAAATAAATACGTGTTATATAGTATTTTTTATAAGGTTGTTCATATGTACTGTCATCAACCTGCTATTACCGACGTAAAAAGATATAAACATTCTTCAGTAGCGATAACTATTTTACCTGGCGGAGGGATTCCTGGAGAGTGCGAGATCCGGTCACTTCTTCTCGGGCATACTCAGTGTACTGCGTGAACGCACTATCGGCTCTTTAGCGCCGTCATGCGGCAGGAGCCCTTCCGTGTTTTGGGCTGAATTTCAATGATTTGTTTTTAATGTGTTTAAAAAACAAAAAACAAAAAACAAAAACAAATTCCTACTTGTACATTGCATACTACACCAGTTATAACTGTATACTACACAATAGTGCACGTAATATTATGCAATAGTGTATATGTGATAACTACACTTTGTTATACTGACCAACATGTGCCAACAGAAATTGTCCACAGATTTCCCTCAGAATTCCATTAAACTTGCTTCATTTTTTTTGTGCTGGATATTTTCACAGTTACTCTGACTCAAAATAGGAAATATGATGCAATGAGGAGGTGGGGAAAGACTTTAAGCCAATAAAAAAGGAACAGAATAGCAATAAATAAAGATATGGCACAACTAGCATTTAATAGCTGTCGTTCTCTCCTGAATTGAGCCATCACAATCAGCTCAAGAGCTTCTAGGACAAACTATTAGGATACATCCAGCCTTCTCTGTACCCTTTATATTTTTAATAGCCTTTAGTAAGCTTTCGAATAATATTCATCTGCCAATTTAAAGCTATAGGATTAAGCTATCTATGGACTTTTATTTTTATCGGGTCAGAATTTAGATATCTAGCACTAGTGATAACCTCGTGCTTTTTCCAAATTGATTTGTTCAGCTGAATATAAACATTCATTATTGAATGATTATTAATCACAAGACTGTTATTTAAATTTAACGCAGTCTCAGTATGCAGTAATTTTGTGTCAGTGTCGTGTATGACTGAATTCACATGATCAAATGCACATTATTTTATAATAAATGCAACATTTTAATGGAAGCCAGTGTAGTGTGGATAAAAAAAGGAGTAATATGGTGAAACTTTCTGGCTCTAGTAAGGGCTTCTGCATTCTGGATTAACTGGAGCTTGGTTATTCACCTACTGGATCACCCAGACCAGCAAGGCGTTACTAATAGTCCAACCTATAGAGCAAAATCTGAACTAGTTTTTCTGCATTATGAAATACTATTTCTTAGCTCAATAGTTGAAAAAAGGCCACCATAGTAATCCGCAAATGATGCAGCTGAAAGACCTATGAGCATTACTATATAGTCATACGTATGTATCAAATTCTGAGTATCTTCATGGCATTATTCTGTCCAAAAATCCGAAACCCAGATGGACAGACCGAGAGACAGGGCTTTAACTGGGGTAGATGTGAGGTTTGAAAAACAACCTGGCCACCTCATTATGCCTGCATGTTTTCATAGGTGTATGTGTGCATATGTTTGTACACTATATGGCCAAATGTTTGTGGACACATGACCATCACACCCATACATAATTCTTAAAATGTTTATTCCCTCTTTACTGTTATAATAAGCGCCACTCTTCTGCGAAGGCTTTCCACTTGAGTTTGGAGTGTGGCTGTAGGGATTTGTGTTCATTCAGGTACAAGAGCATTAGTGAGGTCAGGCATTGATGTCAGGCAAGGAGGCCTGGGGTGCAGTCAGTGTTCCAGTTCATCCCGAAGGTGTTCACCTTGGCAAACCATGTCTTCATTGACCTCACTTTGTGCACAAGGGCATTGTCATGATAAAGCAACTTTAGGGAAGTCTTAATGCTACAGCATTAAAAAACATTCTAGGAAGTTGTCTGCTTTGTGCCAACTTTGTGGCAACAGTTTGGGTGTGATGGTCAGGTGTCCAAATACGCATACAGTGTATCATAGCTCAAACGAAGGAGATTTCTGAGGACCTCAGAAAAAGAGTTTTTGATGTTCACCAACTCTAAAGAGTCTGGACTCCACCAATCCACAGTCAGACAGATGGAGGAAATTCAAGACCATTTTTACCCTTCTCAGGGGTGGAGACCAAAAAGATCACTCCAAGAGCAAGATGTGTAATAGTCTGCGAGGTCACAAAGGAACCCAGGGTAACTTATAAGCATCTAAAGGCCTCTCACATTGACTAATGTTAATGTTCATGATTCCACCATCAGGAGAACACTGAACAACAATGGTGTTCATGGCAGGGTTACAAGGAGAAAGTCACTGCTCTCCAAAAAGAACATTGCTGCACCTCTGTAGTTTTGTAAAGATCACATGGACAAGCCAGAAGGCTATTGGAAAATGTTTTGTGCATTCCAGCATAAGAACCTTATGCCATGTGTGAAACATGGTGGTGGTAGTATCATGGTTTGGGCCTGTTTTGCTGCATCTGGGCCAGGACAACTTTCCATCATTGATGGAACAATGAATTCTGAATTATACCAGCGAATTCTAAAGGAAAATATCAGTACATCTGTCCATGAATTGAATCTCAAGAAGAAGTGGTTCATGTAGCAAGACAACGACACAAAGCACACAAGTCGTTTTACCAAAGAACGGTTAAAGAAGAATAAAGTTAATGTTTTGGAACGGCCAAGTCAAAGTCCTGACCTTAATCCAATATAAATGTTGTGGAAGAACCTGAAGCAAGCAGTTCATGTGAGGAAACACACCAACATCCCAGAGTTGAAGCTGTTCTGTGCTGTGGAACGGGCTAAAATTCCTCCAAGCCGATGTGCAGGACCGATCAACAGTTACCAGAAACGTTTGGTTACTGCTGCACAAAGGGGTCACATCAGATACTGAAAACAAAGGTTCACATACTTTTACCACTCACAGATTTTCCACAATAAATAAATGACCAAGTATTATATTTTTGTCTTTATTGTTTGATTGGCTTCTCTTTATCTACTCTGAGGACGTGTGAAAATCTGATGATGTTTTAGGTCACATTTATGCAGAAATAGAGATAATTCTAAAAAGTAGAAGCATCACTGTAGTGTAATGCACATGCCAGGGAAAGATGTGCCTACGTATGTGAGGGGCCTCATGTTTACTTGCAGAGCATTCCAGCATAATTACTTTCTTCCTTCGTTATAAAAGAGACGAGAGAAACGAGCCAAGGGAGGGGGTGGAGGGTGGAAGCAGAAAGAGGAGGTGGATTGAGCTCTCTAATTAATTCATGTGGTCTGAGGGAACACTTTTATGATACCCACAGAAACAATAACACAGGCTCTTAGAGAGCAGCAAAGATTCCAATCTTTAGCATCCAATAAATGATAATACATTTCGCACTAGACACAGTATTCTTTAAACATAGGCAATGTAATTCTGTCTATTATAATATGCTTTAAACATTTTGTTTAAAATGGAGGACAAGATTTTTATGTATTACGGATTCTTATATTTGCTAATGAGCGTTATTTGCTACGAAGTTCTCTTTTCAGTCTTCACAACTCATTTTATATCCAAAATTCACGACCACTACCAAAATACAAGAAACATATCTCAAAATTGTTTTGTAGTGCAATTATGCATTTTCTCTTTGGTTGGTAGTATACTAACATTTCATTTCAGTCATAATCACTGTATGTTACTGTATGTTATAGACCATGTCACATACAACGATAACAATCAATTACAAATGAAAAGAAAGGATGATTCTAATAGTGTAATAGAAAGAAAATCATGTAGTTTACTGGAAAAAATATACAGTATATTACAGGCACAGTGAAAAGCGTCCTTTAGCCACTGGGAAAAATGATTTGTATCATCCATCTTAATAATCAAGTTAGGAATCCAACCTTTATTAGATCATGAGAATTTTCATCAGAAAGTTGGACGTTAAAGAGCCCCATCGTTGATGATCTGCAATCTTTGGCCTGTTTCCTTTATTGTTTTGTTACCTCAACTCTTAACCTTCCCCAAAATGTAATTAGCTTCTCTATATTGTGCTAGATTCAGGATAAGCGTTGCAGGATCTTTCGAATGATATTGCTGCACAGTTACAGTGAAGTTGTTTCTTTTTTATTTCCTAGAAAACTGTTTTCTACTTATTTTGTTTTGAACCTGAGTTCGGTTAAACAATGTGTGTAGACATCGAAAACTGGCAGGTAGAAATACAGGGTAATTAAACATAGTTAACATTTGTAATGAGCCCCATGCAGTATCAGTAAAATTAACCTAAAACGCCTATCTAAAGTACATTTACATTTATTCATTTAGCAGACGCTTTTATCCAAAGCGACTTACAAATGAGGGAATACAAGCAAAGCGGTATATCAAGCGGAGAACAATACGAGCAGTGCTACCATACAAGATCTTTTATTTGAGTTCTAGAAAAGCAAAGTGTGCTGAGTAGAGGTGTGAGAGCCAGAGTAGTAAAATTCAAGCTATTCTTGAACCATTTGGAGTACATACATGGTTTTGGTCTCTGAAGTTTTGTCCCCATCACTGTAAGTGCTACTGGTATTGAGTAATAGAGGTTTGAACACACTGAAACAGAAGGGTTTTTTTCACCTGATTTTTATTTATTTTGCATACAGAGGCCTGCAGATGCCGACAGCTAGGAGCTATTAGCTGGAAAACACAATTGTACCACAGCATGAAGCCTTTCCTAGTCCAAGTTCAAATTTGATAACAATACCAAATAAAATTAATAGTCTACACTTGTTTTTTTTAAGGGTATGTCCATGCATTTTTTTTTTTTTTTTTACCAAAACCTTGTGGAGACTCCAAAGGGCCCTCGGTAACCATGTACACATAACTAGGACAAAAAGGCTGCTACTCTTGATTTTTCTTATAATTATCATATCACATATCCAGCAATCTACAAAATTTTAATTTATATGTGTTTTCATATGTATATTCATAATTGAAACCTTTGTGAACGTTTACTCCCTCCTGTGCCATTGTTTACATTAGCTTTACACAGGGACTTTTAAGTTGAAGTGTTGAAACACTACCCATGAAGCAAGATATGATTCTTTTCAGCAGTTCATTGGCTACACGATGGTCCAGTCATTCCTTCAGACGCCATTACATAGCTCTCGGTAATCATGTAGGAAAGGGGGACAGAGCTTGCTACAGCACAGACTCTCATTGGATTTCGAAGCCTATAGACAGGACATGGAAGCTCCTATTGGTTCAAATGAGGTGTCATTGGATAGGTCTCAGCCCGGGGGCTGCTTGAGTACTGGCGTTTAGGTGTGTTCACTCACGGAGCGGGGGGAGGGTGAACCCGGGATTCTCCGGAGGGCAGGAGGCAGCATTGAGCTGTGACTAGAGCAGAGATGGCAGGAAATGAGGATGGTACAGGAAGTGAACTGGAAGATGGAGGAGAGGGAAATTTGAATGACGTAGGATGGAATGTAGTAACTAGGAAAGGGAAAAGGAAGAAATCTCGAGAACATAGTTGCAGCACGGATAGCGACGATGGAAGACCAAATCAGCAAGTACAAAAAATGAGGAAGGAATATAGGGTGGTCGTTAAGTCTGAATTACCAGGATCCTGAAATCCTGTGAAAATAACTGAAGGCTAAGTTGGGTAATATCGATCATGCAAAATTGTTACGTGATGGAAGTCTGTTGGTGTTTTGCAGGGATAGCAAACAAAATGGCTTTACAATTGTAGACATTGATGAGTAAAAGGGTAAAATGTGAAAGATGGGAGGAGAGGAAACGAGTGAAAGATGTGATTTATGGCATGTCAGTAAAAATGTCTGAGGAAGAAATTAAGAATAATATGTCGGGGGCAAAAGTCATTCAAGCCAGGCGATTACCATATGTCAGAAACGGAGTGAAAAAGGACAGTTTGTCTGTAATGCTGCAGTTCCAAGGGGGAATTCTACCGTCTAGAGTGATGGTTGGGTTTATGAGTTACATAGTAAGAGAATATGTACCACCACTTCTTAGGTGTTATAAGTGTCAAAGGTGCTGGCGTGTAGCAGCAGTATGTGAAGGTAAGCAGAGATGTGGGAAATGTGGAGGGGAACATAAGTATGGAGCATACGGTGAAGGGGATAAAATAAAATGTTGCAACTGTGGGGATGACCACAGTGTTGCATACGGAGGATGTGAAGCTAGGAAAAGAGCAGCAAAAGTGCAGAACATTAAAATGGCAGAAGGAATTTCATATGTGGAGACCCTCAAAAGAGCTAAGAAAACACCAGTATCAGGTTATGACAACATAACACCAGTCAAAAAGAAGTAAACCAATGCAGACATACCAAAGATGCAATAGTGATGAACAGAACAGAATTTTTGACACTTATGGTTAACTCTTCAGCACGAACCAATAGCAGAACAGAAAGGATAAAGATTATAAACAGAGCAGCAGAAAAATACTTAAAAGTAGAGGATGTTACAGTAGAATCAATTAATGAAGCACTCATGATGCATAGGTGGAATCACCGGAACACAAGGAACCTATGGGGAAAGTATATGAAAGGATTAGGCTTACTACACTGGAATGCATGAAGTCTTATAGCTAATGGACAAGAGTTGAAAAAGTTTATTCAGGATTATTTACAGCAGAAACCAGATATTATATGTATACAGGAGACATGGCTCAAGCCACATCTTGATTTTGGTATACAAGGATAAGATGGTATACGGAAGGATAGGAAATCAGGAAATGAGGGTGGAGTAGCTTCTTTTATAAAACAAGGCTTGAACTACAGAGAAATTAATAATCATGAAGAAGAGGTGATATCTGTGGAAATATGGTATGATAATAGGAGTATTAATGTTATCAATTATTATAACCCATGCAATAAACTAAGGAAAGAAACACTTGAAAATATTGGGAGTTTTAATGATAACAAGGTACTCTGGTGTGGTGATTTTAATGCCCATAATACTTTGGGGAAGCGCCTTCACCGATGTTAATGGTAATACAATTGAGGAAGTGATGGGTGAACTTAGATAAGTTTGTCTAAATGATGGTAGCGGTACTAGACTGTATGTAGTAAGAGGAAGAGAATCTGTGCTTGACCTTACTATAGCTTCTGAGGATGTCTCAGAAAAGAGCACACGGAGAGTTTTAAATCACATTCAAGTCTACATTAGGTAGTGATCATTATCCTATTTATTACACACTAGGTTTGGAAGTACAAATGATTGAAGAAGAGTGTATGCTTAGAGAAATGTGTACTGGGATAAGTTTAGCACAATATGCAGTAATAGATTAATTGAATTGTCTGAATTAGGGATATAGGAAGTATATTATAGGAATGCAACTCAAGCATAAGCAATATAATACATAATACAGCAGAGGAGATAATTGGTAAGGAGGCCATGGTGGAATGATGAGTGCAGAACAGCTGTTAGAAACAGAAACAGTGTATTTAGGAAGGTGAAAACATCTCATTCATTCCCATGTATAATTAATTATAGGAGAGTAGAACTATAAGAATGCAAAGCGAAATTACTGGAGAGAATTTTGCAATACAACAGGAAGGGAAACTCAGATCTCAGATATATGGGGTATGATAAGTAAGATGGGAGGTAATAGAAAGAATAGCAATATGCCTGCTCTTCATAATGCAGAGGAGGTGGCAATTTCAAATAAACAAATAGCAGAAATGTTGGTGAAAGTTTTTGTTAATGTCCGTCCATCTTCTATACCGCTTTATCCTTCTCAGGGTCATGGGGAACCTGGAGCCTATCCCAGGGAGCATCGGGTCCAGGGTACACCCTGGACAGGGTGCCAATCCATCACAGGGCACACTCACATACACACTCACACACCCATTCATACACTACGGACACTTTGGACATGCCAATCAGCCTACCATGCATGTCTTTGGACTGGACCGGAGTACCCGGAGGAAACCCCCGCAGCACAGGGAGAACATGCAAACTCCACACACACAGGGCCACGGTGGGAATCAAACCCCCGACCCTGGAGGTGTGAGGCGAACGTGCTAACCACTAACCACTAAGCCACCACATTTGTTAAGGTGTACAGCAATAATAATCTAACAGAGCAAGCTAAGGAAAGTAGAGAATCGGTCAGAAGAGAAAATCCTGGAGTACTGGAGAAAAGTAGCACAAATGAAAGCCCATTAGATATTACTTTCTCTATATTTGAACTACAAAAGAGCTATTGCTAGGGCAAAGAAGACCGGTGAAGATGAGATATGCTATAGTATGATTGAACATCTGTCTGATGAGGCACTTGCAGCTATACTGCAAGAGATTAACAAGGTGTGGATAACAGGCGCGCTACTATCATTCTTTAGCACTACTAAAGAATGATAGTAAATAGGTTAATGTATTATTTTGAAAATAGAGGGCTTTTTTCTTCACAAAACCGAAAGTGGTTTTCGGCGTGGTCGCAATACAATGGGTGCAGTGTTGCCTAGAATCAGACATGAGAAAGGCTCAGATCTGTAAAGAAACTGTCATAGCTGTGTTTTTCGATACAGAAAAAGCATACAATATATACGTACTCATACTATGTACAGCCGTGTAAAGTTCTCCTAAGAATTCATTCATGTTTTGATATTTAAAAAAAAAAAAAAAATCTCTATAATCTGATTTTCAGGTTCTGTTTCAGTATTCATAAAGGCCGAGCATGCTAAAAAGCAGTGCTTATAAATCTAAAAGTCCTTGATGTTTCAATGGTGTGGCTCATTGGGTAAGTTTCTGATCCAGTGATCAGACATTTGTGAGTTTAAATTCTAGAGAAACGCTTAGGCTGCTTTCACACTCCGTGATGTTTTTTTCTCAGGATGCAATCCTGTGGGAAGCAACTACAAGGCGGGTGGAATGCAGCCACTTAAAAAAGTTCTACCACCAGCATTTCTTTCGTCACAACAGATTGCTTCCCAAGTAAAATTGCTTAAAATAAAAAGTTGAACTTTTCAGAAAAGTGCCAAGTGACATCAAGGGATTTTTAATCTCCCGACCAATCAGGTTGCAGTTCAGGGGGCAAGCAAGAAAAAACAACATGGAGAACAGTGCTGGTGTAACAAAAATAGTTGACGCATTAAGCTTAAACTTGCATGCAGACATGGTCGCACATGTGCTATGTACACTATATGGCCGATAGTTTGTGGAAACCTGACCATCAATACTCATATGTGGTTCTTCCCCCAACTGTTAGAAGCTCACGACTGTATAGAATGCCTTTCTATGCTGTAACATTACAATTTCCCTTCACTGGAACTAAGTGGCTCAAACCTGTTCCAGCTTGACAATGCCCCTGTTCACAAAGTGAGCTCCATGAAGACATGATGTGTTCAGGAGTGGAAGAATACGAGAACACCGACTGCACCCCAGACCCCCTCACCCAACATCAGTGCCTGACCCTACTAATGCTTTTGTAGCTGAATAAACACAAATCCCCACATCCACGCTCCAAAATCTAATGGAAAGCCTTCCCAGAAGAGTGGTGGTTATTATAACAGGAAAGGGGGAATAAATCTGGAATGGGAAGTTCAACAAGCAGATATGAGTGTGATGGTCAGGGGTCCAAAAACTTTTGACCATATAGTGTAGCATAAACAGCTGAAATACAATAATCAGAATGAAACCATCTATTCTATTCTATTCTATTCTATTCTATTCTATTCTATTATATCATATTATATTATATTATATTATATTATATTATATTATTATAAAGATGGCAGATTTATTTTGCCAGCTCTGAGCTTCCCCAGATTCACACTGGATATGTTGTCTAAAATATGATAAGTTGTTATTTTTGGGACATTTATTGCCATCCCATGTCACACATCAGTTCAACTTTAATGGCTTCATACGGTAAAATGTGGCCTAGTCACACTCTTAACTTTCTGCCAAGCCAAAGCTCTCTCAAGCTGCATCACCCTCACCATAGTCACACTATATATGGAAAAGAAATCAAAACCTTCTTCTTCTTCTTCTTCTTCTTCTTCTTCTTCTTCTTCTTATTGGCTGTAATAGCTAGGTGGTAGGGTTATTACCAGAGAAGGTGCTCTGACCAACACTTTTCCTGTAGAGTGTAAAAGTATCCTAATAGTCTGTAGGGTATAATCTTTAATCTTCAACTGCTCAGCTGTATTATCTGCACACCGCTTTGGGCAAAAGTGTCTGCTAAAACTATAAGAATGTAAATATTATGCACTGTAAATGTAATGACCCTGCATATTTTGCCACTTTGAAGAGCTCACATGGCGTTCAGAGTGAAGAGTGACAGTGGGACTGAGAGAATGTTGGTGTGTGAAGGTAGAATAGTGTATATGTATGTGAATTCTGATAAGCATAATCAGCACCCAGCACAATATTGGCAAAAATGTAAAAATATGCCCCTCTGTGTGTACAGATTTTAGAGAAAACCTATTTTACTTCTTGCTACAGTAACAACAGATCTCTTGTACACACACACACACACACACACACACACATACCTCCTGAAATCACAAGGCATCCTTGATCTTGTGCTAAGTAGCTTGTAATCATAGGATGATGAGTTGTATTTTTTAGTTCAGAGTAAGGTTCCACTACCTTAGAATGTGTTTTCTTTTGCCTACTGCGTGCTTCCTCAGACTCAGAATGCACCTGGCCTTCTGCTGACATGGTCTGCCACAATATGACGAACTGGTTCTGTACTGACTTTAGAACGTGTGTGTGTGTGTGTGTGAGAGAGAGAGAGAGAGAGAGAGAGAGAGAGAGAGAGAGACAGACAGACAGACAGACAGACAGGGACTGCATAGCACACTGAAGCGTTACACAGTCAGCTGCAGCGATCTGTTCAGCTGGAGCCCTACACATTAATAACTGGAGTGATTTACTACTGAATATAGAGCACCAAATAAATCCTGCTGAAACGAGACAAATAATTAAAGCAAAGGATATTTAGGAACGCGAGAGAGGCAGACAGGAAGAGAGAAACCAGGGTAATCCATCAAAGTCAGGAGCTCATTGCTGTAGATAGAGCATAAAAAGGCAAACTTTAATACTGTTTCCTTTACCTATTAGCACCAAGTCTGATCTCTCTCTCTCGCTCTCTCTTTCTCTCTCTCTCTCTCTCCCCGTCTCTCAGCTTCTCTGTATAATGTCACTCTTACATATTAAGTGAGAAGTAGCCAGTTATCTTCAAGCTACAGAACATCTAAAATTCAAGAGTTATAGTTTTATCTATTTTAAACATACAGCTACAGTTAATCTAACAAAAAGGGACTGATTGAGTAAGAAAGAGAAAGTTATTGTGCTAAATGAAGGACTCTTTACTGAGGCTGTGTGCAAGGCAATGTCTTCCCAAGTGTAGGACTGAGAAACTCCGCCCTCATATAAATGACTTCACAGAATGTTTAGCAAGAAATTAAATGGTACACAAAGGAGAACATTATTCACATCATTAGATAGCTGCATCATTAAGGGCACTTTCATGCTGACAGAATTTGATTTATTTATTTAGAGCCATGGTGAATATGCTTGTATATTTTGGTTTGTTTCAGCAGGTGAAAACGCTTCACTCGAACTCCGAGAACTCTGCTTGTGAAATGTGCACTGAAATGCACTGGGTTGAAATGCACTTGGTCGCTAGTGTAATTGTAATGTGCTCATGCTAAGCAGCATAAGCTGCATGTTGACCTGATGTCGTGATGAGGTTCACTGCTTGTTGGCTATTTTGGGACTAAGGAGCATTTACACCAGCTTTTAAAAACAACAACAAAAAAGTATATCTTCAAATACTGTAAATGAGAAAGTGAAAATGAGAGGGTGCAATTTTTTTTAATTTATTTCCATTTGGTAATGTGGCCCCCATCGCTGCCTTATTAAGCGACAATTTAACAATCTTTAGGGTCAATTTAAGCCAAAATTCAAAAGAACTATGAAATCGCCATAAAGCTGTTCAAGGTTTACTTAATAAGAATGTTTGTACTAGGAAGTTGTGAAGTCAGTTGTTAGGCAGGGCTCCACGGTAACAATTTTTTTAGTAAAAAATTTAGGAACACAGTTGAAATAAAATTTTTTAGTTTTTTAGAGATGGTAACATTAATGTGCCACAATATAACACACAAGTAGGCATGAGAAAACTTGAGCTGGTCAATTATGACAGAATTTAGGAACATAGTGTGAGCCATGACACATTAATTTACCTTCTGATAAACTACATTTAATATTTTCAGTTAATTTTACAGACAGTATGCAAAAAAAAACAACCGTTAACCTGTTCCACCTTGTAAACAAATACAATAAACATCAATGTTCAGTGTTTGAAGTCTGCTCCTCTTAAATATATTTAAAGCTACACTATTAGACATTTCCCACTGTCATGGTTCTGGGCTGGAGTCAGTTCTCGAACCGCTCTGTGTATATTGTGTATATATCTGAATAATCTCGTATAGGATGTGACTGGGTGAGTTCATTTACCCGTCAGATGGAAAGCGCTTTAGTTTAACGGTGTTCATTACTGACGCTCCCATCAGGATTTTTACGACCGAAACCGATCCAGATACCAATCTTTTTTGTTTAAGCTTTAATCAGGAGGTCTGTCATAAACAGTTAAATGTAAGCTCTCTGCTCATGGTCACTGTTAATTGAATTAATTAAAATAAAAGCAATGACACAAATACTGTTGGTTAATTAATAAATAAATAAGCATAAAATATTTATTTTTAAATATTTTAAACAATAAAGAGTCCTAATTAAAAGTAGACTAACACAAAAATGATCCATATTAGGAAAAAGGCTAATAGCCTTCTAGGAAATAGTGAACTAAGCTTAATGTCAAATTGGTTTTAAATGTAGTAATAAAACATTATTTAATTTGTCATTTTATTGATATTTTATGAATTTATTATAATATCTAGTTTTTTATATGAAATCATTTATTTATAACTAAGCACATTTTCTGCCTTTACTGCCTTTGTTTGTTTATCAGTTGTTCTTTTTAGATGGGTTCCCCCAGTCCCTCAGTGTTGCCATGTCTGACGTACTGTGCCATGTGATGTACTGTGTTACTCTTGTCATCATAATGGCTTCTTTGCAGTATTTACACACTTGTTCGGTTGACTGAGGAGATGAAAAGCAGTGTGAAATAACTGTTGCACGGTGTAGATGCAGTATGCAGAGTTGTAGTTGTAGTGCGCCTATACCTTTTTTCAGTCGCACAAAGTCCTTTTCAGTCGCAAATGCTCCTGAAATTGTTGCACTGTAGAGCCCTGTTAGGTCCGCCTTTGTGCACTTGTGTATAGCTATAATGATTTCAGGATATTATTTCATTATCAACAGTAAGCGTCATTATTAAATCCAATTCCTATCCAGCAGAGGGCACTGGAATGCAACACTGGAGACCTTAGATCATGCAGGACCCTGAATAGAGCAGATATGAGTGTTTCACTAAGAAGAAAACAAAAGCAAGTACTTAGAATGCTGGAGAGAGAGAGAGAAAGAGAGAGACAGAGAAAGAAAGAAAGAGGGGAGGAGAGAGATGAACTCTACAAGTATTTAAAATCCTTCTCCAGTGGAGAGACAGCCCTTGTAATCGAGACTCTCATTAATGGCAGCCTTTTACTGAACCAACTCAGGCGTCTCAGTAAACATTTAACAGTGGATAGGCCTGAAAAATAGCAGAAGGAAAGAGAGATACACTATATGACCAAATGTTTGTGGACACCTGACCATCATACTCATACTGTATGTGCTTGTTGAAAATTCCATTCAAGATTTAGTGTTATAATAACCCCCACTCTTCCCGGAAGCCTTTCCACAGGATTTTGGAGCATGGCTGTGATTTTGGAGCATGCCTGTCTTCATGACCGTTCCTTTGTGGACAGGTTTCAGGCCTCTTAGTTCTATAGTGAAGGGAAATTGTGAAGCTACAGTGTACAAAGACATTCTATACAATTGTGTGCTTCCAACATTGTGGCAACAGTTTCAGGAAGAACCACGTTTGGGTGTGATGGTCAGGTGTCCACATACTTTTGGCCATATAGTGTCAGCTAAGGGTTTAAACAAGGAGATACTAACCCAAAATGAGTGTGGAGATTAAATGTAATAAAGCATTGGATCAGTGCCTAGATGGAAATAGCTCTTGGCAGACATGTGGAGGAACAGAACAAAAAGTACAAATATGACAGGATCATATATTTGCTGCAAATCTAGACAATTAAGGCATAATAAATTGTGATGATCTTATTCAGAGCTTAGTGGAAACAGACATTGTCATCACTCTTAGCAGACAAAACTTTATATCAGCAGTTGCATGAGCTATAAGATCACATGCTCTGCCCATTTCTCTCGCTCTCTCTTTTTCCTCTCCCACTCTCATTCATTTTCTCCTTCAATATCTCATTCTCCTCATTCTGCCAGAGGCTTAATGAAAGGTGTGTCCACTGGGAGACAGCAGAAACGGCACTCTGCAGCCTTCATTAACTCAGGTATAGAGTTGGACCTCTTTCTGTCCCTCTTGCCTACCTGCCAACTGATAATATCAAAAATAGACCATAGGCTGTGTAGAATAATTATTCTTTTCAATTTGCTGGTGACTCAGCAGAAAAAGACTGTCTAACCTGCTAAAGTTTAAAATGATTAAATCTACATAGGTTTAATCTTCTGCTGTAGCCAGCGAGCTGAATACTTCAGGGCACCAACACACACAGCTGTTCTTCTGGGTAATGATGTGCCCGGTGCATGAGTGAGCGTTTATATAAGTCATGTTGATAATAACGGGTGTATGCTCTCATGTCAGGCGGCAGAAACTTCTGCATCCTTTTGGACACGGCTCTGAACCAAGATGAGTCAGCCGTCACTTTGGCTTACTCTGTAACCAGGCACTGAAGTGATGCGTCTTCACTCAGAGGCTTTATTTAATGTGGCACTGCTTTTGGTACACTCCCTCCTTCTGACTGAGACATCATACTCTGATATGATCCTCGCCTGATCTAGGCAAGTTCGTGGTGACTACTGAGAAACACTTGCATGGTAGATGCTAAATGCATCTCCTTTACAAAGCACCCAAACTCCCTAAAGTAGCCACAGTCTCATCAGTGGTTGCAGGCTTTGAAATAAAAATTCAGGTGTTCTTATGTCTCAGGGTGGACCCTCACATGTATAACCTTGGCTGACTCAGTGTGCTCAGAACAAGTAACCTAGATTTCTTCTAAGATGGATATGCTGTATAATACAAGGTACTGCACAAAGTCGCTCTCACACTATCCTGTTCCTTTCAGTGAAGCATGGAATTTTGATTCTAGTCTAGTCTAGGTTATTATTTCTGCTGCCACACTTCTGATCACAATTTAAAGTTAACTAAGGAAAGCAAATATAATTTAGGTCATGCAACAAATTCATTCTGTAACTATTGTATATGCAAGACTATTGTATACTGTAAAGCCCAAGATGAAAAAGTAATCAATTATGCCACAAAAAGCATTTAATAGTAAGTATATGGTAATTACAGGACATTTCTTTTATATAATTTGTGTTTTGAACTGTAAAAAATATAGTAACATGAAAACTATCAGGTTTTTACAGTATAATTGCACAGAATTTAAAGGTCCAATAATCTGTATCATTGAAGAGCATGAAAAAAAGAAGCATTTAGCTGTGACCTTAGTAACAGTGTATGAACCACTAAGAAAAACTGTTTGGAAAACTGTACTCCATTCTATAGGCACTCTATTCTAAGGGCCACCATAGATCCTGGGCTTCATGAACATGGCGGGAATCATTAAAAAATTGGACCCACCTAACTGTTAGAGACCTACTTTTAGGGACTAATCTTACCTAATGCACCTTTTAATACAAATAATGTACAACCCCAATTCTGAAAAAGTTGGGATAGTATGGAAAATGCTAATAAAAACAAAGAGGAGTGATTTGTAAATGTACTTTGACGTGTATTTAAACAATAACTGTATAAAGACACGGTATTTGATGTTTTGCCAAATGAACTGCATAGTTTTTTGAAGATAAACGTTTATTTTGAAATTGATGCATGCAACACATTCCAAAAAAGTTGGGACAGGAGCAATTTAGGACTAATAGCGATGTGACAAGTTGAAATAAGAAGGTGATGTGAAACAGGTGAGGCAATCGTCTAATCATCGTATATAAAGAGCCTCTAAAAAAGGCCTAGTCCTTCAAGAGCAAGGATGGGTCGAGGTTCGCCAATCTGCCAACAGATGCATCAGAAAATAATCCAACACTTTAAGAACAACATTCCCCAAAGACAAACCGGTAGGATTTTGGCCATTTCACCTTCTACAGTGCACAATATAATTAAAAGTTTCAAGGAATCCGGTCAAATCTCGGTGCATAAAGGGCAAGGCCAAAAACCACTTCTGAATGCACGTGATCTCCGATCCCTCAGACGTCACTGTCTTAAAAACCGTCATGAGTCTGTAATGGAGATCCTGACATGGGCTCGGGAATACTTTGGTAAACCTTTGTCAGTCAACACCATTCGCCGCTGCATCCACAGGTGCACGTTAAGGCTTTACTATGCAAAGCAGAAGCCATACATCAACACTGTCCAGAAGCGCCACGGACTGCTCTAGGCTCGGTCTCATCTGAGATGGACAGTAGTACAGTGGAATCGTGTTTTGTTGTCCGACGAGTCGACATTAAAAATAGTTTTTGCGTAAAATAAGACAATGAAAATCCTGTACAGTTGCACAGCTGAAGAAATGCACAACGGATGAATGGGGGGAAAATTCCACTTGTTAATCTTAACCAACTTAATAAGTATTATTAAAAGAAAAAGTGATGTTACACAGTGGTAAACAGTCGACTGTCCCAACTGTTTTGGAGTGTGTTGCAGTTATCAGATTTGAAATGAGTGTATATTTGCAAAAAGAAATTAAATTCACAAAGTAAAACATCAAATAATGTGTTTTCAATATAGTACAGCGTGAACTGAATTTTCAAATGACTCTTTTTGTTGTTTTTTTTTTGCATTTTCCATAATGTCCCAACTTTTTCGCAATTGGGGTTGTAGTACTTGAATTGAATATACAAATACATGGAATTTAATAAATGAAATAGAAGGAGTATACTTCAGAAGTCCATTTCTATTAATAAGAGAAGTAATATAAGGGTCTCAAATTGATTATTTTTTGTGCACAATTCGTTTGTGGTTCATTTTGTGGTCTTGATTTGTGTATTTTGAAAACAAAGTTCAGTTTGCACTGCTTCACATTTTCCTTAAGGGATAAAGAACTTGTGGTTTGCTGTACATGCATAGCTCCCGCATTTTGTCACCTTACAGAAATTAAGAAAAAATACTTAAATGGCTTTCCGTAAGCAGTGTTAAGTAGCAGCATGACAGATAAGCTAATAGAGGCTCTGTGCTACAAGCAATTATGCTGCAGAGCTTAAGTAGTAGTAGTAATATTAATAATAATAATGTGTCAGTGACAGAAACAATAGTTACTGTATAGTGCTATTGTAATATATGTGATGTATGCATGTATTTTGTCTACACCAACCACTCACATGAGCTAAACAGTCAGTAGCTCTGTGGCATGAAGCATGAGTTGGTTTTGATGGTTCAGAAAAAAAAACTTTGTTGCTTCATTTTCCCCCCAGATATGTATAGTATTTCACTTCACTGACTAGGATCAAATTATATAAAGTCAGAGAAGTCTAACTTCCATTTAATAAAAGTATGCACTCAGTATTGCACAGTATCTTTATCAGTATCAGTATCTTTTCAGTGGAATGAGAAAACATGGTTTTACCATCTGAACTGATGGTGACGTAATGGATTCAACAGTTGAACAGTGTGTTGAGACGATATAGACACACGTGCAATTCCAGGTTGATTCATAACATTTCCAGTTGACTGGAACTTCTTAATTATTGTCCTGATGGTGGAAATGGGCATTTTCAATGCTTGTGCTATTTTCTTATAGCCACTTCCCATTGTGTGAAGCTCAACAACCTTTTGCCACACATCACAGCTATATTCCTCGCTCTAACCCATTATGAATGACTAAGGGAATTTGGCCTATGTATTACTTCATATTTATACCCCTGTGAAACAGGAAGTTTGAACAATTTCCTGTTCCTAGTCACCCAGCTGAACTAAAAAAATGTACAATATCAATGGGAATATACTTCAAATATATTTTTCTGATATGAATTCATAGGGGTGTTGCACACCTATATTTAAGGGTTTTTCCCCTGATAAACCTGTGCTTTGCTTGCAGTTGTTTGATATAAATGAGAGCAGAGTATTTTTGTGAATTATTTGAACAAAAGATCAAAAGTTTAACTAAGTTTAAACAGTATATATATATATCCAGCCATCGAGCCACTTGACCTTCAGGCTCCTTGATGGACATCAACCACTGGAGCGCAGCATGGTCTGTCCATATCGTGAATGGTGCACCACACAGGTATTTTAAGTGCCTTACTGCCATTACCACCGCAAGGAGCTCACGTCAGGTGACACAATAGTGCCTCTTGTACTTGGTAAAGACCCTGCTAAAGTAATAACACCGCCCCCATGCCAACATCACTTGCATCCGTGTGTAAAACAAAAGGCAGAGTGGTGTCAGGTGGAACAAGGACTGGAGCTTCAATCAATGCCTGCCGAAGGGTATCGAGCACCTTCTGGCAGTCGTCAGTCCAGACAAAGGCATGGTCTTTCTACTGGTGGTGGAAGACCGGCACCCCTATACATGAGAACCCCCTTACAAACCTCCTAGAGTAAGAAGCTAGCCACAGGAAACTCTTCAGTTGTCTCAGGTCAATAGGTGTTGGCCAGTCTCTAATGGTGTGAATTTTGTCCTCCAGGATGCCTATGCCCTCCCTCCCTAATTTGTGTCCAAGGAACTCAACCTCCTGCCTCATCCAAATCATCCAAATTTACAAGACATTCACAGCGAGGAACTCCTTCCACCACTTGGAAGAGGCCCATATTTGTACAGATTGTGATTTTGGGAGCGGACTCAGGAGACAATGCAACTTGCCAGTAGCCTCTCCTCAATTCAAAGGTGGAGAACCAGGACGAACCAGCCACCAAGTCGAGGGACTCTCAGCAGGCAATATGAATCCTTTTTTGTAACTTGGTTGAGATGCCTATAGTCTATACAGAGCCACCATGTGGAACCAGGACGAATGCTGAAGCCCACGGGATCTCTGAGGGCTCAACTATACCCACCTGCAACGTTTCCTCCAACTCCTTATCCACAGCTTACTGTCGACCCAGGGGGAGACGATGTGGCCTTACTGTTATCAGCCAGGCATCTCATGTGTCGATAACATGCTGCACTAAGTGGGTTAGGCCCACTTCATTCTCATTGAGGGCAAAAATGTCCCTGAAGTCCTCCATGACTTTCCACAAGTAAAGGGCCCCTGGGCATTTCCCTGCATTCGACTGATCCTAGTGCACTGTCTGATCAGATGGCCTGGCTGGCCACAGCCCCAGCAAACTGAAGGTCGGCGGCGTGGGTGTGTACATTACAATGTAATTGTTTATTAATTAATGTTGAGAGGGGCACTTTTAAATAATTAAAAAAAGGGCAGGGGCTCGAGCCCACAGAGCACCCCCTTCCACACGACCCATTAATGAACTCACCATTCAAGCATTAGCCCCCGAAATGCCGCTAATTCAAAAGCTAAAGTGAAATGCGCACGGTTGCATGGGCATTCATAACCAATTTAAAAGCGAGGGGTAGGTAAAAGCGCCAATGAAGCGCCAAAGCCCTGCAGATAGGGTTACCATCTTCTATTTAGTTTCCCCTCAGCATTTTTATAAAATCCAAAATATGACCACACTTCGGATTTGCTTCAGACTCATACTGGGTGTGTGTGGACAGCGTTTACCTCGAGTTTTATAAATCACGATAATCGCACACTGTTTTAATGATAATTAATTGTAATGTGGTAATACTAACTGTTGGGGAATTTTATCATGGTTTGTCATGAGACCGGTAACCGTTTCATCCCTATTTTATATATATATATATATATATATATATATGTGGGGAGTTGGGGGGGAGTGGGGATTAGAGCTTATCTTTCTCCATATCATCCCAGGTCCACATGACCTCAGTGCTATGCGGTTGTCACTAGTCCCGTGAGTGTCTGACTGCTGACCCATTTCATAGCACAGTTTAAATATATACTAAGACAAACACACACATACACATAGAGGTACTGATTATAGAGCATCTGGTCTGCTTTGAGCTTGAACTAGGATCTCAGGATGTCTTAAATGTATCCATGAAAAGCAGATGAAACTTATGTCTATGATAATGCTTCCTTTTATTTAATTTTATATGCAAATATAAATGGCATTAAGCAGTAGGTACTGCTCATAGTGCTTGTTGCTCACCACTTCTACAATAGGCACATCTGGTTTTGTATTCTGAAAACGTATGCATGCTTTCCCCAGACTGTTTTTCCTCCTGATGTAGTAGTGTGTCCTCAGGCTATGTTTCAGTGATTAGTAGCTACATGAATTGTATAAACTTTGTGTGTCTGAGAGTTGTGTAATATAAACAACATGGTCTCACAGTTGCAAATTCAAACCCTTTCATACCTTTTCTTGATAGTATCACTACGTCATTTGTATGAAATCAAATTAAATCATGCTGTAAAATCCAGGATTCTCGTTAGGGCATCCCTGGTCTATAGACTCATCATACTCTGACTATACCCAAATATGGACAAAAGTTTGTTTACACCTGACCATTACACCCATATGTGGTTCTTCTCCAAACTGTTTCCACAAAGTTGGAAGAACACAGTTGTATAGGATGTGTTTGTATGCAGTGACATGCCAGTGAACACCTTTGGGATGAACTGGAATGCTGACTGCACCCTAGGACTCCTCTTTTTCTGTCATCAGTGCCTGACCTCACTAATGCTGTTGGGGCTGAATGACACAAATTCCCACAGCCATGCTCCAAAATCTAGTGGAAAGCCTTCCCAGAAGAATGGAGATTATTATAACAGTAAAGGGGGAATAAATCAGGAATCAGTTTTTCAAAAAGCACATATGGGTGTGATGGTCAGCTGTCCACAAACTTTTGCCCATATAATGTATTTGTTATTTGAGAAGATTGTGATTATAACAAAATACAAAATGGGCAATGACTGGAGATGGAAAGACTCCACAGGTCTCCTGCTGACAGGTAAAATAGTTGTGCTACAAATCAGGCGATTTAAGTTCATCAGCTATATTTTTGTATGTAGAGATCATATGAATACCTGCCACTGGGTCTTCAAAAGGCTGAACAATGTTAGTTTATTAGGTATTCCTGCAGCATCACAATTATTGATAAAAAGGGTCATGTAAAATGTCTATGGTTAATTTGCTTAATGAAATTATGACATTAACCATAGACATTCAGCGAAAATATGAGAGAAATTCACTCAAATTAATAGAAATAATACTTAAATATTATTATAATACTATAATACTATATTTTATATATATAGTTATATATACTATAATATATTATTTTATATTATAAAATTATAATACTTAATACTTAAAAAACCCCACTTCTCTTACTACCAAACAGCATTGAGTCCTCATCTCTAATGTTTGATGAGATTCGAGAATAAGCAGCATTGAATCTGAAACCACTCCTGATTACACAATCCAGGGTCCTAGCTAATCTGTGGTGGATTCTCCTCTTCCCCTCACTCCACAAACGTGCTTGTGTGTTCACTCTTTTTTCCATATAGTATGTTTTAGATCATTGTCCTGCTGGAAGATCCAACCACAGCGCAGTTACAACATCTTGGCAGAGGCAGACAGATTTTTATTTAAAATATCCTGGTACCTTGTGGCTCTACAGGGCCTCTAGCAAGTTGATCATACATTGTAGTACTCTGAGCACACATCAAACATCTAAGCAACAACCTCATGCTTTTTCCTTCTCTGACCTGTTTCTTCCGAAACACGCTCTCTGAAAACACAATACTCTCTTGTTTTGTTCTGGATGTTCTTCTCTTTTCACTACATGCCCCTCACACTAATCAGAAATTCAGATACAGTGTGTTTGTGTGAGTGTGTGTGTGTGTGTGTGTACATTGGTGCAAGTATGAGGAAGAGTTAAAGAGCAAGTAATGAACCTCATTACTTGAATGATCATAATACAATTAACACTTTTCATACATTCATGTGTATCCTAAAGTCCTAGGGTTTGCAAGTGGATGTGACTGAGATCGTATGTTTTGGGTTCATTAAAATGTTTGTTTTAAACCACCACAGGCTGCCAGAACAACTTTAATGAGAATTGCCACTGTCTACAAGTCTCTGCATTTGTGCTGCAGGGATGAGCAGTATTGATATCTAGTGACTGCATTTACATTTATATAACAGCTGAAGAAAAGACCAGAGCCTGTGTCCACTGTCGCCTCAGATTCTGATGTGGTCTTCTGCTGTTTTAGCCCATCTGCCTCAAGATTTGTGATGTGCTTTCTAACATGCTTTTCTGCTTAACACAGTTGTAAAAAATGGTTACATGACATTGAGATCAGTGTACTGAAGGTTTGGGTTAGGTTTAGGTGTAGGCATAACATTAATTTGCTATGTTAATTGGAAGATCCTCACAAGTATAGCAAGACAAATGTGTGTGTATGTGTACACATAATAAATAAATCTGTTCCTGGGACTGAAATGATTTGGGGGCATAAACATGCAGCAGACACACCGCATCATGCTGCCTTTGGACCTGCTATTTTCATCCACCTCTCTCTCTATTGCTCACTGCCACAATCAGTTATACTGTTTCTAGTACAAAGCTGTTTATCTTTGTCAGCCATCTTGCACTCATCACACAAGCATTAGGCTTTTGTGTTACACACCCTACAATATTTATATCATTTGCAATAACTACCCACTACCCACAATACCCAATTAGCTAAGATAATTAACAAAACATGAGAGGGCCAAGGAGCTGGAGTACCCATAATTTCAAACAAAATGGAGGCTGATTTTGTTTTCACTGATGCATTCAGTGACACCAGTGAGGACTCTTAACATTCTCTTAAACTTATTAAATTACTTTGGGTAAATCAGGTTATTCCAAGCTCTGCTAAAATGGGAATCTAGTTCCTATTTAAATGTTGCAGATGAATTGATGCTAAGTAAATGATTAGTGTGTTCTGGTGTTCTGTATATCGCATTTAATTCGAAAAATGCCAACCTTCTAATTTGTATGTGTATAAAAGACCTTGCAGGCTGTGTCCCTTTTGAGAGCATATATAATTGGAAAAAGGAAGTTTGAATACATTTGGACCTGGCAGCAGGGCCATTTCTAGGCATAGTTATTGGCATTGTTGGCACCAATAGGAAGCTCGTCTAGGGTGTGAACATGGCCAGAAACGGTCCTGCCTGGCAAACCCACTAATTCACATGATCGGGTATTAGTGTAATGGAGTAATAATGGAGATTATTAAATAACAGCCCTCTTTGCTAATACTTGGTACTGTATTGACCCTTGTGAGAGAATTATCATAGCCCACCTTAACCCTCTCCCCCTTTTTTAAAAACAATAATGCTTTTCTCACATGAATCATCACCTTCGCAAGACTGACCTGATACAGTGCTGTGAACAAGTATTTCCTGATTTCTTTGGTTTTTGTGTATATTTCATATTAATTGTTTCAGAAATGAAAACAAAATCTAAGATAAAACAAAGGCAATCTGAGTAAACACAAAATACAGTTTTTAAATGATATTTATTTAAGCAAAGGTTATCAAATCCCAACTGGGCCTGTGTGAAAATGTATTTGTCCCCGTAGTTACTAATTCCCCAAATCTATGAAACTGCATTCATAATGGGGTTCACCTGGACTAGATGCAAAATGGTATACATGGAAGAAGTGGCGAGGTAAAAAACACTGCTAACCCAGAAGAATATTAAAGCTCATCTGAAGTTTGCGAAAACACACCTCAAAACGTTTTGGAGAATTTTCTGTGGATTGATGAGTCGAAAGTGGAACTATTTGGAAGACACGGGTCCCGTTAAATCTGGCGTAAATCAAACACAGAATTCCACAAAAATAACATCATAACTACGTTCAAGCATGGTGGAGGAAATGTGATGGTGTGGGGATTCTTTGCTGCTTCAGGGCCTTGGCATCTTGCAATAATTGAAGGAAACATGGATTCTGCTCTCTACCAAAAATTCCTAAAGGAGAATGTCCGGCCTTCAGTCCGTAAGTTAAAACTCAAATGCAACTGGATTATGCAGCAAGACAACGATCCAAAGTAAGTCGTAGCCCTAGAAGTCAGTGAAAGGCTGATCTCCAGTTATTGGAAGTTTTTGGTTGCAGTTATTGCTGCTAAAGGTGGCACAACCAGATTTTAAATTTAAGGGGGCAATTAATTTTTCACATTGGTGCTAGGTGTTGGAAAACTTTTTTTTTTGCTTCAATTAAAAAAATTAATAAATAAAAACTGTATTGTGTGTTTACTCAGGTTGCCTTTGTTTTATGTTGTATTTCGTTTGAAGATCTAAAACTATTTAGTATGAGAAATACCTAAAAACAATCAATAGCTAACAACAGGTCAATATGGCGGACACATTGATTTGAATGCTTATGTGTGCAGGCGCATAGTGTTTCTTTACAAAGTGACATTGGCAACTACTGGCCTGGCATGCATAATACAGTGTTTTTAGTCGTTTTGGCAGGTCCGTGCAAACGGGGATCGTTTTGACAAAGGTGTCGCATGTACGTGAAACTTTTCAAAAATGCAAAGGAAAATTCTTTCCATTTTTAGCACAACATAGTCGTGTAAACGCACCATAAATTCACAGACAGATGTCCTGATATTTTCCTTTAGAATTCTCTGGTATACTTCAGAATTCATTGTTCCATCAATGATAGCAAGCCATCCTGGCACAGATACAGCAAAAAAAGGCCCGAAACATGAGACTACCATCACTATGTTTCACAGATGTTTTCTCCTTGTAATCCTGCCATGCACACCATTGTTGTTCAGTGTTCTCCTGATGGTGGACTCATGAACTTTAACATTAGCCAAACTTGAAAGAGGCCTTTAGTTGCTTAGAAGTTACCCTGGTTCCTTTGTGACCTTGTGGACTATTACACGTCTTGCTCTTGGAGTGATCTTTGTTGGTCTCCGCTCCTGGGGAAGGGAACACTGGTCTTGAATTTCCTCCATTTGTACACAATCTGTCTGACTGTGGATTGGTGGAGTCCAAACTCTTTACAGATTGTTATGTAACCTTTTCCAGCCTGTTGAGCTTCAACAACTCTTTTTCTGAGGTCCACAGAAATCTCCTTTGTTTGTGCCATGATACACTTCCACAAATACGTGTTGTGAAGACCAGACTCTGATAGATTCTGTAAATAAAACAGGATGCTCACTCACACCTGATTGTCATTCCATACACTTGAGAACACCTGACTTCACCTTCGAATTAACTGCTAATCCTAGAGGTTCACATATTTTTGCCACTCACAGATATGTATGCAAATTCCTCAATTTGTATTCCTCAATAAATAAATGACCACGTTATAATATGTTTGTCTCACTTGTTTAATTGGGTTCTCTTTGACTACTTTTAGTACTTATGTGAAAATCTGAAGATGTTTTGTTATATTTTTGCAGAAAATTATATGTAAAAATTCTTACAAACTTTCAAGCACCTTTGTATCTGTGTAGGACAGCTGTTGGCCATGAAGCCCTGGCATCTCCTATTGACTTCTTGCATCTCATCATGGCTTCCTTTAAAGCTCTGTTTTTCACATTGCCTGCCATCTGTAACCTGCAAGCCTTTGAGTTAACTGGACTCTGCAAACAAACATAAAGGGGCTACCCTATTTCTCTGTATCAAGTGAGACCACTGTGCTGCATCAACACCTTCACAGTATCTTCCCGTGCATTGCCATTTATCTGACCAGCCTGCCTGCAGCTAAACTAAGTACTGCTGGTGTGTTGAGATGCTGTTCATAGATTGATTACAGCACACTGGGGTTGGAGCCAAGTTTTCGCCACTAAACCCTCTTTCTTGCTGTTCAACTATTTCCCCTCCTTCTGCAGTTCATTCCTCAGCGTTCTGCAAGCATATTCATATAGGTTTGTTTTTGTTCCCCCCCATCATAGCAAATAATCCCCATGGTTACTAAGTTAGCTGGTTTCCACTGTACACAGCTTTGGCTTTAAGTGACTAAAGAGACATGATGCAGGATAAACTCCCAGGAAGCTGAGGATGCTATATGTTTGCTGGTTTGGCATTGGCCATCTTAGAAAAACTGGTTCAGATATCCCCTGTGCTGACTTCACAGCCATGCCAACATGGCATGCCTCACCAGCAGATTTAGACCCTGACTGGGAGTTGAAACTGACCCAAGTGCCACAGCCTAATCAAGCTGTTAATTGTAAATGTCCATGAACAACAATGACTGATAAGAAGTAAGAAGCCAAGAAAGCATTCAGGATCTCTTTTTAGGCATGCTGATGGCCTGGGCTTAGTTATGGCTCACACCAAATTGTTAATCCTGTAATTGAAGCGCACACTCTTCAGCCTCCTTATAGCCAGAGAGCAGATTCTTTCTTTTGCTTTTCATCCGAGGAGTGCACAATACTATGTCAACAGCCACGTCTGGCAGACATTTCCAGTTTGACAGTGAACTGACAGTTGAACCTTGATGTTCAACTCTGTCTTCAGCAGCATCCGGAAATGAATCTGAATGTTTCTGTAACTCCTAGTTAAATATTTGTTCCCCTGTTCTCTTTGCCTTTGCTGATCTGGATTTTGCCTCTTAAGTCTCATTGCAGAGTGAAATGTACAAAGGTCCTACAGTGTACCATTTGAGCAGTCCGTGTACTCATAATGTCAATTATCAAGGTCTCTATTTTCCTGTTCAAGGCACATGCACAAAAGTAAGGCCTACATTCCCAGCTTTATATATTCTCAGTAGTAACCTCGTAAAAATGAAAACAATTGTACAATGGGGTTTATTTCAAGTAAAAACATTATTAAGGCAAGTCATGACATCATAAAGTCAAATCATGTCTTCTCATGCTCTTTGCGTGCAGGGCAGCACAAAGTGACATTTTATAATGACATACAATTTAATTATAGATTTCATATCAATATTCAAGTGTTAAAAATAATCACTGGCTGACAGATTTCACATTAATTGTGACTTTTTAATAGATAGAACTAGATAGACAGCAACATTCAGTGGTCAAGTAATGTTGATATTATGTAATGTTATTATGATACTATAATTATGTTGATATTATATTATTATTGATATTAAGGTGGTAGTGTCACAAATGACAAACAGTGCAAAAGAGTATATGATAGTAAAGAAATAGGCAAGAACTCAAATAAATGAATATCAGGCTAATGCAGAGACTGAAAGGCATAAATGACAGAACAGACAAAAGGTCAGGGTCGAATATAGGCAGAATGGCAGCAAATAAAATGATAGTTACATATGTAACTGTGGTTCGGTGAACCATGCTTACCCACCTGGAGCCCAAGTGTAGAAAGGAAGACGTTTGTGTGGTGGGAATACCCACTTCAAAATAAAGAGATCTTAATTCCACTGTTTTGAGAGAGAGAGAGAGAGAGAGAGAGAGAGAGAGAGAGAGAGAGAGTAATAAATAGATCTAACATGTCATACATCACACTTCTTAGCTGATTTTTGTAGAGCCAGTTAAGAAAAAAAAAAACCTGTTTAACTTTTCTCTTGAACAGCAATACTGCTATATGTGTGTGTGTGTGTGTGTGTGTGTGTGTGTGTGTGTGTGTGTGTGTGTGTGTGCACTCTCTGTCTACCTAATTCATCCCAATCAGGCTCCTCCAGCAGTGCTGGAGCACATTAAAATGAATGAATCTACTCTGCTGGATCACCTCCTTCTCTTAAATTGAGCCAGAAGTGTAGCCAATAACAGCTCAGAGACACATTTCAAACGAAATATCTTCATCTGCAGACTTGGCTAAGTTGCCTTGGCTAGCATCAGTGAACCTCTGATATAGCATCAGCTCCTGTGAAGAAGCTATAGCTACTGATGACATTTATTACATGTTAGATCTGTCTCCTTCAGTGAACCAGTGGGTGGAAGGAGCATTCTTGGGCATTATTTTCTCTAGAACACCCAGAGAGCTATAGAAATATGAAATACCAAATGCCTTGAGGGATTATATGCCTTTCAGGGCTCTACGTGAACGATTTTTTTAGGAGTACGTTTTTTTTTTTTTTTAAGAGATGGTAACATTAATGTGCTGCATTATAACACAAAGTAGGCATGAGAAAACTTGAGCTTGTCAATTATGACAGAATTTAGGAACATAGTGTGAGCCATGACACATTAATTTACCTTCTGATAAACTAAATTTAATATTTTCAGTTAATTTTACAGGCTGTAGACAAAAAACAACCGTTAACCTGTTCCACCTTGTAAACAAATACAATAAACATCAGTGTTCAGTGTTTGAAGTCGGCTCCTCGTAAATATATTTAAAGCTACACCATAAGACATTTTCCACTGTCATGGTTCTGGGCTGGAGACAGTTCTTGAACCGCTCTGTGTGTATTGTGTATATATCTGAATAATCTCATTCATTTATCCGCCAGATGCAAAGCGCTTTAGTTTAACGGTGTTCATTACTGATGCTCCGATCAGGATTTTTACAGCCAATACCGATTTCTTGTCATCTTGATAGACCGAAACCGATCCAGATACCAATCTTTTTTGTTTGTTTAAGCTTTAATCAGGAGGTCTGTCATAAACAGTTAAATGTAAGCTCTCTGCTCATGGTCACTGTTAATTGAATTAAAATAATAGCAATGAGAAATACTGCTGGTTAATTGATAAATAAACAAGCATAAAATATTTATTTTAAAATATCTTAAACAATTAAGAGTCCTAATTAAAAGTAGACTAACACAAAAATTATCCATATTAGGAAAAAGGCTAATAGCCTTCTAGGAAATAGCCTACTAAACTTAATGTCAAACTGATATTAAATGCTACCCATAGTAATTAAACATCGTTTAATTTATATTTCATGAATTTGTTATATCTATTTTTTTAATATTAAATGACTTATTTATAACTAAGCGCATTTTCTGTCTTTACATTTTATTCGTTTTTTTGTTTGTTCATCAGTTGTTCCTTTTATATGGGTTCTCCCAGTACAGTGTTGCCATGTCCACTGATAATATTGCGTTTTTGGTGGGTTAAATCAAAACATGAAAACTGCAGTTGAATTTTCTGGTGATATCTGGCAACCGTGAGTTTAAATGAAGTGAATGCACTGTCTATTAGAGTTGGTGAAGAGAGCGAGACAGCGTACTGTATGTTTTCAGACTGAACAGTTACTGCTCTTGATTATGATTGGTGAGGAATTGCGATATCAATAAAAGATGGCGGTTTGTGAGATCGGCAAATTGAGATTAGCATATGATGTACTGTGTTACTCTTGTCATCATAATGGCTTCTTTGCAGTATTTGCACACTTGTTCAGTTGACCGAGGCGATGAAAAGCAGTGTGAAAGTAACTTTTGCACGGTGTAGATACATTTTGGAGTTGTAGTTTTTATTCCGATTGCATTATACAACCCCGAACAAGTCACTTGCACTGGTGCGCCTATATATTTTTTTACAGTCGCACAAAGTACTTTTCAGTTCTGAAATGGTCGCACTGTAGAGCCCTGCTTTTGAAGTGTTTTTAAAATGTGCAGCCTATAGATTGAGCATTAGTTTTATCCGTGAGATGTATCAGACCTCATAACTCCATAGGAGATTGGATGTAATTTCTTTCTAATGGCATGTTGCTGTCACTGTGAAGGCTCTCACAGTTCTGCTCAGTGACATTTTGAGAGCAAGGGAGGCAGACACACTTTCTCCCTCCACTGCTCGCACTGATTAGATTCCTCTCCCTGTTTTTGTTGGTAATCCCCCATGACAAAAATCACCGGCAGAAAACATTAATGTGTAAACAGCATTGCTGTAGGAAAGATCCACCCCAAAGAAAAAGTCTGGCCAGGGCTGTGAAATAACAGCTTGTTTTCCACTCCCAATGTGTAGGAAAAGCTGTAGAAGTTTGAGTGTCTGTCCACAGATAAGAAAAATTCTGAAAATGCAATTGTTGCTGTTTACTTATTCATGCGTTCTCTGAATTGAAGGCCGAAGGCTGCTGCTTCCTGTATTTTGCATTGGGTGTTGCACAGTGAATAAGAAAAGATGCTGTGTTCCATCGTAGAACTGTATAACATACAGAGACAAGTATTCAAAGGAGATTTAAAATGATCAGTAATGCAATCAGGCTGCTTGTTTATGACAGGACTGGTGATGACTGCAGATGACTGACATGATATCTTTTTAATCTTTGATGCCATTAAATATATCAAACACATTATAATCATGTGAGTACACAGTTACATCAACAGCAGTAGCCATTAGGCACAAGATTTAGCTTCAGAGTTCTTTGTGAATACAGCTGCTGGTCTACAACTACATCCATCAACTTCACCACATCCACTGTTAATTACCTGATTATTAGATGCACTTGGAACTTGTTAATGTCTATTAAAGTCCTAGTCAGTGAGACCTTGGCTGCAGTCTGTTCTGAAGTGATCGTGACTATGTGACACTTGTGCCAGTGGTAGCTCCGTAGTTAATGCATTGGACTACTACTTGGACTACTCCTCTCTGTAGGCGAAAGTAATGGCCCCTTCAAAATAGGACTGGGTATTGCGACCAATTTGGCAATACGATTCATTATTTATATGGTTTCGATTCGATTTAGATTTGATTCAGTATCGATTAGTTGTCAATATTTCATTTCATTTATTTCATTTCAAATGTTAGTTTTGCAGAAATGGAATCCATGTTTTAATATAAATGCTGGTAACTGAAACCTTCCTACTTAGCTATACTACAGAAATACACATTTACATTAACAATAGGGACCACACAATTATGTTTTATTACTTTTGACTTTTACTTTGAGTAACAAACATTGTAACTGTTACGACACAGGGAGGAGAGGCGGGAGCAGGTGCAGATCAACCTCTTTATTTTACACATAAATCAATAAACAAGGAAAACGCGGTCTTGACAGGAAAACGGGAAACTGGATGCGAGGCAGGAAACTGAACAGGACATGAAAACAAGACCGCTTAGCATACTAACGCATTCACCTTTCACTTACTTGTTAATGGATAATACTGCATGACGCGCACAGCAAAAATAACCAACATAATCAAATTAAAATACAGACACCTGGAGTAAATTAAGAGTCGCGTGCAGGCGCGTGCTCTGCAGCAGTCTTTGCACTTCGACGCCGCAGCGCCATCTGCCGGCGGGAGTGTAACAGAACCCCCCTCCAAAGGCGACTCTCCAGGAGCGCCAACGAGCACCCCCCTCCAACGGCGGCCCGGGGCCCCTTTGTGAGCTGTCTCTCGCTGTAACGGAAAATGAGGCGGCCTTCGCCGGGCAGCAGACAGATGGAGCACCACCCCAGCAGGATTGAAAGTCGGTACGCCATCCTCGGTGGGACTGGAAAGCTGGGCGACACCCCCATCGGGGCTGTACTGCTGGGCAAAGCCCCCAGCAGGGCTGGAACGTTGGACGACACCCACAGCGGGACTGGAACGCTGGACGACGCCCCCAGCTGGACAGGGCAGCAGGACAGCCTCCTCAGATGGGCTGGACAGAGGGACAGCTTCCTCAACAGATGAGACCTCACCGCAGGTCTCTGGCTGGAACTCTGAGGTCGCCATGTTAACCTCGGGCTGGAGCTCCACAGCTGAGACCTCCCCATAGGTCTCAAGCTGGAGCTCTGAGGCCGCCAAATTGACCTCAGATGGGGTCCCAGAGGTCGCCATGTTATCCTCGGGCTGGAGCTCCACAGCTGAGACCTCCCCGTAGGTCTCAAGCTGGAGTTCTGCGGCCACCAAGTTGACCTCAGACGGGGGCCCAGAGGTTGCCATGTTAACCTCAGGCTGGAGCTCCACAGCTGAGACCCCCCCGTAGGTCTCAAGCTGGAGCTCTGAGAGCGCCATGTTGACTTCAGAAGGGGGCCCAGAGGTTGCCATGTTAACCTCGGGCTGGAGCTCCACAGCAGAGACCTCCCCATAGGTCTCAAGCTGGAGCTCTGAGGCCACCAAGTTGACCTCAGACGGGGGCCCAGAGGTTGCCATGTTAACCTCGGGCTGGAGTTCCACAGCTGAGACCTCCCCGTAGGTCTCAATTTGGAGCTCTGAGGTTGTGGTTACCCCCCCAAAAAAAGTTCTAGGCCAGCCTTCGGTTCTGGACTGGGCAGCGTGGTGTAATTCCCCTGCAGTGGGAAGCCCCAGGAGTTCGAGTAGTTCTGCTGGCTGCATTGTGCTGTGAAATTTCCCTGAAGTGGGAAGCCACAGGAGTTTGTGTAGCTCGGCTGCCCGTGTAGCATGGGGTAGTTCTCCGGCCGCGGGGGTGGGGTAACTTGCGCGAGTGGCAGCGTGGCGCATGGCCCGGCTGGCTGCAGCAGCTTTAGAAGGTGGTGGAGCTGAGCCATTTCCTCGGTGAGCTGTTTGCTCTGTTCCCAGGACGAGCGACGCCACGCCTCAAACTCAGCCGCTTCGGCGGTGCTCATGGTGACCTGCTGCTTCCGCATTATGGGCGCAGTATTCTGTTACTACACAGGGAGGAGAGGTGGGAGCAGGTGCAGATCAATGTCTTTATTGTACACGTAAATCAATAAACAAGGAAAACACGGTCTCGACAGGAAAACGAGAAACTGGATGCGAGCCAGGAAACTGAACAGAACATGAAAACAAGACCGCTTAGCATACTAACACATTCACCCATCACATTCACTGATCACTTACGGATAATACTGCGCGCCGTGCCCAGCAAAACGAGGGGTTTAAATAACCAACATAATCAAACTAAAATACAGACACCTGGAGTAAATTAAGAGTCTCGTGCACGTGTGCGCTGTGCAGCAGTCTTTGCACTTCGACGCCGCAGCGCCATCTGCTGGTGGGAGCGTAACAGTAACAAGAAATCATAAATATGCATACAATGCACACAAGGTAAGCACAAACTGCACACTGCACATTACTCTAAAAAATAAATTGTGTTAGTAATATAACCATTTTCAAAATTCAAAACATGAACGTGGTGACATCTTCAGGAGGAACGGCAAACTAAAGATAATATTCACATCATCTCAAGTAAAGCACGGGCATTAAGAATCAATTCTGGGATTCCCGAATCAATATCGTTTTGTTAAATTGAAAATCGATTAAAATCAGGGAATCGATATTTTTTACCTAGCCCTAGTCTGTGTTTTATCGTGAAAAGTTCCAAGCAGACCACAACTGCATCACTACAAACTACCATCTGTCCCTCTGTCATGGAGGAATAGATAAGTGAAAGACTTCTCTGCCGGTAGCTTGTTTTTCTGCACTGGTTTACTCATCTGTTGTGCTTTCAGAGTTAATATGATAGAAGACAGGGCATTAAGTAGAGCTCTTCACTCAATTCAGTCAAGCTTAATGCTGTGCAATATCACAGGAACAGACAGGATTATTTGTATGTTCATACACTGTTTTATCAAATGGGACTACCATCATGAGTGCATGTGACTGTCTCTGTGTGGTTTCTCACTGAATAAGGCCCTCTTGGTGTGTCAGTACTGAGCTGAGTGTGAGCCAGCAGTACTTCTGGGAAAAATCTAAGCAGACATATCAGGGGTGCGTGTTGCATACTTGGTGGAGTGGAAAGCAGATTGACGTTTCTCATCACCCTCAGTTCTGCTAGGTGAGAGGCGTGCAACATTGCAGCCTACATGCCATGCATGAAGAATCTGAATTTTGCTTCCTGTCTCTCCGAGGTAGGTCTGCTGTGTTGATCAATCCATCAGCCACTGTACAGGGTCACGTCTGCTTGATAAGCTCCATTTCACCAGTGTGCTTTGGGAACTGCAAGACGATACAGTTCTCTGATTTTTATGAAGACTGTGAATTTTCAACACATTATCGGCTTTTGTTGGCATAACAGATGTATTCAACATGGTCTATTCTGAATTGTTGAAGCCCATGCAGGGGATTTTAAAAGGGAACTACCCATGACAGCCATTTGCAGGGTTGTTCCAAACTGAAATGATAAATTCTAAACAGTTACAGTGAGTTCAGAAAGTATTCAGACATCTTCAGTTTTACACATAATGTTGTATTTAATTTTAAATGGATTACATTTCATTTTTGGCCATACATCTACACAATTTTTTTTTCTAGAATTTTTTTGCAAATGTATTAAATATCAAAAACTGAAAATTCTCATTTAGATATCCAGACCCTTAGCTAAAGGTACTCCAAACTAAGCGCACCCTCTTTGCATCCTCTTGTATGTCTCTGGAACTTGACTGGACCACCTTGACTGATCCACCTGTGGCAAATTCAACTAATTGGACGTGATTTAGAAAGGCACATACCTGTGTCTATAAGTTTCCACAATTTCATAGTGACTGTCAGACCAAAATCCACACCACAAAGTCTTAGAAACTCTCCATAGACCTCCACTATCAAATTGTGCCCATAGATTTGGGCAATGGTAAGTGTTCCCAGGAGCACAGTGGGCGCCATGATTGTGAAATGGAAGAAGTTTGGAACCACCCAGATTCTTCCTAGAGCTGGATGTCTGGCCAAACTCAGTGACAGAGAAGACAATTGGTCAGGGAGGTGATCAAGAACCCAATGGCCACTCTAACAGAGCTTCAGAAGACTTCTGCAGAGATGGGAGAACTCCGTGGAAGGACAACCATTTCAGAAATAGTCCATAAATCAGGTCTTTATGGTCTTTATGGTGGCTTTATGGTGGCTGTCTAGCCACCATAAAAAAACTGTCTAGAAGCCATTCTTGAGTAAAAGGCATATGGCAGCCATTTAAAGGACTCTGAGAACATGATGAAAAATATTCTCTGATCATTGACTTAGGTAACAGTTCTAAGCTTGTGCATATGTATATGTTTGCATTTGTAAATTAGCCTAAATAACACTAAAATTAAGTTAGTGTTTTCCAAATAGCTGTTTTAATTAAACTAATTAATGCTGTGAAAAGTTGATGTATTAAGCTTGAACTTTCGTGCACAGAGGTTTGCATATGTGTTATGTACAGTGCCTTGCATAAATATTCCTGGAGTTGTGTTGATGTTGCCTTAGTCTTCATGATGCTGTTTGATTAGTTATGTTCTCTAGCAAATTCTCAGGCCTTCCAGAAACCAGTGTATATACTGTATATTGATATCACATGACTCTTTAACTGTACACAGGTTCAACTCCATTCAATTTATTATGTGACATCTGATGCCAACTGGTTGCACCAGAACTAATTTAGCAGTTTCAGAGCAATGGGAGTGAATACTTATGCAATTGCACATTTTACATTATTTATTTGTTAATAATTTTGTATACTGAGTTTTCCCCCACTTCAATATTCTGGGCTATTTTTTGTAGATTAATATTATCCCAATTAAGTCCATTTCAGTTATGGGAAAGGGGGTGGGGGCAGGGGTTAAATATTTATGCAAGGCACTGTACACATGAGTAATCTCACACAATTTCACATAAAAAATGCGGTACACCGAAGAGTGATGCCCTAAATGTGTTTACTAGGCTGGAGAAAAAAAACACAGGCATTTCCAGACATCTTTTCATATCTGGTGTGTGGCTTGAGTGCCTATTCTTTTGAGCCATTAAAAAAATTTCAAGACATTTGAAGCCAATGTTGATGACAGCTGAATAGATACAGGACATGCAGATCTACAAAAAGCCAAAGATATGATCTCAGATTTCTCCAGGGCTATTTTACTCCACATATATTATATATAAGGGCTGGGTATTGTTGTCTACTTCATGTACTGTATATATTATGATACATACCAATATAGCACAAAGCATCATATCCTCCATCATATCGGAGGAAGCAAGTGAAATTTATATCACAATATAATATAATATAATATATAATTTTAGTCTTAAATTAAATAAAAACCTAAATATAAAAAAATTAGATGAGGACAGTTAAATGAGAACAGTCACACGTCAGAGAAATGTGCGACTGTCCACTTCTTCTCCACTCAATCACACAATACTGTGGTTGTGAGGGGTGGGGAATGGTGGAATTCAAATAAAAATGCACCAATTACAACAAAGACTCGAGTTTCACAAAAAGCATTTAAAGGGTAAGCTAACACAAGAGTAGATTAGGGACTTCAGAAGCAGCAAAACAAGTGGGTATACCATGTTTATACTGAGGGTATACGCTAAGATTGATCCTTAGAAGTTGTTATGTGCAAACAGCCATGTGGAAAAAGTAAGTATACAATGTATACAAGTATATGGCCCCGAATATACCACTGATATTGCCTGACAATGACCCCAATATGTGGGCCTTCCCCAGACTTTTGCCACAAAGTTGGAGACACATAATTGTCTAGATTATTTTTGTATGCTGTAGCATTACAATTTCCATTCACTGGAACTAAGATGCCCAAACCTGTTCCAGCATGATAATGCCCCTGTGCACAAAGTGAACTCCATGAAGACATGGTGTGTTAAAGTTAGAGTGGAAGAATTTGAGTGTCCTGCACAGAGCCCTGACCTCAACTACACTGAACACACTGAACGACTGCATCCCAGGCCTCCTTGCCCAACACCAATACCTGACCTCACTAATGCTCTTGTAGTTGAATGCACAAATCCCCACATTGACTTTCCAAAATCTAGTGGAAACCTTTCCAGAACAGTGGAGGTTCTTATAATAGCAAAGGGGGACTAAATGTATATTAATGCCCTGAGATGTCATGGTCAGGTGTCCAGATACTTTTGTTCACATAGTGTATGTTGGCAAAGTATGTTGGGTCTGCTTTGGTAAGATAAAAACCCAGTCAGACCAGTACCAGGTCTGTCAGACCTAAATATTGGTCTATTATAATGTAAGTACTGTCGTAGTGGGGGCATTCTAAAGGATAATTGGTTGCCTATGGATGACCCCTGAGCACAGGGCTTAGCAAAGCTTGTAATGGTGGACTTTGCATACTCATAACAGTAGCATAATTATCTGCCAATAGAATAACAATAGGAATTTTAAGCTTAATGTTAGTAAATATGTCTAGAAATAGGGTTAATGGTCTTATATTTGGTATATAATAATCCCATAATTAGAAATATTAGACAGTTTCCTTTATTCAAGATATTTTCATTTACTATCATTTTTTGCAGTGTGTTTGTTATTTTGCTGTACGTGCTGAGCAACCAGACTATTGAGAGTCTCTCAGTGGGTAAACAACACTGACTCATAGAAAGAACAAGAAAACAGAATACATGGACAGAAAAAGGAGAGCAGCACAGACAAATGAAGGAGCAGTAGACTCTCTAAGGACTGATGCTGAACAGAATAGACAACTAGAGGGGAAAAGATGAAGAAAAATATATATCATTTGAATTATATATCTTATAAGGATGTAGTCATCTGCTTCTGTTATTACATCTTATTACAGAAATGCTATTTGAAGAAAAAATTATACATATAAATGAAACACAGCTACTGTGCACCATTAAAAAGTTTTAACCTTACATTGTCAGAGGGTTGTTGTGAACTGGCTTAAGTTGGGACATGTGGAAGGATGGGTGGAAGTGCCAGGATCTGTGGAGCTTGAGTCTGACCATGGAGCGATTAATGATGTTCACGATGGTAAATGGGGCTATCCTTGAGGGGAGTGTCTTTTGATGAGAGCCATACCTTTTGGCCTGGCTGGTAACTGGGTGCGGGAGTATGATGACAGTCAGCCAGGTGATGGTTGAGTTCAGCAGGGTGGAATGGGCCTCCTTCCATATTGTGCGGCAGCGCCTGATGTGGACCTTTACCGACCTTTACCTTGAACGACAATATTCCCCTCCTGGGTGGGGAAGAGGGGAGGCTCATAACCCAGGGAACACATAAAGGGGGACATACCGGTGGCAGTACTGGACAGGGAGTTGTGGGTGTACACAATCAAGGGAAGCTGAGAGCTCCAGGTGGCGCCGTTGTTGTTGGTGACACATCACAGTGCTGCTTCCAGCACCTGATTAGCCTGCTCCGCTTGGCCATTAGTCTGGGGATGAAAATCCGAAGAGAAACTCACAGTGGCCCCTAGAGTATTTCAGAAGGCTTTCCATACCTGGGAAATTAACTGGGGTCAGACACTATGTCCTGGGGGATACCATGTAACTTGAAGACGTGGTTAGTCACAAGGTCTGCAGTCTCATGGACTGTGGGGAGCTTGGCAAGAGCAATGAAGTGTACTGCCTTAGAAAAACTATCTATGGTGGTCAGGATGGTAGTTTTTGTGAGAAAGGCAGTGACGAAGTTTAAGGCAGTATGGGACCAGGGGTGGTTGGGAACAGGCAAGGGTCACAGCAGGGTGTGATTGGAGCCGGGGTGGCAGGCAAATTGGGAGCAGTGACCCCACTGGAGGACCTGGGACAAACCAAGAGAACCATTACCTGGATCAGGTTGGGTGCATTCATTGTGCTCTCCTGAGCACCACCTCAATCTCCCACGATTTAGGTCCTCCTCTTCAAGGGCGAATTGGAACATGACACTCTTCATTTTCAGCTTTGACAAACAAGCGGTTCTCCAAAAGCTGCTGCAGGGCTTGACAGACATGAAGACTGTGCTCAGCGAGCATGCGGGAGAAAATCAGGATGTCATGGAAATAAACACGAAGCGGTTCAGGAAGTCCTGGAGTACGTCATTGACGAGAGCTTAAGACACCACTGGGGCATTGGTGAGGCTGAAAGGCATGACCAGGTATTCACAGTGGCCCAGGGGGATGTTGAATGCAGTATTTCACTCATCTCCTGCTCTTATCCTGACCAGGTGGTATGTGTTCCACAGGTCCAACTTTGTGATGATAGTGGCCCCATGCAGCAGCTCGAAGGTGGAACTGAGGAGCGGCAGGGGGTACTCAATAATCAATGCAAGAGTGGAGGGTCTTATCTTTCTTCTCCACAAAGAATAGGCCGGCACCTGGGGAGAGGAGGAAGGTCAGATGATGCTGGTAGCAAGGTACTCGATTATGTATTTCTTCATGGTCTCTCTTTCAGGACAGGACACGTTATACAAATGACTAGAGTGGAGGGCAGTCCCAGAGAGGAGGTTGATAGCACAACCATACAGGTGATAAGGTGGTAAGGAAAGGGCCCGGTCCTTGCCAAAAACCTCACCCAGGTTGTGGTACTCAGCATGCACAGTAGAGAGGTCTGGAGGAGTTGATGTCAGGGAAACTATGGTGGCCACAGTGGTAGGAAGGGCTGATTTCAGGCACAAAAAGTGACAAAAAGGGCTCCAATTCATGACCCTCCCTGCTGACCAGTCTATTGGGGGTTGTGTCTTTTCAGCCAAAAATAGCCTAACACCAGCAAAGTACCTGGGGACGAGATGAGGTCCAGCATGGTGGTTCCCAGAAAGCACAAAGAGCAATGGGGCAGTGTGATGAGTGCTCCAGGCCAACAATTTCCCATCCAGGTCATTGAGAGTAATGGGGGGATCCAGGGACTTGATGGGTAGGCCGGACTGTGATGCTAACTCCTTATCCAGGAAACTATCTTCGGCGCCTGAGTTGATAAGTGCAAGGAGGGGAATGGAGAGCTGTAGCACATGATGGCAGGAATCTGAAAGCAGGATAAGGTGTCAGGAGTGGCACCTGTTTGGCTCACCAGAAAAATGGGGGCTACTGATGAGCACCCCTTTTAAATGCAGGGTGCAGTTAGCCAGGTCATGGCCTGGTTGGCCACAACAGAAGTACATGCCTGCCTGGAATGTTCTCTCCCACTCAGCAGGAGTAAGCCGGGTATGGCCCAGGTGCATGGGTTCTTTCCCAGGTGACTTGGAGGTTGGTGACAGAATTCTGGTACAGGGCTGACGCTCGGGGGCAGGACTGACAGATGAACGGAGAAGAGAACTGGAGGTGAAAGGTGCTTGGGGTTGGCTGGCTCTCTGTTTGCACCTGCATGCAGTTATGCAACCTGATAGCCAGAGAGATTAGTTGGTCAAGGGAGGCTAACTCATCCTTCATCCACTCGCTGAGTCCGTTCACAAATGTAGGGGATCTGATTCTGCTGGGACCATGATAGTCAGAATGGAGGAACACCGGGACGAGGGAACCCAAATGCAGAACACAGACACAGGAGTTCGGGACAAAAGTGAGTGTGAGTGAGTGAGTGAGGGTGTGTGAGAAAGGTGAGTTGAGGTCGGGATTCAAATTCCGGTCTGCAGAGTGAGGGTTGGATGCTCAGTCGATGTGCCACGGGGAAGGGCGAGCGAGGCTGAGTGTGAGCAGGCTTGAGTGTTGAGTGTTAAGTGTTAAGTGTCAAAGCCGGGACTTTGAGAACCAAGTGCAGAGTCTGTGAACCACAAGGAAGGCAAGGCAGGGCTTGGCATAGCAGGAAATGAGCTGAGAGTGAGCAGGCAGGCAGTGTGAGCAGTGAACCTGCTCAGCTCAAACCTGAGGAGAAACAGACAGGATAAGCACAGGAAAACTCGACAATGAAAACTCTGGACATAACATAAAAACAAACACAAGGAAGGCTAGAAGTGTACCACACTGAAGCCAGACCCATCTGATGAGTGACTGAAAAACCGGGGCTTATAAACATTGCAAATTGGGTGAGTAGAAGAGAACCAGGCGAGATCAATCTTCAATCAGGTGAGGCTTGAACTGGAGTTCACACACACACACAGAGAGAGAGAGAGAGAGACAGACACTGGAACACAGGAAAGTATATATATATATATATATATATATATATATATATATATATATATATATAATTTATTTATTTAGTTACACACCTATACTTTTTTTGTATTTAAATTTAAAAGTATTACAGATTCTTGTGTAATACTGCTTTTTAACTATATTTGTTTCCTATTTCTTGAGTTATTAGTTAGGTACTAGTAGTTAACTATAGTTAGATAGATGTTGTGCATCAACAGAGAGTGATATATAAAAGAGCTGAGTCATGTGTCATGCCACAAACCCTCACTATATACCTGACAGCCTGAAAAAAGACCAACCAAAAAAAACTTTCTCTGGCACTTACACCTCTACTCTGCACACTTTGCTTTTCTAGAATTCAAATAAAAGATCTTGTATGGTAGCACTACTTGATATATCGCTTTGCTTGTATTTCCTCATTTGTAAGTCGCTTTGGATAAAAGCGTCTGCTAAATGAATAAACGTAAATGTAAAATAGATGTTCCTCCTAATTCAGAGTAGATACTAAATCATTCATGAGTTGGTCCTACTGCTTTACATCCTTTTGCCAGACTTCTCCAGAATATTAGCATCACTGTTACCAACTCTCCAAGCAGGTTCAGGATTATTACTTGGACAGCGTGTTAATCCAGCAAAAATGGCTTAGGGAAAGAGAAATTCAGTGGGTGTATTATGCACAGAGGAAATCATCTTCATTGCCACTTGGGGTAGCCGTGGTGTGCTCCAAAGCTTCAAATAGCATGCTTACACTTGCAGTTGAACAACTCACTCTTAAGGAACTGTAAGCATCTTAAATTGTGATGCAGTTGAACTGCAGTTGATAGATGACAAAACCATACTCACGGTTCTTGGTTTGACTGATGCTTTTTACATCATAGAATATATCCTTATAGACACAGCCTGTCTCTTTCTTGTCACCCGAGACTGTATGAGGAGTAGAGACAGAAGAATGAAGTACAGTATGATTGGGACAGTGTGTATTGCATAACATTAAGGCTCTATTGCAGTATGTCCGTCTTTTGAAAAAGACACAGCTGCATTTTTTTAAAAGCACAAAACCCAGGCATATCAGGTTCTTACACTGACACACAGTTCTAGGGCATCTCTGTCACTTTGATGGCTGCATTAATGTTACAAAGGTTCTCATAACAGTCACATTATCCTTTAGTTTTCCCTCCTTGCCAAAAGCAGTAGCCAAACTTAATAACTAACCTGTCAAATCAATATGATGAAGATAGTATGGAGATTTATTTGGGGGTTATTGTATATAAGGGATGTATTTTGAAAAAAAAAAAAAAAAAGCAGCCTGCACGTGTCTGGTTATAATCTACTTAATCGATGTACTCTGGTTAATACATTACTAATAATGTTTCACTTAACACTTTCACTGACCAAGAAGAATTTTTGTGAACTGTAAGGGAAATAAACTGTTATTCAGAGGATCTACTCTAGCTACCAATTTGGGCTGCTTAAGTGCCTTCCTCTAGAAGCATATCTGGAAGTATCTAGAAGTCAATGTAGTACACTACAGTATATGGTCAAATAACTCTTTGTAATAAAATCGGAAGGTGTTTCTGTAAACACCTTCAGCAAATTATAAATCAAGCACATTAAATTCAAGCATCCACATGACTCATGTTAGGAAAACTTTAGTCCTGTGGCCACAGAGTTGTCCTCTAACTTAATGCCAAAAGAGATAATTTGATTCAATTTTGGCACTGGAAATGATCCAGGACATCTGTCTCAACTGTGATTCTAATTCAAAGGCAAACCAATGACACACATCTTCAGTGCTTCAAGTGTTCAGTTGAATATTATTGGTTTAAATTGTGTCTCAGACTAGGAAAAACATGATTAACTGTAAATTAATTCCTTCAAATTCTGTTACAACACATCAATGTTTTTGTTAGAAGAAATGTTACTTAGCAACAGCGATTGAAAGGAATGAACTACACATTACACATTACTCTCATTACAGTACTTGAGTACATGGTTCACTGGCCTATGTGTTATCTCATATTTATACCCCTGTGAAGGGAACATGGTTGAACAATTTCCTCTTCCTAGTCACCCAGGTGTACTAAATAAAATATAAAATATCAATGGGAATATACTTCAAATACATTTTTATATATAAAAATATATCTTATTAATATGAATTCATAGGGGTGTCAATAATTGCTGCACATCTATATTTATCAAAGATATTTTTTGGGTAAACCTGTGTTTGTTTGCAATTGTTTGATATCAATGTATTTTTTTTGATATCCATGTATTTTTGTGAATTTTGTGAACAAAAGATCAGAAGGTTAATACAAATAAATAAATAAATAAATAAATAAATAATACATTTTGTTTATAGGTGCCTTTCAAGACTCTCAAGGACACCTTACAGACACAAGCAAGTGTACAATAAAAGAACATAAAGATAAATAATCTAAATTCGAAAATAAAAAAATAGAATTATCATACGATTAAATACCTTCATAAATAATAGTTATTTGTAGTAAGCTAATTTAAAAAGGTGTGTTTTGAGGTGGGACCTGAAAGTGGAAAGATGATCACAATTATGGATATCTGGTGGTGAAGAGTTCCAAGTCATGGAGCAGCACTGTTAAAGGATCTGGACCCCACAGAAGTCAGACAAACTGAAGGTGTCACGATGGAGAGAGAGTATATAGGAGACTATTTCTGAAGAAGATTGAGAAGATAGGAAGGTTCTAGGCTATGAAGTGCATTGAAGGTCAATAACAGAATCTTGTAATCAATACGGAATTTAACAGGGAGCCAGTGAAGTTAATGGAGAATAGGAGTTATATGGGAAGAGTTAGGGGTTTGTGAAATAATCTGTGTACAGTTTTGGACAAGCTGTAATTTATGCTGAAGTTTTTGTGGTAGAGCAAATAGAAGGGAATTACAATAATCCAAGGTTAAAAAATAAAGACAATTTTTCACAGCCTTCTTTGCTCAAATTTACCAAGGGTGCCAATATTGGTGGAGGGCACTGTATACTGTTCTCCAAAGCTGGCTATAACCGCCTCTCACCTTCTGCCTCACTGAGTGTTTATTAGAGCCTGAGCACCATTGGTGGGAGACCCTATTGGATCTGCTTCGTTTATTATTATTATTATTATTATTATTATTGTTTATATTATTATTAGGGCCTGAGCACTGGTGGTGTGAGACCCTATTGGATCTGCTCTGTTTATTATTATTATTATTATTATTATCATTATTATTAGGGCCCGAGCACCGATGGTGTGAGGCCCTATTGGATCTGCTCCGTTTCTTCTTTTTCTTCTTCTTCTTTTCTCAAATGAATCGCATTTTTGAGGGCCTAAATACACCCGTAAACTCACAGAACTTTGCACATGCGTCAGAACTGGTGAAAATTTACATCTGATAGGGGTTCCAGAATTGAGTGTACAAAACTGGAGTATCTTGAACCTATGGCATAAACTCAATAGGAAGTCAGCCATTTTGATTTTTCAAAACAGCTCAACCACACCTGAGCTATGTGATGCATGTCCTAGCTAATATGAAGGATCATGATGAGGTCAGGTTGGGCTAAAGTCCAAATGTGGCCAAAAAGTACTGAATGCTGAGCGGTGATCAACACCTCACTTCTAGTGGTGGGACACTCAGGCCAGGATGTGGCATGACTCTCCGCCAGACTAGTTTTCACACTGTGCCAAGTGAGGTTAGCACAATCTGCTGTGCTGGACATGTGCAAATCAACCCAATGATGTGCCAAGGTTGATCTTTGGGTTATATTGAAGTATATCACACAGTATACTATGCTACTAGGCATGTAATTGGGTTTAAAAACTTAGATAAATTCACTGGCATGCTTAACTCTACTAACAGCTACATGCGTACTTTTGGGTTATGCACACCAGTTCATCATTTATGCAATGAAATCACCCACAAGCTGTTACAGTTCCTGAGGTGCAATTTTCCACTCTCCCCCTCCATGTGTGTCGTCATACTCAACATAATGTATCTATTATTATTCCCCTAGCAATCATCAAGAAAACAATATTACTGCAATACAAATCCATAAATGACACTTGACAATCACACTTGCTGACTCTTATAAATTGAACAAAACTCAATATCACACAAGAACCAAAGTGAACAATTTAATCATTCATTTAGGCTTATTCTTAGCTGTAACTTATCACCAGCTGATAAGTTAATACCCACTATAAAAGTTATGGATAGATAAACATGATGGCACACACACTAAAAGTGCCAGTATGTATTGGTTTATATGAACACTCACACACAGCATATAAAATACACCTAACTGAGCAACACATCAATGCCTCAGTATTTACTGCTGTTCACTGTACACATTTATGCCAGATCCACTACTCATTGCTCTCTTGCAATTTCACTACTTGGTAGCTTTCAAAAATATCCACTAGAATTTTCCTCCCCATTGTATTGTTGTTCTCTCTTTGTACATTTTTTTTCCTCCGAAGTATTCGGTCATGTTTTGCTGCCAAGTTGTGTTTGATTTATTGAAGTACTGTACATTCAGAACTTTTTATTTCCTCTTTTCTTCTTTTTTTCCTTTGCTTTTTCTCTCTCTCCTGTTAGAAGTAGCTTGAATTGTCTAAAAAAATGAAGTTTATATGTTGCATAACCCAGGTCTTAAATAGTGGTGGTGGTGGTGGTGGCAGGTTAAAATAACACTGGTGACATTGACTCTAGATAGGTTGATTAAGTTTGTTTTGTGTTTGTTCATGTGGCAACACCATAGGCTAGGAACTGTGGGAAACATGGTTGGTTTGCTCTAGTGTTTAATTGGAGGTGGACAAGCTTGCCTACATAACACTCCTCATAAAGCAGCTGTAAAATGGATTAAATCAGAATGACCTCAACATAAAAAGGTTAATTTTTTCCCCAGAACTGAAGATGTTGGCAGGTGGCCAAACACAGCTTAGATCAGGGTATGTGCAATTGAATTTTTGATCCCAGGCGCTGCTTCGCTACACTTTAAGTGCATCATTAAAGAACCTTGACAGATTTGCTTACTGCCATTTGAGTAATGTAGGGTGTGGGCTAGGCGTGTTACCCAGGCTCATAGAGGAACGTATCACTTTGAAGCCTGCAGCAAATAACATTTAGCTAGAGAGGAAAAGGTCAACTTCTGTTTAATGAACTGGCTAAAAAAATCAAATATATATTGGCTTTAAGTGCCACAAAACTGTAGCAAACTGTGAACAGCTTGTCTGAGTCTTAGCAAGGCGAAAACCTGAGTATTGGTAAATGTAAAGGAGCAAACCAGAATCTGCCATCTATGCTCTGGAAATTGAATAGCCAAATGTTATAGAAACATGGATTTAATGTAACATAAAAAAATGCATCATGCTTTCCATTAACAAGACACTACATGTCAAAATAATACATAATAATGTATTATATATAAAGGGCATCACATCAGTGTTGAGGAATCTATTTTGAAACTGTAGTTTTTCATGCTACAAGATACTCACAGTTTGAAGTAGTTACGCTACAGTCAACTACCATATTAAAAAAGTAGTTAGCTACGTTAGAAGTTACTAGCAAAAAGTAGTTAACTATATTGAAGCTACTTAAATGGGCAACGTTTTTATTATGTCATGATTGTGAATCAGCTTATGAATTACTGTGTATAATTTTGCATAAAGAAATTAAACAATTAAAAAATAATTCAGAACAATTATGAATGTATAATGTGTACATTAGGCTACTATTAATTTAACACGACAATCACGTTCACCTCTATGAAAACTGTGCTCTTGGATGTGCTCAACTCTTGGATGTCATATTATAATCTAAGTATTGGATGAGGTATTTTAATCTTCATTTGCAAAGATTACATATAAAGGTGTAAGATTCCTTAAGGCACAAATAAGGCCACTGGTAATTGGTTTTCTCATTATCGGAATCAGTCGCCATATCTGGCTGTCATGTATATCAGAGAAGGAACTCTGAACTACAGTTCCTAGTAGCCACTGCACCTCACTGCATCACAGTCACATGACCACCTGTACCTGAATCACGTCATGTTAATGAGCACTCATGTATATAGCCACAGTTTGCACTGCACTCCTTGTGTTATGTTTGTCTTTCTTTGCAGTGGTCTCTGTTGCTGTGTTTATGGTCTTTGGTTTATGTTTATTCTTAGCCTTAGTGTTCTGCCACGTGTTCATAGCTTATTTTATGTTTGTTTTCATTGTTATTAAACTCTTAATCTGCACTTGCATCCATCTCTGCTTCCAAATCGTGACACTGGCACCATCATGGATAGCCATGACGAGTGTGCCAAACTTGAATAATTGATATTTCTGATAGGCCAATAATAATACATGCAGCGATAAATTATTATTATTATTATTATTATTATTATTATTATTATTATTATTATTTTTAGCCACTGACTGATTAATTAATCATGGAAATAATAATAAATAAGTTAAGATATGAACTTTTTCTCTTGCTTCTGCCTTAAATGAAATATTGAGAATACACTGCAGATATGCACTATTATAATTGCATAAAAAAAGGTAACGACTGGTCGCTCTACATTGCTGCTCGTTTGAAAAAGCAACTTGTTTCTGGAAAAGTGACACTATTTTTAAAGTAGCGGAGCTAATGTCACACTACTGAAAAATGTAATTAAGTTAGTAATGTTGCTACTTTTAGTTAGCTTCTCCCCATCACTGGATCACATAACCATTAACCAAATTGGGGACATTTCTTATGTTATGCTAATGTTATGCTCTGCTGTCTGGTTCGATCCTACACACTGTTTACTGTTCAGTCTTCCTGCTGGACTATACTAGCTCAGCTTCTTTCTTTTATTTTATTACATATTGTGGTTACATACTGCTAGTGTGTTTGAATAGTTTTCCAACACTCCTTTAAAACATGTTGCTCTCAGCTAGCTGCTAAGTTGGTTCAGCTTATACAGTTAATCTTGTGACAGTCAGAATCATGAGGTCAGCCTAAGGTCACATACTCTTGCCTTGCATGAAAGCAGTTTCGTTATAAGTTTTATAATGGCCAACAGGTTTTATCTCACACCAAAATAAATTTCAACCAACAGGTTTAATGGCTTAAGGAGGTAATCAGTAAAACATGGATGTGGTGGCCAAAAAGTACAGCTGGAAAAAGTTGAGGTAAACTGAACTTCACAAGATTTCAAGCTCTGTGGTTTTTTGTAGATGTTAAGTGGCCACAAATAGTACATACACCAGTGTAATCAGGTTCTGAATCTCTGGACTACTATATCCTATACGTCTTAGACATTTCATGGTAATGTCAGCATTGTGAAGCTATGTTTGCTTAGTTGACAGTTTTCCAGTGTAATTTTCCATTTCTGTTAATTGCTTTCTGCTTCAAGACCTGTAGACTAGACCACAGATATTTTTTTTATACAGCATCATATGCTCAAACTAGGCCAGAGTACAGTGAGCAAAATGGAGTGTGGGACTATCAAAAGGATGCAAGCAAACAAGAATTTAGGTGAGTTATGGCCCACTACTACAATACTCTACAATACTCGCTCAGCTTTTTTTACTTCATTACATACTGTGGTTGCATACTGCTAGTGTGTTTGAGTAGTTTTTTGGCACCAGACCACACCCATTTCTAGACCATGCCCATTTCTGGTTTTAACCTGAATAGGTAGACAGATATGAAGACTTTGAGCACTAAACAATTACAGATACAGATAGTGCCTTAGCGTTAAACCCCTAATAGTTATAATCCGTGGCCAGAAGTCCAAGACGGCATAATTGGCCATGCTGTCTTGGTTGGAAGGATGGCATTACTCACTTCCCTGTCAATTAGAATGACACTAGCCAATAGTGGGTGTCTGTAAGCTCATGTATATGAAGGAGTGCAGTTAGCGCTTTCCTCCAAGTGTGATATTGCATGAGCAGCAGTTCGAAAAGATGCAGTGGCTGAGCTGTACATGTCTGAGAGGAAAAATGTGTTAGCTCTCATCCATGATGTGCAATGAAGTATCTACTCAGTCAAAACTGGCAATGACTAAATTGGGAGAAAATTGAATTAAAAATTGTTTTTAGTGTATTTGCCATCGTTTAGGCAGGCAGTTATAAACTGATATCATTAAGTTTCACTTACTTTTTCCCCAACACTAGCTTGTAGCTTCATTACAAAACTAAAGAAGCAAACTACAGACATCAAACATGTCTTGACTAATTAGGTAAGAAAAAAATGTGTATAAATGTATTTTTGTCTATTCTATTGGCTGACTATTGTTTTACTGTGCTGTAGGCATATAAAAAAAATTGTAACAGAACTGTTACTGTTACTGGCCTGTTAAAGAGCTGTATTCAGGGTAAGTGAATTAAGTTTGCAACTTAAGTTAAATACTTGTCAATATTTTACAGGGTAAAGTTCAGATTACAAAAATTACCTGCATGCAGCTCACACTTCCTTGACACTAACTTGACAGATTCCACCCCCACCATCTGTGTGTTGTCAAATGTTTTCTTTTGTACATTAAACAATTCTACTATACAGAGCAGTAGGCAGCACTAAACAAAATCTTTATCATGACAACCCTTTTCCTTTAAAAATGCATCAATATTCTCAGGTACACTTTATACACTTTTATGAGTGTGCCACAGTTCTTCAGAACGCTTGGACTGTCACACTTGCTTCTGTTTGTACAGGTAACAGGTAATTACAGGCAATTTATGACAGCCAGCATTCTTTTCCCCCCCACAAAGTGGTAAATTATGTTATATAACTTTCTTTACTGACATACAAACATTTTCAGTAACATTTTATTTTCTGTTGGAAAATTTTTGTTTCAAAATATATATTTATTATTTTTTTACTGACAAAATAATGCAGGAGTCATACAATTAACATCCAAGGCAAAATTAATATAAAAAAAATGGAGCGTGCCTAAGTCTTTTGCACAGTACTGTATATCCCTTTGTTAACACTTTATAAGTGAATGAATTAATCATGATAAGTGCTAGACATGCCCTTCACCCTAATCCTACCCCTTTTTGTAGGAATGTACCTCATGTACCTCATTTTCATTATGATTCAAATTGTTTCAGGTTCACTTTTCCATACTGATATATGAAACAAAGCATGAATTGTCTAGATTATTGGATACTATGGATACCATATTTGATACCGTGGGTTTCCTGTCAGAGATATCAGGGCCATCAAAACCCCCCACAAATTCCTGCTCATAATTAACGGGGTTGATTTTACATCTTATATCAAAAAGATAATGGTGTATTAACTGTAATGTTGACATGACATGAATGCAACAGAACATAACATGGTATAATTGAATTTTCTCAGAGAACAATCTTGATATCAGTATTATGACTGAGTACCTGTTTGAATGAGTTTGCCTAAAATGTAAAGCTCACTTCTGTGCCCAATTATATAATGGAAATATAGTAGTGATATTTGGTGAATAATTTGGTCCCACTGCTCAGTACATTTTTCTTCCATGAATAAGTGATATGATTAACTGCCTTCACTGTTAAGATTGCTGGATCACTTTTTATTGGTTAAGTGATCTATATAACTATAGAGCTACAAACAGCTTAATTTTGATGAAGTAGTTGTGTGTTCTAAAAGGTAAATTACAAGAAGAGGATGGGATAGAGTCAAAAGAAGGGAGAACCTGGAGAAAAAACATGAGTAGTTTGCAGGTAAGCAATAAATGGCGGTCAATATCAAACTTCCAATTCTTGCAAAAGGCAGTGGGATTCTAGTAAGAGCTATTTAATTGGTTGTGGCAGTGAGGGTCGAGTGCCAGCTGTGGATGGAGAGGAAATGAACGAACCTACAGGTAACATGTAATGATTCTCACCTGTGTTGGATTAGCCCAAGTTTACTTATGTGTGTCTGTTTGTGCTTTCAACTCGCCCCATAACTAACTGGCTTGTAGCGCAACATAGGTAGATGTCTGATGGCTCAGTATGTAGCTACCTGGATAATAGTTCAGTGTAGCTAGCTGGCTAATAACTTTCATGCAGAAATAGGAAAAATGTTTTATTGAGATTGGTTAATTCCGATTCTTACATAGTAGCTGGTAGCCAAATATAAAAATCTGATTAAACAAACTAAGGGGTATGTTCACTTCACATTTTTGGCATTTAAATATGGATGTGTCATGATTATTTCATTGACCTTATGAACATTTTTAGGAATTACTGTGCAAAATGTTATTTCTCACATATATAATCAACTGTGTTTTACAGTGAGGGAAATAAGCATTGGACACGTCAACATTTTTTTCAGCAAATATATTTCCAATGAGGTTATTCACATGAAATTTTCACCAGACATCAGTATTAACTCAAGAAATCTGGAAATATAAAGAATTCACAACAATAAATTTCATACATAAAGTTATGTGTAATAAAGTGGAATGACACGGGAAAAAAGTATTGAACACGGTAAGAAAAAGCAGTTCTACAAGGCAAGGTAAGGCAAGGAACCAGCTGAAATCCGTAAATAATTATACCCCCTATATGTGTAAATTAATATCAGCTTGGTTAGTAAATGGATGGTCTATAAAAAGGCATTTTGTTACCAAGGTGTCACACAAGCAACATCTCATGATGGGTAAAAGCAAAGAGCTCTCCCAAGACCTTTGCAGCCATGTTGTTGCGAAACATACTGATGGAATCAGATACAGACGTATTTCAAAACTTCTGAAACCTCCAGTAAGCACCATTGGGGCCGTTATCCACAAGTGGAAGCAACATCACTCCGTCATCAACCGGACAGGCACAGGAGCTCCTCACAAGATTTCTGACGAGGGAGTCAGAAGAATAGTCAGAAGAGTACCCCAAGAGCCAAGGACCACTCGGAAAGTGCTCCAGAAGCACTTGGAGGCAGCAGGTGCCATCGTCACAGAGAAAACAATAGGCAATGCACTCCACTGCTCACGCTCACACCGCAAGACTCCATTACTAAAGAAAAGGCATGTCGAAGCTGACCTGACTTTATTGTTGTGAATTCTTCATATTTCTGGATTTCCTGAGTTAATACTGATGTCTGGTGAAAATTTCATGTGAATAACGTCATTGGAAAAACATTTACTGAAAAAAATATTGACGCGTCCAACACTCATTTCCTCCACTGTATGTGTGTTATGAGAACCGTTATTGCATATATGCCTGGTGTGTCATCTAATATAAATCTTACAGTTTTACAATTTATTTTAGTTATTGCTAATAAACAGAGAAACAGAAAGCTTTATGAAAACATGTTCATACTGTGTGTAATATAAAAGAATTCATTATCTATTACTGATGATACAGGATGGTTTTTCATATGAATCAATGTCTGAAAAAAGAAACTCTGAAATTGCTTGCTGCAGGACAATACTGATACTGCAAAATGAATTTTAACTGCTGTAGTGTTGCATGAAGTCTCATTAAAAGTTAGTATTTATGTATTTTTGTTCATTAGATTGTGATATGAGAAAATGAAATAGTGAAAGTGCCATCAGCTTTGATAAGCCTCTGGCTTTTTTGTTATGATAATGAAACATACACGATGTGAGCATTTGAGGTGCTCCTGCAAAGCAAATTCTAAATGATATCGTTGCTAAGTGAAAAGGGGGGAAATGTGATGAGTTGACTTGAAAGCACTGAACAAACTCTTGGGTGAATCAAGCATTGTTACCTTCAAGTTACTTTAAGTTAATAAAACACATGAAAACTATAATGGCTCTAAATTTTCAGTGTATTTACGGCCATCATGACACACACACAAGCCCACACACACACAAGGTTGCTTACCAAACTTCACACACGATAAAATAATAATAATAATAATGATAATAATAATAATAATAATAATAATCAAATATTCCAGGGCTGGTAATGTAAATCTGTGGGAATTGACTTCTCATTTTAATTATGGAGCTTTCTCTTACATTCACTTCTTTCATTTTTCAGTAAAGAAGCACCTTATATTGAAATAGCTGAAGGTAAAGCATTGTAAAGTGCATCCTTTGCATTTGATAGGAGCTTTGTAATTGTTAAAAAAAATTAAAACCCTCTTTCTTACTAGATTTAGCATTTGTATTATCATCATATTTCTGTGTTCTAAGATTTGATCACATTTGGCCATCTAACCTTCACAAAAGAAGTGAATTATTGCAAAACCTCCTTTCTCCTGTAAATAGCCATGGCTTGCTTGCAGTATAACAGCAGGAACACAGCACTTATCCATTGCCTGCACTAAGGAAAATCTACAGCATCTCATTAAGAAATGTTTGCTTTCATTCTTCTTAGCTCCTGGTGCACCATTAATATTCCTCTATACACATAGTACCTTATGGCGAATTACTGAAGATTTACCTGCACAGAGAAGTACACAAAAGTGCTCCTTGCAGAATGATTACAATGACACATGGAGACTTTTTTCATTCAGTTTCATTTTTAATGATAGTTTTGATGTAGTGGGGGAAATAAGTATTGAACCCGTCAATATTTTTTTCAGTAAATATATTTCCAATGAGGCTATTCAAATGAAATTTTCACCTGACTTTGGTATTAAATCAAGAAATCCACACATTAAAGTCCATAAATAAAGTTATCTGTAATAAAGCGGAATGCCACAGGAAGTATTGAACACACTAACTGAAATTTATTTAATACTTAGTGGAGAAGGGCGTGTCTAAATTGTCCGTAGTGTGAGTGTGTGAGTGTGTGTAATGGGTGTGTGAGTGTGTATGTGAGTGTGCCCTGCGATGAACTGGCACCCTGTCCAGGGTGTACCCCGCCTTGTGCCCGATGCTCCCTGGGATTGGCTCCAGGTTCCCCTGTGACCCTGAAGAAGGAGTAAGCGGTAGAAGATGGATGGATGGACTTAGTGGAGAAGCCTTTGTTTCTAACGACAGCTTCAAGACACTTCCTGTATGAAGAAATTAATGGGTCGCAGTATTCAGGTGTGATTTTGGTCCGTTCTTCTAAACATATTGTCTTTAAATCTTGTTCAATTGGTTTCAAGTCAGGTGATTGACCGGGCCATTCTAACACCTTGATTTTTTTCTCTGAAACCAATTGACAGTTTCCTTTGCTGTATGCTTTGTATCGTTGTCCTGCTGGAAGGTCCACCCACGTCTCATCTTCATCATCCTGGTGGATAGCAGCAGATTCTTCTCAAGAATCTCCCGGTAAAGGGCTCCATTCATCGTTCCTTCAATTATATGACGTCTACCCATACCATGTGATGAAAAACAACCCCACACCATGATGCTTCCACCTCCAAACTTCACTGCTGGTATAGTGTTTTTAGGGTGATGTGCAGTGCCATAGCTTCTCCAAACATGGTGTGTATTATGACAGCCAAAAAGTCCAATTTTGCTCTCGTCTGACCAGACTACACTCTCCCAGTATTTCATAGGCTTGTCCAAATGAGTTGTAGCAAACTTTAAACGAGTTTCGACATGTCTTTTCTTTAGTAATGGAGTCTTGTGGGGTGAGCGTGAGCAGTGGAGTTCATTGCCTATTGTTTTCTCTGTGACGATGGCACCTGCTGCCTCCAAGTGTTTCTGGAGCTCTTTCCATGTGGTCCTTGGCTCTTGGGCTACTCTTCTGACTATCCTTCTGACTCCCTGGTTAGAAATCTTGTGAGGAGCTCCTGTACATGGCCGGTTGATAACGGAGTGATGTTACTTCCACTTGTGTATAATGGCCTCAGTGGTGCTTACTGGAGGATTCAGAAGTTTTGACATACATCTATATCCGATTCCATCAATATGTTTTGCAACAACATGGCTGTGAAGGTCTTGGGAGAGCTCTTTGCTTTTACCCATCATGAGATGTTTCTTGCGTGACACCTTGGTAACGAAAAGCCTTTTTATAGACCATCAATTTACTAACGCAGCTGATATTAATTTGCACAGATAGGGGGTATAATTACTTACGGATTTCAGCTGGTTCCTTGCCTTTCCTTGCCTCGGAGAACTGCTTTTTCTTAGCGTGTTCAATACTTTTTTCCCCGTGTCATTCCACTTTATTACACATAATGTTGTTTATGGACTTTAATGTTGTGAATACTTTATATTTCCGGATTTCTTGAGTTAATACTGATGTCTGGTGAAAAGTTCATGTGAATAGCCTCAACGGAAATATATTTACTGAAAAAAATGTTGACGCGTTCAATACTTATTTCCCTCACTGTATCTGAGGAGCAATAGCAAGCTGCGGGAAAGTATAAAGGCTTGATCCCTGTGGCTTCATGTGGTGGTCAAAGGAAAAGTAAAGACTCCTGTCTTGTCATTGGTTTATTTCTCTGAGTAGGTTCACCTGTTCCTTTTACCAGTCATTTCAGAATTGTTTAATAAAAGACTTGCATCTTACATCATCTTCTAAGTTATTTGCTACTAACAATGCAGTTTCTTTTTAATTATTATCATGGGGTTATCAAGGTAATAATTTAAAAAAAGGCGGTTTCCTTCATGGAGGTCTCTGAAGAGATGCAGAGACACAGAAGGGTTGGCTATCTGCAATAAGACGTGAAAAATTACTTTCAGTAGCCTGTTGAAAAATAAGTGTTTTAGTGTTCTCATGAGTTGGAATGGATTTACTTTAAATGGACTTAATTATATAAACGCATTATGTTTGGAAACATGTTACATTTAACATCCTGTTCTCGCTCTCTCTGTACTTGTCTCTCACACACACTTTCTAATGCAGATTATAATGCAGATAGGCTAACATATTATCACGATTATGGAGACGGAGGCACGTGCAGATTCAAGGTTTAAGGAAAGTTCAAACAAAACATAAGAGACACTAAGCATACATGAGCAAGGAAAGCAAACATAAACCAGAACCTAGAGAGCATAACGCGATAAACAAGCAAGACAAAGAGTGAGGTACGAACAGTGAGTAAATACAAACAGGTGCTCATTAACAGAATGAGAGTCAGGTGCGGGTGGTCATGTGACCATGATGCAGCGGTGCAGTGGCTGCTGGGAATTTAAGTCCCGAATGCCTTCTGGCAATTCGTTACACAGATCAGCTAAGATCTGAAAAAGCTGCAATGTTACATGTATTGCAGGCAGAACAGAGCTAATGTCTGAATGAACACTTGATCAGTTTCAAAGCTTCATTAGGTTTGTTTAATGAGTTAAATAATTATATTCAGTTTTGTCACTATAGATTGAGTAAAGCCGATGAGTAAAATGTAATATGCCATTAATATACAGTTTTGGTACAGCTCACTACTGTGTAATTGTCTATGTATTTCATGAGTTAACTCATTGTGTGGAGGTTTGTCATTTAATAATGGAGGTAAAAGGTGTATGACAGGAACTGGGCAGGAGCTGAATCTACTTACCACATGGTGAGGGTGTAGGATGCTATTCGCTCAAAAAGCAAACAGGGTTGTTGTGTAAAAAATGTTTAAATGGAACAGATATTGTGAACAAGGGGCCCCTGCAGAGACATAGCGGATCATTGCATGCAGTGCCGCTGTTCCTCAATTACTGAGGCATTAGCAGAGCTGCCCATTGCAGTCAGGGGAGCTTATTTATTTATATATATTTAACAAAATGCTTCTCTGTTTGTATCCCAGCTGCTGCTTGAATTTTTTAAACGATGAACCACAACCTTAATTTGCTGCTACCTCACATTCGAAAATAGTTGTGAAAACACACACACACACACTGTATGCACCCACATACATGCTGTACATCTGATAATTTCTTTTTGTAGCTACTGATGCTGACAACCCAAAATCTTATAGAATACAGAATATACTCTATAATACTGTATGTCAAATGGGTGGACATTACTGAGAAACATAACTTAAAATTGCAGCATATGAAGATGATATTTAATATCTCACCAGTTTGCTGGCTCTGCAGAGTCAGTAAACGCTGGATTGAAAAGAAGAATAAATAGATTTGTATAAATAGCCACAGACAACTTTTATTTTTCTACACAAGATGAATGATGTCACATCTGTGTTTTCTTTCACAACTTCTAGTCATTATCTTTTTGCTGTGTTTGAACTGGGTGGGGACTTATAGCAGATGGATTCAACACTACTATATGACAGTGAGATCCACCAGGGGGCCTAAGTAGGCTTTTGCAAATCAGACAGGACATGGAAATACTGTAGATGGTCATATTGTTGAGCTCTGATGTTACTATAGAGGCTTTTAAATGGCATCCCGACTTATGTATGAGATACAGAGTGTGTATAGTAATTGGCACTGACATTAATTCTGTGAATTCTCTACTATACACAAATGCATAAATGCATCTGGTTGCTTCTATAATCTACTATAATCTTTTTCAGTCTTTCAGAGGCTGAATGGCAATGCAATGGGTAGCAGTGATTTAATGGGAATGTCTAGTACAATATTTTGCTCCAGATTCTCCTGTTACACTGCAATGATAAATATGGCACAGTTTTTCAGGGTTTTTTTGTTTTGTTTTGTTTTTTGTTATCTGATGGGTTGATGCCGGGAGAGTGTCAACTGGTACTACCCTGCTCACCCAAGTGTCTATCGGGTCCAGTTTTTGGACTGTTTCTTAGAACTAAAGTAAGCGCCCAGAGTTGACTTACAGAACTAAGTGTAATGGATGTTATACTTACAATGTAAAACACTGGTTTATGGACAAAACGTATTAATCTGCCATAATAAAATCCAAATTTGTACTGAAGGACCAGATGAGTGGAAAGATGTTTTTATATAAAATAACTATACCTTCTGGACTAATACTTTGCTACTCAGATGTTTCACATGTCATGTTTACTAGTCTACATACTCTATACAGTATAAAGTTATTAATATATGTGATTACTCATGTTGGTTTACATTATTACATTTCACATAATGTGCATTGCCAGGCTGTTCATCCTTGCAGATCTTGGTATATATAAATTCATACATTTAAAATCTATATTCTGAGTTTATATATTTCAGTAAAGCTGCTGTGGAACAGTGTCCATTGTTAAAAGCGCTATACAAATAAAACGGAATTGAATTGAATATCAGGGTCATGGTCAGGCATTCATATACAGTATTTCACAAAAGTGAGTACACCCCTCACATTTTTGTAAATATTTGATTATATCTTTTCATGTGACAACACTGAAGAAATGACACTTTGCTACAATATAAAGTAGTGAGTGTACAGATTGTGTAACAGTGTAAATTTGCTGTCCCGTCAAAATAACTCAACACATCCATCAATGTCTTAACTGCTGGCAACAAAAGTGAGTACACCCCTAAGTGAAAATGTCCAAATTGTGCCCAATTAGCCATTTTCCCTCCTCGGTGTCATGTGACTTGTTAGTGTTACAAGGTCTCAGGTGTGAATGGGGAGCAGGTGTGTTAAATTTGGTGTCATCGCTCTCACACTCCCTCATACTGGTAACTGGAAGTTCAACATGGCACCTCATGGCAAAGAACTCTCTGAGGAAAAAAAGAATTGTTGCTCTACATAAAGATGGCCTAGGCTATAAGAAGATTGCCAAGACCCTGACACTGAGCTGCAGCACGGTGACCAAGACCATACAGCGGTTTAACAGGACAGGTTCCACTCAGAACAGGCCTCGCCATGGTCGACCACAGAAGTAGAGTGCACTTGCTCAGTGTCATATCCAGAGGTAGTCTTTGGGAAATAGACGTATGAGTGCTACCAGCATTGCTGCAGAGGTTGAAGGGGTGGGGGGTCAGCCTGTCAGTGCTCAGACCATACGCCGCACACTGCATCAAATTGGTCTGCATGGCTGTCGTCCCAGAAGGAAACCTCTTCTAAAGATGATGCACAAGAAAGCCTGCAAACTGTTTGCTGAAGACAAGCAGACTAAGGACATGGATTACTGGAACCATGTCCTGTGGTCTGATGAGACCAAGATAAACTTATTTGGTTCAGATGGTGTCAAGCATGTGTGGCAGCAACCAGGTGAGGAGTACAAAGACAAGTGTGTCTTGCCTACAGTCAAGCATGGTGGTGGGAGTGTCATGGTCTGGGGCTGTATGAGTGCTGCCGGCACTGGGGAGCTACAGTTCATTGAGGGAACCATGAATGCCAACATGTACTGTGACATACTGAAGCAGAGCATGATCAGTATGCAGTATTCCAGCATGATAACGACCCCAAACACACCTCCAAGACGACCACTGCCTTGCTAAAGAAGCTGAGGGTGAAGGTGATGGACTGGCCAAGCATGTCTCCAGACCTAAACCCTATTGAGCATCTGTGGGGCATCCTCAAACGGAAGGTGGAGGAGCACAAGGTCTCTAACATCCACCAGCTCTGTGATGTCGTCATGGAGGAGTGGAAGAGGACTCCAGTGGCAACTGTGAAGCTCTGGTGAACTCCATGCCCAAGAGGGTTAAGGCAGTGCTGGAAAATAATGGTGGCCACACAAAATATTGACACTTTGGGCCCAATTTGGACATTTTCACTTACGGGTGTACTCACTTTTGTTGCCAGCAGTTTAGACATTAATGGCTGTGTGTTGAGTTATTTTGAGGGGACAGCAAATTTACACTGTTACACAAGCTGTACACTCACTACTTTACATTGCAGCAAAGTGTCATTTCTTCAGTGTTGTCACATGAAAAGATATCATCAAATATTTACAAAAATGTGGGGGGTGTACTCACTTTTGTGAGATACTGTATTTTTGGCCATATAGTGTATTATGGGTTTCTATACAGAGTGTGTAAATAAGTAGACATAGATTAAACTTTGGTTAGCCAGTAACTCTTTAACTTTAAACGATGCCAACACTGAGGTTATAGTCTTGGAAATTTGTCTGTTTTTAATTCTAATTGTGTATGGAACCTTGATGTTTTTCTAGACAGTCTACTATTGTTGCCTCTAGCTTTTTTCAGCTTCGCTTACTATCTAAAATAAAATATTTTCTGTCTGAAAAGTCCCTTGAAATAGCCATTCATGCCTTTATAACCTCGCGTTTGGATTACTGCAATTCTCTGTTCTGCGGTATTTCTAAGTCCCAGGTATCTCAACTTCAACTGTTTCAAAATGCTTCAGCCAATTTTCTTAAGAATGGTCACAAATATGATCATGCCACTCCTACTTTGCAAGCTCTCCATTGGCTTCCATTAGGATCGACTTCAAAATTCTTCTATTTGTGTATAACTGCATACATAACCTTGCTCCTATCTATCTGTGTGACCTGCTGTGTCCCTACAACACTCCCAGAAGTTTAAGATCTGGACAGTCCCTTGTTCAAGACTAAAACGAGACGTGATGGAGCTTTTTCGATGGTGGTCCCTAGATTGTTGAATAGCTTGCCAGTGCAACTTAGAGCAGCACCCAATTTATCAGTCTTTAAATCTCTTCTGAAAACTTATGTCTTCTTTAGCTTTTAATACTTGTTAATTGTTGCTACTTATGCTTTAAATTTTGTATTTGTTTACTTTGCTCATATATAGCACTTTGGTCAGTATTGAGGATGTTTTAAAAGTGCTTTTTAAATAAATGAACTGAACATAGCAAATTAAAAGTCAATCCTGAGTAGTACGCAAGTAGAATGCTATTGTGGTATTGGCTTGCCATATTTAAAGAAGGTGACATTAACTAACTTTGGTTAGGGAAACTGCTTTATTGTAATCAATTAGTTTATCATTCAATCACTATCATTCCAAAAAATCTTGAGATTTTCAATTGGTACAGTGCCCTCCACTAATATTGGCACCCTTGGTAAATATGAGCAAAGAAGGCTGTGAAAAATTGTCTTTATTGTATAACCTATTGATCTTTTGTTAAAAAAAAATCACAAAAATACTCTGCTCTCATGGATATCCAACAACTGTAAACAAAACGTCTGGGTTACACATGTAACCCTGTTCCCTGAGAAGGGAATGAGACGTTGCGTTTAGCATAACACTATGGGTGCTTCCATAATGTTATGCTAAACGGAACGTGGAGTACAAAAGGGAACACTGTACTAAAGTGTTCACTGGTTTATCAAAAAAAAAAAACTTTGTAGAAAATGGACTTTAAGCAGCAGCTGCGAATGGAACGGCTACGGCGACTGGAAGTAAGCTGTTACACTGCCATAGCCGAGAACGTAAAAATCACTAAGCAACCGTAAGCAAGACGGCACAATGCAGCATTCAGTCATTCATTGAAATATATATAAAAAAATCATTTAAAAAAGCAAGAGAATGATTGCTTTTGGCATTAAATATTAATCTATTGTCATAAGAAGAGTTTTTACTCTTGTATGATGCCAAAAAGTCTAAAAACCTAGATTTACAGTGTAAGCAATATATTACTTGCCTTTTAATCTTGATTACATGTGTCACGAAATAAACGTAATGGACCTTAGGATGGAAGCAAGTGCAGATAAGAGCTTTTATTTAAAGAGAGGCAGGCAGACAAATCCAAATCATCAGACAGTAGCGTAGGTCAAAGAACAGGCAGTGGGTCAGGCGATTGGCAAACAGGCATAAACGAGGCAAAACCAGAAACAAGAACAAGGGCGAGAACGAGATCAAAACAATAACACAGGAATCGATAACAAACGCTTGGTATACGGAAGACTCACGTAATACTTTGCAAAGTCATAGTGTTAGAACAGTCTCTTATATACTGTGGTTGTGAGTGCGTGTGAGATTGGATGCAGGTGTGTGTGATTAGAATGACTGGGAGTGCTCTGTGTGTGTGTGTGTGTGTGTGAGTGTTCTTGAATTGCAGTCCATGGCAGCCGTGTTTGTAGGCTGCTGTACAGTACAGGAAATGTAGTCACAGGTTTGCTGTGATATGATAGAGCCCCCTCAACCCCCACCCCCAAAGGGCGCTTCTCCCAAAGTGCCAAAATACCCCCCGACCCCCCCCCCGGCGGTCCTGGCCCTATGGGCAAAAAGTTCACACAGCCCCTCAGGTTCCAATGCAGGCATTGCCCAACAAGAAGCAGGTTTCTCAAGGAGCCAAGGAGCAGACATGAGGCTAGGGCTGGTTTGCCGGGGTCATTAGGCAAGATCCAGGCTTTGGAAGTTGTGTCGTCAGCTTTAGACGGAGGCTTGACTTGGTGGGGCATCTCTTCGGCCTTTCTTGAGTGTGGAGCGACTTCCTCAGCGGAGCACGTAGGTAGAGCGATGTCCTCAGTGGAGCAGGAAGGCAGAGCGATGTCCTCAGCGAAGCAGGAAGGCGCAGCGACATCCTCAGTGGCATGGGAAAATGGAGCGATGTCCATATAGAACCTTGGTGTAGTGGTACCCTCAGCTGTATAGGGATGCTGAGCAGCGTCCTCAGTCACGCAGAGAGTCTGAACATCGTTCATCATCGACTTTGCAGGCTGAACTTGGTTAGCTGTGTCAGCAGACTCAGGTGTATGCAGAGCTTGGTTGGCTGTGTTGTCAGTCTCAGGCATGAGGAGAATTCAGTTGATCGTGTCATCAGTCTCAGGCATGAGGAGAACTTGGTCAGTCATGACGTCTGCTTTAGGCATGAGTAGAACTTGGTTGTCCGTGTCAGTAGACTCGGGCGTGAGCAGAACTTAGTTGTCCATGTCAGTAGACTCGGGCATGATCAGAACTTGGTTGCTTGTGACGTCGGCTTCAGGAATGAGCAGGACCTGGTTGGTCGTGACGTCGGCTTCAAGCGTGAGCAGGACCTGGTTGGTTGTGACATCGACTTCAGGCATGAGCAGGGCCTGGTTGGTCATGATGCCAGCTTCAGGCATGAGCAGGACCTGGTTGGTCGTGACGTTGGATTCAGGCGTCAGCAGGACCTGGTTGGTCGTGACATCGGCTTCAGGCGTGAGCAGAACCTGGTTGGTCGTGACGTTGGTTTCAGGTGTGAGGAGAACTTGGGTGGTCGTGGCGTGAGTTTCAGACTGGAACTTGGCGTGGGAGGTCGCCTCGTCGTCCTCTGATAGGAACTTGGCGTTGGAGGTCGCCTCGTTGACCTCAGATAGGAACGTGTCTTGGGAGGTCATCTCTTCGACAGGAGAGGATTTCAAATTCAGACAGGAATTTGGCTTGAGAGGCCGTCTGTTCGACCTGGGACTGGAACTTGGCTTGAGAGGCCGTCTCTTCGACCTCGGACAGGAACTTGGCTTGAGAGGTCGCCTCTTCGACCTCTGTCAGGAGGCTTGAGAGGCTTGAGAGGTTGCCACTTCAACCTCGGACAGGAACTTGGCATGAGCAGAGCTTGGGTTGGCTGTCTCTTCGACCTGGGACAGGAACTGGGCTTGAAAGGTCACCTCTTCGATCTCAGATGTGAACATGGCTTGGGAGGTCACCTTGTTGACCTCTAGCAAGAACTTGACTTTATGCTGAAGCACTGGAGGTGAGACAACCTCGTGGGTCTCATGCTGGAGCTCTGGGGATGAGGTCACCACGTTGACCTCCGGCTGGAGCTTGGCAGGTGAGACCACCTCATGGGTCTCAGGTTCAAGCTCTGGAGATGAGGTCACCACGTTGACCTCTGGCTGCAGCTCTGCAGGTGAGACCACCTCGTGGATCTCAGGTTGGAGCTCTGGAGCCGAGGTCACCATGTTGACGTCCGGCTGGAGACCGGCAGGTGAGACCACCTCATAGGTCTCAAGCTGGAGCTCTGGAGCAGAGGTCGCCTCATTGACCTCTGGCTGGAGCTCTGTATATGAGACCACCTCATGGGTCTCAGCTTCGAGCTCTGGAGATGAGACATCCTCATGGGTCTTGTGCTGGGGCTCTGGGGAGGAGGTCGCCACGTGGCCCTCCAACTGGTGCTCTGGAGCTGAGACTACCTCATGGGTCTCAGGTTAGAACTCTGGAGAGGAGGCTGCCATGTTGACCTCCAGCTGGAGCTCTGTAGGTGCTCTCTTGTGGAGCCATTTGTGAACATGCCCGCTGCTCTTGAAACATCCCTGAGAGCAGAAACATGATCCATGGATCCCAATTTTCCTGCATGTGCGATATTGTGGCTGGGCTTCTTAACAGCAGTCTTCGGTCTTGCAGGTTGGTGTCACGCCCACCACTGCCCTGTCAGCTGGGGGCTGAAGCTGAGCTGTAGAGACCCTCCTGTTGGCCAGCTCCCTCTTGTAATATGAGGTGAAAGTCTGAGAGAGTTCATCCATAAGACTGGGCTTTCCTAACATTTTTTCATGGTTAAGTTTGTGCCCTGCATGTCCGAACACGTGAACTAAATGTTTAACCAATGTTTATGCCATGTCATAGTTAAGAGTGTTTATGCCATGCCAGAGTTAAGAGAGTTTAAGCTATGCCTAGTTGAGAGTGTTTATGCCTTGTCATAGTCAAGAGTGTTTAGGCCTTGCCATAGTTAAGAGTGTTCATGCCATGCTGGAGTTAAGTGTATTCATGCCTTTGTTTAATGAGAGTTCAAGCCTAAGTTGAAGGAGTGTTCTTGCCTGAGTTAAAGGAGTGTTCTTGCCTAAGTTAAATTAATGTTTCGTACCTGAGTTAAGCTACTGTTTCTAGGCATAGTCCTGTTCTAAGTTTTGTGCTTCATGTCTCATCCCGAGTTGAGGATAGGTATTTCCGTTGTAAGTCTTTAGCTTAAGTCCAAATAAAGACATCACTCCTGCGCTTACTTCCTGTCTAGAGTCCTGTTTCGTAACAATTACAAATTATGATAGATTGTTAATTCTTGGTGATTCTAATATCCATGTCTGCTACAGCATTGATTCTCTATCAAATGAATTTTTAAATTTGGTGGAATCACTTGACCTTTCTCAATGGGTTGATGGCCCTACTCATATATTGGGCCACACACTTGACTTGGTTTTAACATATGGGATATCTGTCTCTGATACAACTACCTGTATTTGTGTATTTAAGTTAATTTTTCTGATCACAAGCCATTTCTTTTCTCTGTTCCTCTGCTTTCCCGGGTTAAGCCATCTCACTGTCCTGTGTGTTGGTCCCGGGTCTATTACAAACTTTGCTAACATGTATAAAAATATTAGTGATATTGAATTATTAGAAAGTTCTCTCTCACATATCGATCTTGATGAACATTACATTTTTAGTTCTACTTGCCTTAGCATTTTACATTCTGTTGCTCCATTTAAACCTAAACACCTTAAAAAAACATCCATGGTTAAATGATACTGTACACTCTTTTAGACAACTATGCAGACAGGCTGAGAAAGATGGAGAAAATACAGAATTCATGTGTACTATGAAGCTCTGAGAGATGCGTTGTCAAATTTTCAAAATGCAGTTAAGAATGCCAAGTGTCAATATTACTCAAACATCATAGATAAATATAGGCATAAGCCAAAGTAACTTTTTTCTATGATTGATTCTGTCTTAACTCCCTCTTCTAAAGCTCACCCTGTACCTGCCTCCATAAATGGTGAGGTCTTTCTTAGATTTTTTCCAAATAAGATAGCAAATCAGAGGCCACAGACATCTCAGAATGACATTAATCAGTTTACATCTTCTCCCTGCTTATCTGCATGGCATAAATTTTAGCTTATTTTGATTTCTTCTTTTCTTTATGAGAAATCATTGTCCATCTCATGCCTACATTTTGTTCACTGGATATTATTCCACCATGAATAATTTTGCAACTTTTTGATACACTAGGACAAAGTTTACTCTCTATTGATAATAAATAACTCAGTCAAGGGACTTTTCCAGGTGAGCTTAAACATGCTCTGGTAGTTCTCTCTCTTAAGTAACCAAATGTTGATTCTGCTATACTCTAAAACTATAGGCCCATTTCTTATTTACCTTTTATTTCAAAAGTTCTTGAGAAAGTTGTTTTATGTCAACTTCATTCTTATCTTAACCTAAATTCTATCTACGTATGAGAGGTTTCAGTCTGGCTTCAGAGCACTCCACAGTACAGAGTCTGCTTTACTGAAGGTACTCAATATTTATTTGAAAACTGATGCTGGTGACTGTTATTTTAGTGCTCTTAGACCTCAGTTCTGCATTCGACATGGTAGATCATGATATCCTTATTTCTCAAATTGAACAAGATGGGCTGAAAGGAACTGTATTAAACTGGTTCAGTTCCTTTTTTGAAAGATCGTAAAGTCAGTTTTGGCTCATCTGAATCCTCTGCTACAAACCTCTGTTGGGGGGTCCCTCAGGGTTCCATCCTCGCCCCTACCCTTTTTTCTTTATATATGCACCCTTTGGGATCCATTGTTAGGAAACATGATGTATCATTCCGTTGTTACGCAGGCGACACCCCGATTTATGTCCCCCTTAAACGATCTGGAAAAAAATCACTTAAGCCTTTGCTGGCTTGCTTAAGTGATATCCAAATGTGGATGCCTGTAAATTTCTTAAAGCTAAATGAAAATAAATCCGAGATGATCTTTTTTGAGCCTTCCTGATGGTACATCTATGCACCATATTCAATTACATCACCTTTTATCTTCAGTAAACACTTGTGTTAAGATTCTGGGCATACTGCTTGATAATGATTTGAAATTTAACAAGCAAGTTAATTCATTTATTAAATCTTGCTTCTTATATCTTCATCAGCTATCAAAGTTAAGCCTTTCCTTTGTCCTCAAGCTTGTGAATGTGTGATTAAATATAAAAATATAAAATGGTCAAATAATGTTCTATTTACATGGATTAAAAGTGCTTCAGACCAAATTTGTGTCCTCATCTGAACCATACCATCAATCTCCTACAATATTCTGCTCAATCTCAGTTTACATGACACAAGCAAGGGGTAAAAGTCATTTTGTGAACATAAGAAATCAATATATTTGAATCAATAGAAGGAGTAGAGCGAAATGAGGGACTGCAGCTCAGATATATGATCTGTAATATATGTGTGTGTGACTGAAGGGAGTATAAATTGATATCATATACAGGAGAATGCACCAGCCAGCTCTAGCTACTAAAGCTCTGTCATTGACATATAAGGTATATTTTAAAATATAAAAAATCAAGCATATATTTGGCAATTGCTTAACTCCTGTGTCTGTGTTGTGCATTTGGGTCCCCTCGTCTCTGTGCCATGATGAACCCAGCAGAACCTTCTCCTCTGTCTAGCAAAGAGGTGTTCTACAGACAACAGACAACAGACAACAATACCTCCACAGCCTAGCCAAGAGCAGCCGTGCCACAGGGAACCTGATCACGCACAACATGTTGCCATTGCAACATGGCCATGTAAGATTGTTCCGTCTTCAGTGCAGTACACTTCCGGCTGTCCTTGTGTTTTCTTTCTTTGTTGTTGTGTTTTTCCTGTTGCATTATCCTGTTGCTCACTCTGTTTTCTCCTTGTGTTCTAGGTTCACTGCTCATGCTGCCTGTCTGCTCACTTCTTGCTCACTTCCTGTGCTCTTCCTGCTAAGCCCAGCCTTGCCTCGCCTTCCTTGTGGCTCACTGCTTCAGCACTCAGCTCTCAAGCCGCTGACCTGAGTTTGTGCCCCAGCCTCAACAACACATTACCCTCAACTCCTGTGCCCATGTCCTGCGTTTGGGTCCCCTCATCCCTGTGTTCATAACAGTCACCTTGTGGACTTTGAGTCTTGCCTGACTGTATTTGAGGTCAACTTTAGAAGCAGAACTTTTTTCAGAAGAAATGGTAATCTGATGTAATGTATTTTTCAAAACAATGTAAAGAATAACAATGAAAGTACAACTGACAGCATGACAGGTGACCTAACTCAAATACTTTACTTTGATAGTCATCCTTATGCTGTAAGTGGCCACCTGTGTCATACACACTGCTGAATACATAGAAGTACCATAAGTACAAAGAAGAAACATTGAAAACCACATTGTATTGAAGGAAAAGGGATGATGAGTACAGAGGTAAATTTAATGAAGACAAAGTGGTCCAAAGTGGAGTATAAGGAGGCATTTTTTGTAGTGCCTTTGAAAAGTTACTGTGTATATCAGTAAACCTTGGAAGCCTGGATCCAGTGATATAGTCCAATGCTAGGCAAAGGAGCTGCTGAGACCTCAGGCAGGGCAGAGGGTTAATAGCAGAAAAATAAGATGGTTCCAAGTTATCTGTTATGAATAGTTCAACCACAATGGATTAAATTGTGAAAAGATACAAGTTATTTAGTCAACCTATGCTAGAAGGTATAATAATAGTAATGTAGTAGTAGCAGTCAATTATTATTATTAGTTATTAATATGTATTGTTATTAGTCCTAATAAGAATGCAAGCTGCTGACATGAACTTTAAAGACCTATGCAAATATAAATTTGGCAGAGGTTGGTAATTTTTTAGCATTATATGTAGTGCTGTAGATGTCCAGTGATGGCAGCATATTTATACTTGCCTAAAGCTACTGTATGTAAGTAAATATAACACAGTGTAAACCTCCTGAACTTAATATGCTCAATCATGTATACATAAGATTTGAACAAAGGCTAAATAATAATTCTTTGTTCTTATCTTGTTTGTATTTTCAATGAACCCTGTCCTTAATTTCATTCATGCAATAATCAGTCCTATTGAGTTGGGCTACTTCAATGGTGCTGGGATGAAATTGTCTATGACAATATCTGCACGTTAATTGCACCATCATACAGAGCATATTGTAGTACATGGTGATCTTTGTGCGTCTACGTGTTCCAATTAGTGTTTTGTAATTAATAGCAGATTAATGTGTTGTGGGAAATACAGTATATCTTCAAAATGTGCAATACAACATGCAATATACAGTCTTTCTTTACCACTGTACAAATGTAAGAAATTTTTAAATGGCAAATTATATAATATGGAGGCAAGATATAGTAATTCATTATATTACATTCATTCATCTTCAGTAACCACTCTATCCTGATAAGGGTCATGGTGGTACCGATCCTGGGAACAAAGGTGCACCCTGGAGAGAATGATGTGTGTGTGTGTGTGTGTGTGTGTGTGTGTGATGCCATCTCAATGGCATTACATACATACCCACTCAAATACTCATTCACACACACATAGGGGCAATTTAAACATTTTGGGAGGTGGAAGGAAACCAGAGAATCTGCAAGAAATCCTATGCGAACATGGGGACAACATGTGAAATGACAGTAACCTGACCCCAGACTTTGACCCAGAATCATGGATCTGTGAGGCAACATTATCTTCAGTGTTACCTTGCACATGTGAACATTATTTTTCATCCTAATTACTTTTATTTTGAATAATAATAAAAAAATATTGCCTATAATATTATAATTAATAAAACTACTGATAAAATATGTAATGCAGGGAGAAAAGAACAATATCTCCAACAAATTCTGATGTGAAGGATGTCAATGTTAAGCAGTTGGCCTTGGTCCAGCTGAACTTTCTGACAGGCTTTCAAAAACAGGCCTGTCTCGCTGTGGCTGTCATTTTGTGTGAGGTTATGTTATCCACGAAAAATGTCAGCTGGGTTGCAGCGAGGAAATAATGCTCTTGAGTTTGACCAAATCACTCATAGATACACTGCAAAAAAGGAGTTTCTAGAAAGTAAAAACAAAGCCTTGTTTCTGCGGATATTAGTCTTATTTTTGTGTAAAAAGTAAAATAACCTTGTCAAGCATGTTTTGCACTAGAAAAGTTCTCATTTTAAGAAAATATATCTAACTTTGTCTTCATTCCAGCTAATATTTAACCAGTAACAAGCTACAACAGTGGTATACATAATATACCAGCAGAGGAACAAGATGGTTTTCCTTATTTTAAGACTAAGACAACTTGCACACTTAAATTTTTCACTGAAGCAGCTGTGTGTCATGGTTATGCTGAAATCTACACTGAACTGCATTACCCATCAGCCCCAGCATGTCACTCCCTCTAATCACTCACACCTGTTTGGTGTTACCCCTAATTCACCCCTATAGAAGTTCTAGACTGTGTCTTAAATCACGTGCTATGACAGTACATAATGCATTCGATGCAGTACCTACTGTATAGCCGTTGAAACAGTACTTACTAATCAGCATATGTGTGTGTAGTATGAATACAATCCCGGACTACTACATCCGCCATGTTGGCATTGTCATGTGACATGTATCATCATAAGCACATGCATACCAGAACCACATACACTATCATTTTAAAACCATAATGAACTTTTTTACACTATCTGCTGTTACCCACATGAGGACGGGTTCCCTTCTGAGTCTGGTTCCTCTCAAGGTTTCTTCCTCTTAACATCTTAGGGAGTTTTTCCTTGCCACTGTCACCACCGGCTTGCTCAATTGGGATAAATTCGCACATTTAAAATCTGTATACCGTGTTTATATGTTTCTGTAAAGCTGCTTTGAGATAATGTCTATTGTAAAAAACGCTATACAAATAAAATTGAATTGAATGCCAGTATCACTGGTAATATGAGAATGATCCACCACCTAAATATCTGCTCAGCAGTACTCCTGTGGTGCACTGTGCAGAGCAACAGATGGGCAACATTCATGAAGTTGTACACAAGTGATCTGGTAAATGAACCAGGCAAGATGATCAATGAACGTGTGTGTGGTAATTTCTTTCAATTAGGTCTGGCCTATACTGCCCACAACAATATCACACTGACACAAGAATGTTACACAATATATATACAGTGGGGGAAATAAGTATCGAACGTGTCAACATTTTTTCAGTAAATATATTTCCAATCAAGCTATTCACATGAAATTTTCACCAGACTTTGGCATTAACTCAAGAAATCCACCCAGCCAAAGAAATCCAAACATTAAAGTCCATAATTAAAGTTATCTGTAATAAAGAGGAATGACACAAGAAAAAAGGATTGAACACACTAACTGAAATTAATTTAATGCTTAGTGGAGAAGCCTTTGTTTGTATCGACAGCTTCAAGACGCTTCCTGTATGAAGAAATTAATGGGCCGCAGTATTCAGGTGTGATTTTGGCCCATTCTTCTATACATATTGTCTTTAAATCTTGTTCAATTGGATTCAAGTGAGGTGATTGACCGGGCCATTCTAACAACTTGATTTTTTTCTCTGAAACCAATTGAGAGTTTCCTTTGCTGTATGCTTTGGATCGTTGTCCTGCTAGAAGGTCCACCCACGTCTCATCTTCATCATCCTGGTGGATAGCAGCAGATTCTTCTCAAGAATCTCCCGGTAAAGGGCTCCATTCATCGTTCCTTCAATTATATGAAGTCTGCCAGTAGCATGTGATGAAAAACAGCCCCACACCATGATGCTTCCACCTCCAGACTTCACTGTTGGTGTAGTTTTTTAACTGTGATGTGCAGTGCCATTTCTTCTCCAAACATGGTGTGTAGTCTGACAGCCAAAAAGTCCAATTTTGCTCTCGTCTGACCAGACTATACTCTCCCAGTATTTCATAGGCTTGTCCAAATGAGTTGTAGCAAACTTTAAACGAGTTTCGACATGTCTTTTCTTTAGTAATGGAGCCTTGTGAAGTGAGCGTAAGCAGTGGAGTGCATTGCCTATTGTTTTCTCTGTGACGATGGCACCTGCTGCCTCCAAGTGTTTCTGGAGCTCTTTCCATGTGGTCCTTGGCTCTTGGGCTACTCTTCTGACTATCCTTCTGACTCCCTGGTTAGAAATCTTGTGAGGAGCTCCTGTACATGGCCGGTTGATAACGGAGTGATGTTGCTTCCACTTGTGGATAATAGCCACAATGGTGCTTACTGGAAGATTCAGAAGTTTTGAAATATGTCCGTATCTGATTCCATCAATATGCTTTGCAACAATAAAGTTGTTAAGGTCTTGGGAGAGCTCTTTGCTTTTACCCATCATGAGATGTTTCTTGTTTGACACCTTGGTAACGAAAAGCCGTCAATTTACTAACCCAGCTGATATTAATTTGCACAGATAGGGGGTATAATTACTTACGGATTTCAGCTGGTTTTTTGCCTTACCTTGCCTTTGAGAACTGCTTTTTCTTAGCGTGTTTAATACTTTTTTCCTGTGTCATTCCAATTTGTTACACATAACTTTATTTATGGACTTTAATGTTGTGAATTCTTTATATTTCTGGATTTCTTGAGTTAATACTGATGTCTGGTGAAAATTTCATGTGAATAACCTCATAGGAAATATATTTACTGAAAAAAATGTTGACACATTCAATACTTAGTTCCCCCATTGTATCTATTTATCTATCTATCTGTATATATCTAGTAGTAGTCTAAGCCAATAGGTTTCCTGTTTAATAACACTCGTAGACAATCAGAGATCACCTCGGTTGTGGCCCGTGATATATGCGTATATATATACACATATGTGTGTGTGTATATATCTCTCTCTCCTCCCTCTTCGCATCCTTCCTTCTTCGGGAGACGATGGTGTAGCATCTGTTTCGGGTGAACTTATTTGCACCTTCTTGAGTGGCTGCATAAGCCAACCCATGAATGGCAGACCCGGTTGCAGTTGCCGCAGACAAATTGAGTCGTACACTGTGGCTGAAATTGCCATGCCTTCCTCCTGTCTCTCTTGTCAGCAAGGTGCTTAAACCTGTCCTTCTACACTGTCCGAGTGCCCCGTCTAACGGCAAAACGCCAGGCTGTACGGTCTTCAGCACTGGATTCCCACGAACTAGGGTTGATGCCACATAATCTCATGTCCTTCTTGCAGACATCTTTGAATCTCAGTCGGGGGCATCCAGTTTGCCGTGAACCCTCAGCCAGCTCACCATACAGAAGATCTTTGGGAATGTGACCTGGATCCATTCTTCTAACGTGGCGAAGCCAACGGAGACACTTCTCACAGAGGATGGCAAACATGTTGCTCGTGTTGGCGCGTTCCAGAACTTCTGTATTGGGTACCCTGTCCTGCCACTGTACATGGAGGATGCGTCGCAGGCACCTCAGGTGAAAGCTGTTGAGCTTCCTCTCAGGCCTAGCGTAGGTTGTCCAAGTCTCACTACCATAGAGGAGTGTGCTTAAAACACAGGTCTGGTAGACACGCAGATTGGGTTTCACAATAAGGTTGGAGTTTTGCCACACCCTGTGATTTAGTCTGGCTATAACTCCAGCAACCTTGGCAATCCTACGATTTACCTCTGCATTGGTGGAGAATGAACAGGATATTGTCGACCCGAGGTAGGTGAAGCTCTCCACAACCACCAGGTTGCATCCATCTATGGTAATGCTGGGAGGATGGTCTGTGCCCTGAGCCATGACATTGGTCTTCTTGAGGCTAATGGTCAGCCCAAACTCCTTGCAGGCGTGGGAGAGGCGACTGACAAGCTTCTGCAAACCTTCCTCCGTATGTGAGATCAGAGCTGTGTCATCGGCGAAAAGTATCTCGCGTAGGAGTAACTCAACGACTTTGGTCTTGACATGAAGGCGGGAGATGTTGAAGAGCTTGCCGTCAGACCTGGTGTATATGTAGACTCCCTCACTGCAGTCTCTGAAATCATATTGGAGGAGCATGGAAAAGAAGATACCAAAAAGTGTGGGCGCAAGGACACAACCTTGTTTCACTCTGCTGCTAACTGGAAAAGCGTCAGACGTTGCACCGTTGAAGCAGACTGTGCTGTGCATGTCCTCATGGAATTTGGTGATGACTGCCAGAAGTTGTGGTGGACATCCAATCTTCTTCAGTAGTTTGAAAAGTCCGCTCCGGCTAACCAGGTCAAACGCCTTGGTCAAATCAATGAAGGCGATAAAGAGGGGCATCTGCTGCTCTTGACATTTCTCCTGAAGCTGGTGTAGTGAGAATATCATGTCTACGGTTGACCGGCCAGCTCGGAAGCCATACTGAGACTCTGGTTAGACTCGAGAGGCTAGGATCTGCAGACGTGTCAGGACAACCCAGGCAAACACCTTTCCAACAACGCTCAGTAGGGATATGCCCCGATAGCTGTTGCAATCGCTGCGGTCACCTTTGTTTTTATATACCGTGATGATGTTTGCATCTCGCATGTTATGCGCGATATATCCCTGTTCCCAACACAAGCATAAAAGTTCATGCAGGGGCTGGAGTAGTACAGGTTTCCCACTTTTCAAGATTTCTGACGGGATGCCGCCGCTCCCTGGAGCCTTACCACAGGCGAGGCGGTCGATGGCTGTTCTGATGGTTCTTCCATGGCTGGTAGGTCTGGGATGACATCCAGAGCAGTCTTTGTAACAACATTCTGGGTTGAGTACAACTCAAGGTAATGCTCAACCCAGCGCTGCAATTGCTTCCACGATCCGTGATGACTTCTCCTGTCTTGAGCTTGAGGGGGGAAGTCTTGATAATAGAGGGTCCAGTGTACAGCTTGTGTAACAGTGTAAATTTGCTGTCCCCTCAAAATAACTCAACACACACCATTAATGTCTAAACTGCTGGCAACAAATGTGAGTACACCCCTAAGTGAAAATGTCCAAATTGGGCCCAAAGTGTCAATATTTTGTGTGGCCACCATTATTTTCCAGCACTGCCTTAACCCTCTTGGGCATGGAGTTCACCATAGCTTCACAGGCTGCCACTGGAGTCCTCTTCCACTCCTCCATGATGACATCACGGAGCTGGTGGATGTTAAAGACCTTGTGCTCCCCCACCTTCCATTTGAGGATGCCCCACAGATGCTCAATAGGGTTTAGGTCTGGAGACATGCTTGGCCAGTCCATCACCTTCACCCGCAGCTTCTTTAGCAAGGCAGTGGTTGTCTTGGAGGTGTGTTTGGGGTCGTCATCATGCTGGAATACTGCCCTGCAGCCCAGTCTCCGAAGGCATTCCAAAGTACATGTTGGCATTCATGGTTCCCTCAATGAACTGTAGCTTCCCAGTGCCGGCACCACTCATGCAGCCCCAGACCATGACACTCCCACCACCATGCTTGACTGTAGGCAAGACATACTTGTCTTTGTACTCCTCACCTGGTTGCCGCCACACACGCTTGACACCATCTGAACCAAATAAATTTATCTTGGTCTCATCAGACCACAGGACATGGTTCCAGTAATCCAAGTCCTTAGTCTGCTTGTCTTCAGCAAACTGTTTGCAGGCTTTCTTGTGCATCATCTTTAGAAGAGGTTTCCTTCTGGGACGACAGCCATGCAGACCAATTTGATGCAGTGTGCGGCATATGGTCTGAGCACTGACAGGCTGACCCCCCACCCCTTCAACCTCTGCAGCAATGCTGGCAGCACTCATACGTCTATTTCCCAAAGACAACCTCTGGATATGACGCTGAGCATGTGCACTCAACTTCTTTGGTCGACCATGGTGAGGTCTGTTCTGAGTGGAACCTGTCCTGTTAAACCGCTGTATGGTCTTAGTCACCATGCTGCAGCTGTGTAAGGGTCTTGGCAATCTTCTTATAGCCTAGGCCATCTTTATGTAGAGCAACAATTCTTTTTTTCCTCAGAGAGTTCTTTGCCATGAGGTGCCATGTTGAACTTCCAGTGACCAGTATGAGGGAGTGTGAGAGCAATGACACCAAATTTAACACACCTGCTCCCCATTCACACCTGAGACCTTGTAACACTAACAAGTCACATGACACCGGGGAGGGAAAATGGCTAATTGGACCCAATTTGGACATTTTCACTTAGGGGTGTACTCACTTTTTTTTGCCAGTGGTTTAGACATTAATGGCTGTGTGTTGAGTTATTTTGAGGGGACAGCAAATTTACACTGTTACACAAGCTGTACACTCACTACTTTACACTGCAACAAAGTGTCATTTCTTCAGTGTTGTCACATGAAAAGATATAATCAAATATTTACAAAAATGTGAGGGGTGTACTCACTTTTGTGAGATACTGTATATAACATACACACACTTACATATGAGCAGTATATACAGCAAGCAGCAATGTACAGTCCCCCTATACAAATATCCCATGTACATGGGGTGGCTGTGGCTCAGTGGTAGAGCGGGTTGTGAACTAATCATAGGGTTGGTAGTTCGATTCCCGGCCCTCATGACTCCACATGCCGAAGTGTCCTTGGGCAAGACACTGAACCCCAAGTTGATCCCGATGGCATGTTAGCGCCTTGCATGGCAGCTCTGCTACCATTGGTGTGTGTGAATGGGTGAATGAGACACAGTGTAAAGCGCTATATAAGTGTGACATTTACCATTTTACATATCACATATGTACAGTGTACACAATACTATATATATATATATTGCAGCTGTACGGTATAATCAGTGTAGACATATAACAATAGCTTTGAAGCAGTGATGTGATGTGTGTGCAGTGCAAAATGTACAGTATGGTACCCATGTTGCAACAGTGTAGCAGTGTATTTGTAGTGTAGTCAAAAGTAGTCAAGGGAGGGGATGGCTAGGTGTTGTACAGTCTGATGGCTGTCAGCACAAAGGAACACCTGAAATGTTCCGTCTTGCACCTCGGGGGGTGAGCCTGGGGCTGAAGGTGCTCTCCATCTGCTGCAGCTCAGCATACAGTGGATGAAGAGGATTTCCAAAAATGAAACTGATTAATATTTATTATTCTCTTCTCCACCACTGTCTCCAGATTGTACAGTTTGTGACCAACAACAGAGCTGGACTTCTTCACCAACTTGTTGACTTTGTCAGCCTTCCCAACCTTAATTCCAAACCCAACCAAGTATTAAGTGCATAAATGAACATACTTTTCAGAAGGCAATATTTCTGTATTATAAATCCTTTATTCTAATATTTTGAGATACTGGATTTTTGATTTCCATGAGCTGTAAGTCGTAATCATCAAGATTAAAAAAAAAAAAAGGCTTGAAATATTTCACTTAGTGTAATAAATCTAGAAAATATGAAAGTTCCACTTTTTGAATTAAATTACGAAAAAATTGTACTTTTCCACATTATTACATTTTTTTGAGATGCACCTTTAGATTAGACAATTATTTTCAATAGCTTTTGAACATAACAATGTACTGTTGTCCTATCTAGTTAACATGCACTGTCCTGTGTATTTACTAATTTTTTTTTGCACTCAACTTACTCTGTTGTACAGTATATCTGCACTGTATGTAGTCCTGTGTACAATACTACTGTACTGTTCTGTGTTGCTCCATGGTCTTGGAGAAACTGTTTGCTCAATGTATATGAGCTGTATAAATGGCAATTTCACTTGGCATATTAATAGTGATTTTCTGATGACACACATACATGTATTTATTTATTTCTTTTTTTAACATTTGATTGCATTTTGTCAGATTCCCTTATCCAGAGTGGTTTACATTTATCTAATTTATACATTTCAACAGATGAGGGTTAGGGGCCTTACTTAGGGGCCCAGCAGTGACAGCTTGGCAGTGCTGGGCTTTGAACTCATGACCTTATTAGCAGTAGTCCAACATCTTAACCACTGAGCTACCACTGCCCATGTAGCTAAAATACCAAATCAAATCATGGCGTTTTTAAATAGTGATATATTTTCTTTTTGTCTCCCCTCTACCTGTAGTTTCACTTTCTGCTCTTGGCTAATTATTAATTGGGTAAATATTATAATTATTAAGTGCAGACCTACCTTCTATCACAGCTAGCTAACAATCAACTAGCTTACTAGACAATCTATTGGCTAATACTGCCAGTTTACATTAAGTTATAGCTGCTAGCTAGATAGCTCTAGGCTAAATGGGGGCATAACAGCACTTACTGAATGTGAAAGGGCTTCATTGTTATAGTGGAAATAATATCCAAATGTAACAAAAAATGTTCAACTGTGTAGCGTAATAATGCCAATTATGAAAGCAGTTACAGTTTTAGTTGCTGGATATTGATTTTGCAGTTACAACAGCCTAATTATATAATGTTAGCTACATATTCACAGATCAGACTGGCATGCTCTGGAAATTACTGTAAAAAAATGTCTGTTACTTTGCTGTATTTTGTAGCATCCTTTTGGAGGGCTTTTCTTTTTTTGAGCCCTTTCCCTCTCTGCTTCACCTGGTTGCTTTTGCATTCTTCAGTCCATCGACACTGTTTTCTTTTTCACATCGATTTTATTTAGAAACACTGCACAGAGATTAGGTGAAAATTAAACCAGACTAAAGATTGCAGGTGATGCAATCCTTCTGGAGGAACTGTTTGCCCATTATGATCAGGGCAATTCTGAAAGAGAGTCATTTAATCCAAAGAAAAACGTCCTAACTGTGAAGCATGATCATGTTATGTGGGGGTGTTTTTCTGGATAAGAGACTGGTACTTCAGAAAATATATGGCACCATGAGGAAGGAGGATTATCTAGAAATACTGAAGCAACACCTCAAGCCAGTAAGGTAAAAAAAAAAAGAAGTATATAGACATATAGATCTTCCAGCAGGACAATGCGCTTAAGCAAACCCCTAATGTTGTAACAAAATGGCTTAAAAGCAACAAAATGAAAGTATTGGAGTGGCCTTCACAAAACCCTAACCTGAATTTATGAACAGAACTGAAAAGTGTGTCTGAGCAAGGAGGCCGACAAAAAACCTCACTCCAGTTCTGTCAGGGGCAAAAATTCCAGCAAAGGCTACCCCAGGAAGTTCAAGCATTTAAAAGGTAATGCCATCATATCCTAACAAAGTGTATGTAAACTTTCAACCCACTGAAAATCTGATATATTAAATAAAAGCTAAAATAAATTTGACTCTTAACTATTATTTTGAAATGACCTCATAAAAATAAAGTAGCTCGTCTAATTGACTTAAACAGGAAATGTATGACAACATGAAATGTGTGAATTTGCGAAATGTTCAGTACGAGTGTCTTTAGCCACAGGTGTATGTAAACATCTGCCTTCAGCTTTATGTTAACCAAACAATAATTTCCTGGAACTAAAGGATTTACACATGCCAAGTTATCGTGATTTTTTTTTTTCCATTTACCTGTCAGATGCAGGAGTTTTATCATAGAGGAGACATTTTATTCAAGACACCAGTCTGAGAAACTAACAGCATTACTATGTTTTTAGAAAACATTTTTTTCAACATTTTCCATCATGAGCTGTTATGTATTTGATATTTATAATTATATATATTATGTATATGATAGACTAAACTTTCAGAAAGGGGAGCACAAGCATGTCTCCTGCCTATAGAACAATGAGAGTACTGAATGTGATGAGGCAACCCAGACACAGAGCCCCACCAGTCCATTAGTGTTTGCCTGAAGCAAGGTTGCAAGATGCAAGCTAATGTGTCCTGCTGTGCTTCATTTAAGTGCTGTGTCTATATTTCTACCACTTGCACTATAAGTGAAGTGTAGAGATCCATTCAAATACCAGCTTGTGAACTTTATTTAAAATCATAATTAACAGCTTGTAGTTGCATAACAAAGTGTTGAACATAAGGACATTCGATTTCATGACACAGTGAAGTGTGAATTCAGGGTTATATTACTGAAATGACAGTCTCATGACCATTTTCAGATAGGCTTAACACTAGCTATTGGCTTCAGTAAATGGATCTAATAGAAAAATGCTTCTCCTTTCAACAACACTTCAAACAAAAATATGACCACAAGGATAATAAAATGGCTTTAAAGCTCATTGACAGTTAACACTTTGAAACACTAACCAATAGACTGTAAGCAATAGACTCCTTACTTCTGTCATAGATTTGTGCAGTTTTCTATTTTATTCCACAACATAATAATGCATAATTGAACTGACAGTCAATTTTTTCATGCCTATCTCATACACACATATATTTGTGTGCACCCCCCCACACACCCTATCTCTCAATATTATGCGGTGAGTGATATTGACAATATAGCCAGTCCTTTATGTAACAATAGTGCTTGACTCATGAATACATTTTGAATAATATTTCTGTAGTTTGTGGAAAGTAGCTTCACTGCCTCTTTCAAATGTGAAATTCAGACATGCCTATGTGGAAAAAGGAAAAAAAAAAAAGGCTTAAAGATGATTGATGCATGGTTGTTCTCTGCTTTGATCTGCAGAAGCATTTAGGTCAAATCACAAGGGCTTCTTTTATTCCAAGGTCAAAATAAATATTTCAAAAAGCTTTGAGAAATCCCAGTGCCACTGCAGCGACACAATATTTTTTTTAGCAGAGAGAAGAGGAGGTATTCTTGGCCATTTCTCTGCTGAATATGATGAACTCTTATTGCATAGGTCAGTCCATGAGCAATGGAATCTATGAATGTAATCTAGCAGAGATAGCAAAGAGCTTTTGCTTGAAATGTCTATTATATTATATTATATGTTATATGTATGTATGTATTATCGTGTCAATTGCGTTGAACTCCAGTTCACAGAATGCATCATAATCTACAAACACAGACTACATCTCCCAACACACATGCTCCATGTCACGCTTCAGCTCACCTGATTATTGATTGTTTGCATGTGGAGTCACACATGCTTGCATGTGTGCAAGCATCTGCACACACACACGCACAGACAGACAGACACACACACACACACACACACACACAAAGCAGTCACAAACAGACTCACAATGCAAAGTATTGGCCTGTGTTTCACTGCTGATATACCAAACTCAATTTTGTGTATGACATTCTATTTTTTTTTTTTTTTTTTTTAAATCTTGCTTGTTTTGTGTTTTTTTGGAATCTGATTTTGTCTACCCAGGTCTATTTGTTCATTGCCTGACCCTTGCCTGTTTCTGACCATGCCCTTGTGGATCGTTTTGGATCTGTTTGCCTGTCATTTTGAATAAAGCATTTACCTGCAACTGCAGCAGTCTCTGCTGCCTGACCTATATATTATGTAGAGACACATGCTCAATCAAATGTGTGACATGATAAAAAATATATTAGTGTTCTATTCAGTTAATGGAATTGACAATGGACATCTAAGTAGAAGAAAAAGCCTTTATTTGTCACATACATTAGAGCATAGTGAAATTCTTTGCATATCCCACAATTCTTCGCATATACCAGCTTGTTGAGAAGTTGGGGTCAGACACAATACAATGCCCCTGGAGCAGAGAGGGTGAAAAGTCTTGCTCGAGGGCCCCATAGTGCAACTTGGCTTCATAACATATTTATCAGCCAAATTTATCAGGATGAAACACACAACAGGTGATCACTGTCAGAAAACAAACAAATGACAAGAGGGGGTTGGAGACAAGACCAAAACAGAAACCAAAAGAAAGACATGACATGTGGGGGAAACCATCACAGAATCCCCACTCCCCTTAATACGTGGCTCCAAAACGATGACAAGAAGGGCCTCCTGGTATAGTTCCTGGGACTGGCAATACACGGGAGGCAAGTCAACCTACTCTGGCAGAGACATGGTAGGCACAGTGACCTCAGGAAACCCATATGGCAATGGTTCAGTGAAAGGGGTAGGCGGGCTGGGTATGCCTATTGCCAGAGGGTCAGCGAAATCTAGTGGTCATGTATACGGGCATGTTGGTGAAGCTGGATGGAGTACCTACCCTCTCATCTAGTGAGGAAAGAAAAATCCAGTTTGTATACTCACTTCAAAACTGGGCAAGACCTGTTAGACAGGTAGCAGATCCTCCTTGAAGCAGGAAGCAGAACCAGCAGAGCAGGAGCGGACTCAACACAGAGCCGGACAGGCCTCGGCGCAAGCCTCAGGAGGAGCAAGAGAGACCTCAGTGCAAGTGCATACCTGTCCCTTGATGTCCACAAGTTTATAAAAGTATTTTTTGCCTTTTTGTTCTGGATTTTCTCCCTAATTTAGGGAGACCACCCACCAGCCAGCTAAAGGCAAAGGCAAACATCTGCTTCCTTAAGAGTATGTGAAGCCAGCCGACCACATCTTTTCGACGTGCTGCTTGTGCGTTGTCAGGGAGTGGCATAACAGACTCAGAGGAAAGTGCTATCCACTCAATTCCATGTGCATGGAGTCTGGTTCTGTGTTGACTTTGACAGGGCTAAATGTGGTGTCAAAAATGATACCTATGCAATTCCATATTTTGGCAAGTTCCTGAATAGGCTGAACATCACAACGTCACAATTTTTACTCAACACTGGAGTTAATCTGTGGTTATTATCAGGGTCCCTTGTCTCCAAAGTCAAGAGAAAAATGTTGTTTTTTTTTTACACCCTGCTTGGTTTATACCAATTAGTCATCATTCTGCCCGTACTCTTATGAGCACTGCCTATGTATTGACAGCTTGTGGACCAGATTCTGTTCTCCCACTGGGCATATGCCACTACATATTTAGACAACATCATTATTTACAGTAATGAATGGCAGCAACATTTGCAATATACATGGGAGGTCCTGAACTCCCTGAGATGGCCTCTTAATGAAAGTGTTAAGGAAGGGGGTAAGTAAGATATCTGAGCTTCTACATGGGATTTGGCAGGTGCATCCTCAGATACAGTGGAGGATGCTCCAAGACCAAAAAGGAGGTAAGACAGTTCCTGTGGCTGCACTATTATAATAGGCTTGTACCTAATTATTCAGATCTCACCAACCTGCTTATATCACTAAAATGGTGTACCAGAAGAAAAAAATAACAGGTCTAGCTCTAATTAGGAGCCCTTTACTCCACTCCCCTGATTTTTTCTCCCCTTTCTGTTGGAGACCAGCACATTGGAGAGAGGGCTGCAGGCCGTTTTTCCCAGGAGGTGAAGGAAGAGGCCCATCTGGTGCTGCACATCAGCATTGTGTGAGAGGTAAAAGGATCAAATGGGGAATAAAGATCAAATGGGAATACATAAACTTCTCCATAAGAGTTGTTGCTTGAGTAGAAGTGACTGAAATGGATTTTTTGACTTGACTTTAAGCCTGAAAAATTATGGAAAATGAAAATGTGGGTAGAAGAAGAAGAAGATACCATTTTTTCTTAAATGTTAACTTCAGTACACTATAAAATATAATCAAGAGACAATTTAAAAAAAATAACAGGCCTAAATAACTAAAGATGAGCACACTGGTATATTAATAAAAAGAAGGCAAGCATTAAAAATATCTAATAGGAGCCGACAGGTTATATTACTATACTGTATATTAATATTTCGAGAACAAAGTCATAATATTTAAATTTTAAATGCAGTTATAGGTTTTCTCAAAATACAAGATCGACTAATCTTTTTGTTTTTTTTTCCTTACTGGGGAAAAAATGCACATTCCTGTATTCACCAATCAGAAAGGCTCTGATTCCTCAATCAATTAATCAATAGTGGAAAAAACACTGCTGATCTACTGAATGCATCATAACTGAGGCTGATGAAGAAACCAATAATCCAACAAATTTAAGTAACTCTTCATTTTAATTTGTGGCGCTAACTACAAATCAACCGGATAAATATTGGGTTGATCAGCATAGATTAATGAACTATGGTATAAATTAAATTGATTGGGGAAGTTCAAGCGTTGAGTATTTTATTTATTTTTGGTGTAGAAATTATGGATGCCCATGCGTCACAGGAAAGAGATCTGTGGAATAAAAGAGGAAAGACGAGAGAAATGACCAATTTAAATAATGAATAAGGGAAGTGCTGAATATAGTGTTGAAAGACATGCGTAAACAGAAAGTACATATGTTCCTAATTAGGGTTGAGGGAGAGAGAGGAATAATGAATCCAATCAAATTAGCATGTGTTCTGAAGATTCAACTAGAAGAATTTGATAAGTGTTGAAGGATAGTAATCTGATGATATGTTATAAAGCAGAAATGAGCATCCAATGTAGCATTTCTATTTTGACTATTGTCTCATATTTTGGAAATCATCTTCTTTCCCTATTTTCTCGTTATCTAAAATATTTTCTGAAATATGTGCCAAAAGAACCTCTTATACCTTGGCTAATTCTAGCGATCCTGTCCCTTAAAACCATAAAAACAAGTTTAGACAAGAGTCTGTACAATGTCTTAGGACTACAATTGCAATGACAGTTTTAGGACTGCAATTGTCACAAAAACAGAATTTGCACTCAAGTCTCCATCAGTAAACAGTTCATAACTTCAACAAAATAGACTTCATGTTAAAACTATAATGAATTTCCTGATTACACAATTGCACTTTTTCTTTTATCATGTAGCACACAGTTATAGAAGGGAATTATTTATGATTACACTATCCGGTGTCACCCAGATGAGTCTGGTTCCTCTCAAGGCTTCTTCCTCATATCATCTCAGGGAGTTTTTCCTTACCACCGTAGCCGCTGGCTTGCTCATTAGGGATAAATTGAATGAAAATTTATAAACATTTTATTAAAATTTAGATCTGAAATTCATATATTTCTGTAAAGCTGCTTTGTGACAGAGTCTATTGTTAAAGGCACTATACAAATAAAACTGAATTTAATTGAACTGAATTGAGTCTGTCACCACCTTAAATGATTATTACTTATAGCCAAAAATAAGAATGTAACTCTCACTGCTGTCATACAGAATATACAGAATATAATTCCATCCATCCATCCATCTTCAACCGTTTACTTCTTTTCAGGGTCGCGAGGAAACCTGGAGCCTATCCCAGGGAACATCGGGCACAAGGCAAGGTACACCCTGGACAGGGTGCCAGTCCATCGCAGGGCACACAATCACACACACATTCATACACTACGGACACTTTTAGACACACCAATCAGCCTACCATGCATGTCTTTGGACTGGGGGAGGAAACCGGCGTACCCGGAGGAAACCCTCGCAGCACGGGGAGAACATGCAAACTCCGCACACACAGAACCGTGGGAATCGAACCCCGACCCTGGTGGTGTGAGGCGAACGGGCGAACGTGCTAACCACTAATAATTTTAGTGGTTAGCAATAATTTTCTATAATTATTTTAGATAATTATTTAGAATTATATTGAGTAGTCTTTTGTCATTATAGTGTTTCTTATGTGTTTGTAGTTTCTCTTGGCCCCTTAATCAAAATTTAAAGTCAAGTGTAAAATGTGAAGAAAGGAATTTTTATCTGTCAATGTTTCTTGATTTGGAAAATAATTATTAAACAAAACAAATATAAAGGGACTATTTGTAGAACTGTAACTTCCAATATGGAAATTGAGCATGTAAAACTACAGTGGAGAAGGAATCCCGAAGATGAGGGAAAAGGACATTATTGAGTTAAGTACCCTTTGAGACAAACAAAAGTGCATTCAAGCCAGGTCAGCCCTCCTGTCATTATTATGATTAAAAATAAGAAAAGTTCAGTTCCTGTACCTCTTTGTACTCACAATCTGAATATTATCCAGCACTTGTTGACTGTATTTGTTCCTGGTGCAGCTGGGAAAATTACAGGAGATCCCCATAGTTCCTGTCTTCCCTTAGCTCACCCTTGGAGGGTGAGATAGTAGCATGTAGTTCATATTGATTTAAAGCCTGTTTCTCTCTTCCATGAAACACTACACAGTCAGAAAGCATGGAGGTCAAGAACAGCAATAAAATTTTTGGGCTATTGATCTGGCGAAGGATTCAGTAAAGCCTTTGATCTTCCTCCCCATCAACTGTGGGACTGTGCTATAGACCTCCAACCTGGCACCTCATATTGGAGTTCCAGAAACCAAAGTCATGGAGGAATATGTCAAAGAGGCCCTCATCCTGGGGGTACATCCATCCATTGACGACACAAGCAGCTGATGAGTTCTTCTCCTTCATGGAGAAAAAAGATTATAGAAACCAGATGTAGGGCTGAGATGGAAAAAAAAACATCAAATGAAAAAAACATTTATGCATTTTGCATGAGGAGCTCTGCATTTTAACACTGGAGCATGCTGGAGTGAACTCCAAAATATGCCAAAATAGTGGTCTGTTTTCATAATATACCTTTTGACAATGTTAATCCGTACATGCTTTGTAGGTTCTTTGTGGCACATGCCTCCAGCATGGTTCATTAGACACGCTATTGTAGACATTTTTTGTATAATAGGTGAATACAAATAAATAGTCTACTATGAGGACATGCTTCAGACCCAGATGAAAAATAATAAAAATAATCACTTTCTTTTGCAGCCCTTGTCCAGTTCTACTCAGCACAAGTGCCTTCACAGCATTGTAAGCCTGTTGGGTGGGAAGTAGAATAGAGGCTTCACTCTCTCAATGTAGGGGTTTGAAAGGTGTTACGCCACGGCGAACGCGCGGCTGCAGTTCTCAGCATACAGTGCCGCCCACAAACATAGCGGACGAGGACTACACTTCCCAGCAATGCCATACGATTCTGCCTAATCCCAGTATTACCTGTTTGCCCGATCATCTGACCTTGATTTCCTGCCGTACTCCGTCTTTCGTCTGCCCCACGCACTCTGGACTATTCGTCCGCGCTCGTCTCCCCCAAAGAATCGTAACAAAAGGGCACACTTTCACTTTGTTCTCAGAGATTAATTACAAGAACTAGATTTTTTAAAATCTCAATTTAAGAAGGAACGTAATAAATTTGTTCTACATTTGTTCATGACTTTTCCACATGCCGTTAGCTAAGTACAATTCATGGTTGGTCTTGCTTTCTGTTATATATAGGTGCATCTAAAAAAATGTGAATATCATGGAAAAGTTATTTTCAATTCAAGTTCAATTTGAATTTAATTTAATTCAAAAAGTGGAACTTTCACATATTCTAGATTCATTACATATAAAGTGAAATATTTCAAACCTTTTTTTGAATCTTGATGATTACAGTTTACAGCTCATGGAAATAAAAAAAAAATCCAGTATCTAAAAATATTAGAATAAACAATTTATAATACAGAAATGTCGACCTGAGAAGAGCTCTAATCAGCTAATTAACTCAAAACACCTGCAAAGGTTTCCTGAGTCTTTAATCTCTCAGTCTGGTTCAGTACACACAACCACAATCATGGGGAAGATGAAAAAAAATTTTGCATTTCATTTGGAAATCAAGGTCCCAGAGTCTGGAGGAAGAGTGGAGAGGCACAGAATCCAAGTTGCTTGAAGTCCAGTGTGAAGTTTCCACAGTCAGTGATGATTTGGGGTGCCATGTCATCTGCTGGTGTTGGTCCACTGTGTTTTCTCAAGTCAAGAGTCATTGCAGCGTCTACCAGGAGATTTTAGAGCACTTCATGCTTCCATCTGCTGACCAGCTTTGTGGAGATGCTGATTTCCTTTTCTGGCAGGACTCTGCACCTGCCCACAGTGCCAAAACCACTTGTAACTTGTTTGCTGACCATGGTATTACTGTGCTTGATTGGTCAGCCAACTCGCCTGACCTGAACCCCATAGAGAATCTATGAGAGACACCAGAATCGACAATGCAGACGAGCTGAAGGCCACTATCAAAGCAACCTGGGCTTCCAGAACACCTCAGCAGTGCCACCGGCTGATTAGTAATCAGTAATTCATGCAAAAGGAGCCCCAACCAATTATTGAGTGTATAAATTAACATACTTTTCAGAAGGTCGACATTTCTGTATTATACATTTTTTATTCTAATATTTTGAGATAATGGATTTTTGATTTCCATGAGCTGTAAGCTGTAATCATCAAGATTAAAACAACAAAAAAAAGGTTTGAAATATTTCACTTGATGTGTAATGAATCTAGAATATGTGAAAGTTCTACTTTTTGAATTAAATTATGGAAAAAAAACCTTTCCATGATATTCAAATTTTTTGAGAGGCACCTGTATTTAAGATTTTCTGGTGTTATACTCTAGTCTCAATGGTAATCTATTATAGGTGGGACCATAAGGAACACAAGTGTGGAAATATTCAAAACAATTTAAAACAGCCCAAGGCCAAAGGTTTATGGTCAAGAACTCTCTCTCTCTCTCGCTCACACACACACACACACACACACACACACTTCATAGTCTAACCTTTTGTTGTCACTCAATTCCTATGTATTTGAAGGGCAGAATACAAAGCTTGTCCTGTCAAAGAGGGTGGTTAACTTCTCTCTTCTATTCAATTTCTTCTGGCTATTGTTAAAATGATTATCATGACACGAAGTTGAGATGGATGCAGGTGCAGAATTTTAAACATTTAATGACAAACAAAGTGCAAAAGACAAAATGACATGAGGCAAAACACCATGGCAAGGATTAAACATAAACAAAGGCACAAAAACACAGAGACTAACGTAAGACAAGGAAGCAGTGCAAACAGTGGCTATATATAGGAGTGCTTGTTAACAGAACCGTAATACAGGTGCAGTTGGTCACGTGACATTGATGTAGTACGGTGCAGTGGCTGCTGGGAAATGAAGTCCAGAGTTCCTTCCTAATACATGACAATGATGACCCAAAGGTGTGGAATTTGCTTTTTCTCCAAGACATCCAGACACACAAAGACACACAAAAGTTTTACAGTAAGGGGAAAAAAGTATTCACACACTTTTGTTTTTGTTATTTATTATACAGTCAATGCATATATCCACTTTAAATTTACGCACATAATGCCTTTTGACTTTGTATTTAAAATTTTTTACAAAAAAGTATGTATTCATAAGCATAAGCAAACCTGTGTTTAAAAAAAAAAACCCTGAAATAGATATGGACAAAGTATTTGGACATCACTAATTAATTTATTTCAAAGCTGTTTTGGCAGTTACAGCTTTGAGAAGTTTATGGTAAGATGCAATTAGCTTTTTGCAACATTGAATTTTGGCACATTCCTCTTGGCAAATTGTCTTCAATTTCCTGAGATTGCGAGAGTCCCTCTGATGGACAATATCAAAATCCTCCATACTGTACATTTTCAGTGGGATTCAAGTCATTAACTTGGCTAGGCCATGCAAAGCCTTCTTGAGTTATTGTGGATGTATGTTTGAGGTTGTTGTCTTGTAGAAATATCCATCTTCTCCTCAGATTCAGTTTCTTGGCCAATAAGACTAAATTCTCGTCTAATATGTCTTAGTACATCGCTCCATTCATGTTTTTCTTTGATGGCATGTAATGCCTCAGTATCATTTGCAGAGAAGCAGCTCCATATGATGCTCCCACCTTCGTACTACACGGTGTATATTGTGTTCTTGAGATCATACTCACTACTCTTCTTTATCTCAAACATGAATGTCCTAAGAATGTTTAGTTACTGTATTTATTTTCTTAATTTGTGCCATATAGCAGAAAGTAAGCCCCTGCACTCAAACGCCCTTACACCTGGTCTTGGAGACTAGTTAGATGATCACTCAACTGTGGTGATCAGAAAAGCATCTCCAGCATGTACAAAACATTGAACCTTGATATTGATGGGCTACAACAGCAGAAGAACACATCAAGTTCCACCCCTATCAGCCAAGAACAAGGCTCTCATGAGCACAGATTCGCCCAAACTGGACAATTGAAGACCCAGGTGATTTTTTCCCTAATCACCTAGATGTTTTTTTGAGATCATCTAACTAGACTCCAGCAGTTTATGAAATACTCAAACCAGCCCATCTGGTATCAACAACCATGTAATGGTTAAAGTCACAGAAATAACAAATTTTTATTAATTCTGATGTTTGATGTGAACATTAACTGGAGCTCTTGGCCTGTATCTGCATGTTTTTTTTGCATTGTTGTCACGATAGCGCCAGCAGAGAGCGCTGAGGCGACAACGTGCACGCACTGAAGCCGCTCGTGCACGTGCGTGAGATGCGCATGGACACTACCACTGTGTCAAGTGTTGCCGGCTGTCAGCAATTAAGAGAGTGGTGACTAGTTATTTAAACCCCTTGTGTTGCTGGGCACGTCGTGCGGCATTAACCTGAACTAAACCGAATCTACCCACGCGAATCGGGACTGGACTAAGAGAGACAAAGCTAAAGAGTTGCAGCAAAGCAACACCAAGCCAAGCAAGTTGAGTGTTTATGCCATGCCATTGTTGAGTATTCATGCCATGCCATAGTTGTGCATTCATGTCATGCCATAGTTGAGTGTTCATGTCATGCCATAGTTGAGTGTTTATGCCATGCCATAGTTGAGGGTTCATGTCATGCCATAGTTAAGAGTGTTCATGCCATGCCTAAGTTAGATGAGTGTTTCCTACCTTAGTTTAAGCAGTGTTCAGGCCTTAGTTCAATTAGTGTTTCTGTTCCATATCCTCTGCTTAAGTATCAAATAAAGACTTCCCTCCTGCGCTTACCTCCTGTCCAAGTCTCGTTCCGTAACAATTGTGCTGCTGCCACGTGATTGGCTGATTGAAACTGCATGAATGTGCAGGTGTATGGGTGTTCCTAATAAAGTGGAAGGTGAGTGTATATATTTTAATAGTGTCCAAATGCTTTTTTATCTATACATTTAAAAAAACAAACAAACATGTCTTTGTTTATGCTTATGAATACATACTTACTGTATTTGTTAATATTTAGACAAAGACAAAAGTCATTATGTGTGTAATATTTAAGTGGATGTATGCATTGGAAGTACAGTATATTAAATAGCAAAAACAAAAGTTTCCAAATAATTATTTCCTCTCACTTTTGTTATAGTCTGTTGTTTTGATAGAGGATGGATGTTAGCTTTGTCACAGTGATGTCTGAACCCTAGATCATTTGTTCTTGTGTGCATTTAAGGCCTGCCACAATCCTTATGACACACCATCTGGTTCACGAGTTTCTTTCTATAGATTTAATTTCATATGCTGACATAGTGTTTCCTTGCTCTGTGCTGCACTGTTTTGATCAATCTTCACAATTATGGCCTCTATATATTAGTTCTGTATTTGTTTCCAAAACAGTTTCATTAAAACAATTCGGTGCAGCACAATAACTACACAGGTTCGTATGTGTAACATCACAGTCCATACTACACTACTACTGTAGTTCTGTCTCAGTCTTGAGTAGTTCTGTTTGATCTTTGCTGCCACCTCTAGATTCAGAGAAGACAAAGCATCAAAGTTTGAAGCTCAAGTGTTAGGGTTAGCTAAGATCCAGCTGTAGTCTTAGGGTGCTTTAACATTTCATATTTTTTAATATGTGATTTTGTTCCTTTTTACAATTTTCTACAGTGTTTTCCTATTTAGTGTATTCTCCAGTGGATACTGTCATTACATTTCATAACGCATACAATTTTTCTTTCCAGGGCATGATTTAATAGATGTCACATTTGTCACCTTCAAAATGACAGTGTTTGCTACCTTGTTTTCCGCACATTTTTGCTGCTTCACAATGTCTGGTATCTTAAAACAGGACTTGTTTAGGCCAGATTTCAGTGGTAATTATTCTGCTGGAAAGGGAATACAATGTGAACAGTTTCCATTTTTACAGGCTGATGCCTCATGATTATTCAGACCATTTTGGCAGAGTGCTTCCAGGAGGTGAATTATTCATCCACTGTACAACAAAAGCTTGTGAGTAACAAATTAAACCAATTACAAAATTTAAATTAAAGCTTCAAGCAGCGATGAACGGGCCCTCACACCCAGGTGCACATTGGGGCTGCTCTTCCAGGGGAATGCAATTCCATATTTTTAGCACTTTTTAACACTTATATATGGTTCGGAGTGTATCACTATGTAAAACATGTAATTTCCTGTTGGCAGCAGGTAGCGCTATGACTATAACTGAATATTGGCATATAGTCTTCATGCCAGGATTCGTATCAAATGAGACGTTTGTAGCAGATTGAACATTTATGCTTGAGTTATAACAACTTCCTGTTTAATAGCAGTAATAGCACACGTTAGCACTTAGTTAATTAAACCAAGCAAAATAAACCAATGCCACACATAAACAGAGAAATGAATACATAAATAACCAGCGTCACCCTCCTGCACCAGCTACACACAAAACTGCAAGGTGACTGTGAGGTATTTCAACAAAATATACTTAAAAAAACCCCAAAACAAAACACAAATTCAGAGAAAAACGGAAACAAAAACAAGGACAAAACAGGTTGACCCAAATTTAGCTGTCCAATGTAGGAAATATTTTAACTTAAATCTGATTACTATGAATGACCATGCTTTTTTTGTTTTGCTTTTTTTAAAAATTAAATTTAATTGCTTTTGAAAATTTTTATGGATTATGGAAAATTTTTAACATTTATGGAGAATTTTGAAATTTTGGGTCCATCAGAAGGACTTTAATTGGGAAAGTAAAGAAGAATCGGCAATAGAATTGAACCATAGTGCTGCAAAAAGCTATATACGTCTTACCGTAGACATCTCAAAGCTGTAATTGCCAACAACCCTAATCAATTTTTAAACACATCTATGCTTATGCATACTTACTTATGAATACATACTTTTTTGTTCATATTTACAAGTACATGTCAAATGTCTTGTGTAATATGTGTAAATTAGAAGTGTATACTGTATATACATATGCACTAGAGGTATATTAAATAACAAAACAAAAGTGTCTGAGTAATTATTGCCTCTCGCTGTATATCTGTCCCACAGAAAGAGTTGACAGCCTATATATTTTTGATCATCACTTATAAAAGTCCAATATATGCTGGTAAATCAAAATGAATTAATATTAAAAACTTTGTAAACCTTGTTACATTTTTTCAACAAATTCCACAGGATCTTTGAAGAATACTTCGACATATACATTTAGTTCTCTAGGTGTCACAAATTAAACTTGAATCAAATTTATTACTGCAAATGTATTTGAGTACTGAAGATGACATAACTTTCACGCTTTTGTACTGTATTGACTTGTCATGATCGCATAGCTAAATCCTCCATAAAGCCAATGCAATGCACAATATTCTAATTTCTAAAAAGTTATAAAATGTTTATAACTAATTGCTTCTAGCAAAGTACACAGGATTCTTGAACATTACGACAACTCTGGTTGTGCATTGACTTGGCTTTATGGAGGATTTTGCTATGCAATCATTTTTTGCCTTAAATAATTAAATGACATATTTTGAATAATACCACCACTTCTAATTCTTCCTCAACTCCAAATGAATGCACATGTCACACATCAATTTGATTTCCACTCAGTAGCATGCAAACAGCATGCCACACTATTGTAAGACTACATGTTTGAATGTGACATCAGTAGGGGAACCAACTACACCTATTTAATCCAAATTCCTGCATTAGTAAGACATTTTCTCACACAGAAGATCGGTGTCACTGAATTGTTAGGGACCATCACAAAAAATAGCAGGCAAAATAGAAAAGTGAGAAGTTTGACATTAGCAACCACCTGTTGCTAGTTGAGAAAATACACAACAAAATTAAAAGAATTCAAAAAAGAAAGGTATTTTACTTGAGCTTAAGTTTGAAAATAAAACATATTTTTATTTATTTAAATATTGTAGTAAAATGTTAACTGACCAGAAAATGATAACTTTTCCAAACTTTGAGCATATAGTTTTGAGCACATGTTTTTTAACGCCGGGATAAAATAATTATTAAAAAAACAAGAAAACAAAAACTAAATGTAGATAAATAGCTAGATAGCTAGACAGACAGTTGTAAAACAGAGATAGATAGATAGATAGACAGACAGACAGACAGACAGATAGATAGATAGATAGATAGATAGATATAGGGCATAGATAGATAGATAGATAGATATAGGGCATAGCTAGCTAGCTAGATAGATAGATAGATATAGGGCATAGATAGCTAGCTAGATAGATAGATAGATGTGGCTTTGTAGTGAACATGTTTGCCTTGCCCCTCTGGGTTTGAGGGTTGGAATCCTGACTCCCAGTGTGTGACTCTGTCCAAAGACATGCATTGTAGGCTGATTGGCATTTCCAAAGTGGCTGTAGTGTGTGAATGTGTGTGCGATATTGCCCTGCTGTGGGTTGGCACCCCATCCAGGTGAAGGTCTGAGAGCTGTCTATGGGAGAAAAGCAAGCCATTTTGAAGCTGAGAAAAAGAGGGAAATTCAATCAGAGGCATTGCACAAACATTGGGCATAGCCAATACAACAATTTGGAATGTCCTGAAAAAGACAGAAACCACTGGTGTACTGAGCAACAGACACCGAATGGGTGGGACAAGGAAAACAACAACAGCTGATGACAGAAATATTGTGAGAGCTGTTAAGAAAACCCAAAAACAACAGTCAGTGACATCACCAACAGCCTTCACATGGCATGGGTGAAGGTGTGAAGGCATCACAATCCACTGTTTGAATTCAAGTTTGAAATTCGCAAAGAAATACAGAAATGAGCCACAAAAGTTCTGGAACCAAGATTAACCTCTACTAAAGTCATGGAAAGGCCAAATTGTGGATTTAGAATGGATATGCTCATGATCCAAGACGTAGAAGCTCATCAGTCAAGCAGGGTGGAGGGTTCAGCTTGCATGGCTGCTTCTGGAATGGGTTTACTAATCTTTATTGATGATGTACAAATGTGGCCGTTAAAAATGCGCATTAAAGGAATTGGGATCCTGCAATTTTATGCTGTATGATGCAGAATCACGTGCATGCTGCGGGCACAGGAAATACAGGACCAGTAGAGGGCAGTCATGTTTCATTTGAATAAGCACGGCTTGCTAGTAGATACAGTAGTTCTGCTTGGACATATACTGTATACACATATATTATTTTACCAACCAAACTGTGCTGTTTCGTGTTCTGAAGCCCATGATCTTCTTGTGCTTGGCCCGTGGATCTGTGAACCTCTCTCAGAACTGTTTTGCAACAAGCAGCAGAGCACGTTGTCGAGCCTGAAAAATGGAATGTGTGGTCAGTTAGATTTAAGAAAAAAATATTATGTATGGTTTACATAAAACTATTAATTTTCTCATCATCACGTACGATAAACCTAATTTAAACAAGTTTTTAATTACAAGTGATCAGGGTTGAGTCACATAGTATAGGTAACTATATTAATGTGTGTGCTGTATGTGTATTTGGGTAGCGCAATGGTAACAAGCAGGTTTAGTGTGCCAGACACAGGGGTTTAAGTCACAGCTCAGTTTAATCAATTTAAATGATCAGGTTTTTTTTGGTGCATGGTGGCTTAGTGGTTAGCACGTTCGCCTCATGCCTCCAGGGTTGGGGATTCAATTCCAATGTGGCCCTGTGTGTGCGGAGTCTGCATGTTCTCCCTGAGCTGCGGGGGTTTCCTCCCCCAGTCCAAAGACATGCATGGTAGGCTGATTGGCATGTCCAAAATGTCCATGGTGTGTGAATGTGAGTGTGCCCTGTGATGGACTGGCACCCTGTCCAGGGTGTACCCCGCCTTGCGCCTGATGCTCCCTGGGATAGGCTCCAGGTTTCCCAGTGACCCTGAAGGAAGGATAAGCGGTATAGACAATGGATGGATGGAGGTTTTTTTTTTCACTGTAGAAAGTTCCTCAAGGTAACGTTGAATGAATTCCATCTTTTCCTTTATTGCCAATAGAAACTTTTGTTTTTCTGGTTTAAAGTGAACCCAGAGGTCCGCACACCTCTGTTCTGAATATCACGGATGCTCAGAGGTGGGTAGTAACATGCTACTTTTACTTCGTTACATTTACTTTTTTTTTTTTTTTTTGTTTTTTTTTTTTTAAAAAAGTTAACTGGCCATACTTATACTCTTACTCAAGTTCATTTTTAATCACAGTAATGTACTTTTACTTCACTACATTCAGTACCATTCCTCCATTACTGTTAAATATTAATTCATATATGTAGTTTTAATAATTAGTGTAAATGATGTACAGTGAGGTCATAAGCCTCGTGATACACTGCAGTGGTCTGACACAACAACCGCTCACATTTTAGCATCCTGGAGAGGGGGAAGAAATGAGCGTGTCAGAGTACACACACACACATACACACACACACACACATTCACACAGTTCTCCATGTAGTCTGAAATTCAGGTTTTTCCCTTGATTTTAATCAGACCTGAAGTAACTAGCAACTTGAGTAGTCTGTCCATCGTATTCTTTATTACTCTTACTCATTAATATTATTACTTTTACTTTCCACCACATATTTATCCCCACTGAACAGCTGCTCTATGAGGTTTCAGCTCTACATGACAAGCCGGCCTACATGCTTGACAATACATGACAAGGAAGGTGTGAAAACAGGTGCAATTTACCCATAACCCTAGGCCCACACAAACCCAAAGTGGAAGGCCATTCCACTGAACTACCCAAAAGATATTTCAAATGAAACTGCACGAAAAGTTTACAAAAAAAAAGACTGACAGAAAATCCAGAGACTATATTTTCAGACCTCCATAAGGATGGCAGCACCAGCAACCTGATTTTTTTTTTTTTACATGGTCAAACCCAAGCCTTATGGCTTGGGTTTAACCATGTAAAAAAAAAAAAAAAAAAAATCAGGTTGCTGGTGCTTACAGAGCCATAATTTCAAACTTTCTTTCTGCTGAAAGAAAAGGCATCTTTGGGGGTTTCCAGCAAAAAATTAGGCAGACATAACAACTGTCAGCGTCAACTATAAAAATGTGTAAAATGTAAATAAAAACAGAAGTCAATGATTTGCAAATCTCATAAACCCATATTTTATTCACAGTAGAACGTAGAAAACATATCATATGTTTAAACTGAGGAAATGTACAATTTTAAGGGAACAATAAGGTAATTTTTAATTTGATGGCAAAAAAAAAACGATTGATGAACCTCTGCCCATCTTACTTCTGAGAGACTCTACTTCTCTAAGATGCTTTTGCCTCCACTGCGATGTTATAGAATGCAAATACGTACAAATTACTTGACTTGGATAGAATTTATGTGACTCTCCAAGTTTTATGCTTCTGCTCCTCCCTTTCAATTAGATGAGACAAAAAACAAGATTACTTAAAGATGATAATTGCTTATTAATCACCCAGTATATTTGCATGTGAATCCAAAACTACTGAAGCTACAGCATATGCATTTTACTCCCTGGATTACCCAATTAAACAAATGGCATTCCTTTTCTAAAAAAAAGGTTTTTTTTAAAGCTAGTGGTTCTTTCACTAACTTAAAAAAACAAAAATATTGGTCACAATTGTAAATGGTGGGACAGTAAAAATAGGTCAGTAAGAAATTATTAGTTGCTATTATAAAATATATAAAATTTTACTAAAACAATATAATAAACATTTTCCCCTTCTGTTTCTGAATAAATCAGCATTATGTCATCAAATCACAAGTCTGCTTTGATTTGATGGTCAGAAGCTGTACCAAATGACACTTGTAAATAAAATAATTTTATATATGGAACTAATTAGATCCTTAAAATAAAAAGACAGCTAATTAGTGAAAATAAATGTAATAATTGTTGTAATTATACAAATGAATGACAATAACTTCCTAATAGTCCATCACCTAAATCTTACTAATTGGCATGGGCCTCCAGTCAGTGTTGTTCACGCGGAATTCATTCAGTGTTACCTTGAACTTTCTACAGTAAAAAAAACCTCACTCATTTAAAAATCACTTAGTTTAACTGAGGCTCAAACCCCAGTCGCTGGCACAGTAAGCCTACATTTTACCACCACACTATCGTAGTTCACATATAGGAGCCACCTTTATTTGAAAGCTATAGTTATTGTACCTGTACTACGAGACTCGATCGATTTATATTTTACATAATCTTGTTATTAGAAACTTGTTTAAATTAGGTTTATCATAAGTTTAGATGAGAGACATCATATTTTTATGTGAACTATTCGACCACACATTTCATTTTTATTGTACTGTGTTCAGCTAGCTTCCTGGGATAGGCTCCAGGTTCCCCATGACCCTGAAAAAGGATAAGCGGTAAAGAAGATGGATGGATGGATGGATGGATGGATGGATGTGTTCAGCTACAACAAATGTGTGAAGCCCAACAAATGAATTTAAATTCTTAGAACCGTGCCTGCAGTATACCGCGTGATCACATGTGACGAATAGCATGATACTGCGTGAAAATAAATGTGCATTCTTAAAGGCCACCTCTGTAACTCATAATGATTGCAGCAGAATGAATTCAGAAATCTACAGAAACGTTATGTCTTCCAATTTACAGAGAAATGCATCCAATCTAATTGGGAGGAACTTCATCACGCATCAAGACAATGATCAAAAACACAAAAAAGGACATTATCAGGGGGATGAAGTGGAAGGTTTTAGACAGGCCAAGGCTGTCACCAAATCTTAACCCAGCTGAGCAGCATTTCACCTCCTGAGGAGGAGACTTAAGGGAGAAATCTTCCAAAACAAACAACAACTGAAAGAAGCTGCAGTACTAGCCTGGAAAAGCACCAGAAAAGTAGAAACCAACAATGTGGTTATGTCAGTGAGTCGTATGCTTAATGCAGTTATTGCAAGCAAATCATGTGCAACCAAATATTAATTGCTTTTTAATGTAATTTACTTCAAGACTTTTCTGTTCCTATACTTTTGCTCACCTAAAAATTGGGTAGTCTGAAACAAAAGGTTTTATGTTGTTTAACACATCTAGATGTAAATAGAAGGAAATAAAAGCTGAAATGTCATCTCAATACACACACACATACACTATTATTAATATAATAATAATACTGGCACCCTTGGAAAATGTCTTTATTGTTTAATCTTTTGATCATTTGTTCCAAACATTCACAAAAATACTCTGCTCTCATGGATATCAAACAATGGCTAACACAACACAGGTTTATCAAAAAAATATATCTTTGTTAAATATAGGTGTGCAACAGTTATTAGCACCCTATGTACTCATATGAGAAAAATATATTTGAAGTATATTCCCACTGATATTTAAAAAAAAAATAAAAATTGTACACCTCGGTGACTAGGAACAGGGAACATGGTTGTTCAACCATGACTTCCTGTTTCACAGGGGTATAAATATGAGGTAACACATAGACCAAATTCCCTTAGTTATTCATAATAATGTGTAAGATCAAAAAATATAGCTGTGATGTGCGGCAAAAGGTTGTTGAGCTTCACAAAATAGGAAGTGGCTATAAGAAAATAGCAAAAGCATTGAAAATGCCCATTTCCACCAGTCGATTGGAACTGTTATGAATCAACCTGGAATTGGACATGTACATACAGTAGATACTGTATATTGTCTCAATGCACTGTGAAGTGGATAGTTCAAGTGGCCAAAAAAATCTCCAAGGATCACAGCTGGAGAATTGCAGAAGTTATTTGCATCTTGGGGTCAGAAAGTCTCCAAAACTACAATCTGAAGTCACCTACATCACCACAAGTTGTTTGGAAGTGTTACAAGAAAAAAGCCTCTACTCTCATCCAAAAACAAACTCGAGCATCTTCAGTTTGCCAGACACTACTGGACCTTCAAATGGGATCGGGTTCTATGGTCAGATGAAACCAAAATAGAGCTTTTTGGTAATAAACACCAGAGGTGGTTTTAGCACACACAGAGAGGTAGCCATATGGAAAAGTACCTCGTGCCAAGGGTTAAATATGGTGGTGGCTCTTTAATGTTTTGGGGCTGTTTTTCTGCCAGAGGACCTGGACATTTTCTTAGGATACATGGCATCATGGACTCCATCAATTATCAACAGATATTAAATGAAAACCTGACTGCCTCTGCCAGAAAGCTTAAAATGGGCCGTGGTTGGATCTTCCAGCAAGACAATGATCCAAAACATACATCAAAATCAATACAAAAATGGTTTACTGACCACAAAATCAAGGTCCTGCCATGACCATCACAGTCCCCTGACCTGAGACCCATAGAAAACCTGTGGGGTGAACTGAAGAGAGTCCACCAGTGTTTGAAGGATCTGGAGAGATTCTGTATGGAGGAAAAGTCTTAGATCCCTTGCCATGTATTCTCAATTCAATTCAATTCAGTTTTATTTGTATAGCATGTTTAACAATGGACATTGTCCCAAAGCAGCTTTACAGAAATATATAAATTCAGGATATAGATTTTAAATGTGTGAATTTGTCCTTAATGAGAAAGCCAGAGGCAACTGTGGCAAGGAAAAACTCCCAGAGATGCTATCAGGAAGAAACCTTGAGAGGAACCAGACTCAAAAGGGAGCCCATCCTCATCTGGGTAACAATGGATAGTGCGAATTGTGTTTTGATTTTGTGTTGAAATAAATCCCTTCTATAAATGTGCTAATAGTATATGGTCAAATAGTGCAAATGTCTAACAGGAAATTCATTACAGTTTTTACATGAAGTCTGTTTTGTTGAACTTGTCCACTGTTCACTGATGGAGACTTGAGTGCAAAACTGTTTGTGGCAATTGTAGTCCTAGCCTTCATAGCATAACTGTTCATATGAATTGCGGCCTAAAGCATTCTTTATGGTTTTTTACAAGTGGTACCATCCACAGCAATCTCAAAGACCTGGAGCACATCCATGTGTGTGTGTGTGTGTGTGTGTCGGTGGCTTAGTGGTTAGCACTTTCACCTCACACCTGCAGGTTTGGGGACCCTGTATGTGTGGAGTTTGCATGTTCTCCCCATGCTGCAGGGGTTTCCTCCGGGTACTCCGGTTTCCTCCCCCAGTCCAAAGACATGCATGGCAGGCGGGTTGGCATTTCCAAAGTGTCCGTAGTGTATGAATGGGTGTATGAATCACTGCGCCCGGGGGCCATCTTCAGTCGTCTCGACTCAGTCTTGCCACTGGTTCATGGTGGTCACCGGGAAGTGAGAGTGAGGCTGCACAAGTCTTCCTCACTATAATCCAATTCACGCTCAAGTCGAGTTCCAGTTTGTGTTCTCCATAATGGAGACAGAAATAGAAACTCCGGTCTTCGTCGAAATCGACGGACGAACTCCTGTGTGTGTGAGAGATAATTTAATTTAATTACATTATCAAAAATACCTAAGCACACAGCCAAGATAACAAAGGATTGGCTACAGGACAACTCTGTGAATGTCCTTGAGTGGCCCAGCCAGAGCCCAGACTTGAACCAATATTTACATGAATATGGTACATGGTAAATATGGTATGGTATGGTACAAGTGATCCAGTCCTGTTTGCATACTTAATTCAGACCATTTTGTCATCAATATTTGGTTGATTTTTTGTGGCTTTAATTACAGAAATATCCCATATATTTAAGCCCATTTTACTGTCACCTTCTTGCAATGCTAAATATCTTATATTTACTTCTATTTATATTTCCTCATTTGGAAGACTTTTAGCAAATTAAAAAAGCTTGGGAAGTGTGATTCCCCTGGATGGGGTGTATTCCCACCTGGTCCACCAGGGATCCATGCCCACATACTTTCACACATTCATTCACACAAGGCAATTTAGAGTCACCAATCTACCTATCAGCAAGTTTCTGGGAGGTTGTAGGAAAGCGGAGAACCCAGAAGAATCCTACATGGACATGGGGAAAACTCCACACTACGAGGTGGCAATGCTGCCCTCTCTATCACTGTGCACCCCCACATATCAAATCACAATGACATTTAAAATGGACAAAGACAGACAACACTATTATCAATACCTTAATTAAACTGTCCATTAAAATGCCTCTGTGATGCAATTAAGAAAACAGACATTTTGATTTTGTTAGTAACAGCATGATGACAGTTTCTCAGCCAAGTAAAAATTCAAACTATGCTATGAAAAATTAACTGGTTCTGGAATCTTTGGCTAAGTACTTCATAAATGTTGCATAGTGTTGAAAATGGGAGTAATTGGCTATGCTATTCATTTTGCCTGCCATCCCTCTCTGCCACCCACTGCAATACTGAGACCAGAGCCAGGTTTTACTCATGTATATTTCAGAGGGAATATTATCAAATGGTCTTCTCACTTCTTGCTTCACTAATGTTGGTGTAAAATTGTGTATCTTCAAAAGGATTCTAATGTTAAATTATTAATGAAAAAATTGTTTTACCACATTCACATGAACTCAGATTAGTGTTATGGTCTACAATTGTAATGAATATGAATACAATCTTGAGTATGAGCATCAGGGTAATTTTTTTTCATTAGAGTTTTAACTTTAAGTCTATACTATGAAAGTGAAGTTATCTACTGTTCAATGATTGGGACTTGAGCATAAACTGTTTTTTTTTAGTAAGTGCAGTTTTTAGACCATCCAAGTAAGAACATCTACAGCCATCATTAGGGCAACTGTATGGTACCATCCACAGCAATCTCATGGCAAACTTTAGCCATGTGGGACCATCCTCATCAGCAGTGGCATTAGCTAAAAGAAAAGCTATTAACAAAAGGCTTGACTAAACAAATAGGTTTTCAGCCTGTACTTAACAATTGAGACTATGTCTGAGTCCCAAACACTAACTGGAAAGCTGTTCTATAGCAGAGGGGCTTTGTATGAAAAAGGCCTGCCCCCAGCTGTAGTCTTCATTATTCTAGGCACAAAAAAAGAGCCTGCACCTTTTGATCACATCAGGCCTGGTGGATTAAAAGACCAAAAGTTCACTCACATACTGTGGTGCAAGACAATTCAGTGCTTTATATGTTATTAGTAGTATTTTATAATCACTGACTACATTTACATGGACAGCAATAATCTAATTATTGACCTTATTCCGAATAAGACAATATTGTGATTAAAGTGTTTACATGAGTTGCTTTTAGAATACTCCTTTCATGTTCCCGTTTTACATGTTATACAACATAGATCGATTAATGGCACACGCCATTACTTCCCCACGCCATGCCGTCCGACGTTCCCTCCAGAATTTCACATATCTACATACAGTTCTTCTTCATTATGGTACCATATGCAGTTTTGGGTGTTTAATTTTTAATTTTATGAAAGCTTCAAGCGCAGTTAATTATTCATCATGCAATACGTGCAAATAGACGACTGCTTGAAGCCATGGGCTGCGTCCGAAATCACATACTTGCCTACTATATAGTAGCCAAAATGCATGTATTTCACCTACTATATAGTAGGTAAATATGCGGTTTTGGATGCAGCCATGCTCTCTTGTTTGCCATCAAACAGTTGACCACTCCCGTGTGTGTGTATGTGTCCTGTCGCAAAATGTGGAGAAAACTCCCACATTTCTCAACCTCCAAGGAAAAACCAGGGTTCTACAAAGTAGTATCCAACTGATAATTGAACAGGATTGAGAAGGAACAATGGGGTTTTTATCCAGGCTGTGCAATAGCACAAAAGCATTTTACTCTTTTGCTAATCCAGTGTGGTAATCCAGTCTACATGTGTTTTTTATTGAAGAATGCCTATTATCGTGTCCCTTAACATTTGTGTTTGGTACCTCTGGGGAATAATGCATCCTACTGTACATTAGATGTTTCCTTCCTACAATCTGAAGCCACCTCTATTTGATCTCCAACTGCCAGAATTGGTATCCTGCATGTTACCTGGATCTTCCTATATGTGTTTGCATGCATAACTTCAAACAAGGTCCCATTGTGATGTGTTTTCAATAAATACCACTGTCATGTAAGACATCTTTCCCTTTCTTCTTCCCATTGTACAAGACACTATATCAAACTATTCACTTGGCAGCTTGTGACTACAATCTGAGCTACCGATATCTTGTCTGATTCTGAGTTTTTCTTTTTCACTAGAGAGTCCATGTTCTCTTTGCTATACACTGGGTGGTAGGCATAAGAAGCAATGCTGCAAGACTCTCATTTGTGAAGCATGTGTCAGAATCCCTTGAAAACTGAAGACAGGCAACAGCTAGGTGCTCAATGTCTTGTCATGGAACTTCTAATGGGTGCAGTGTCTGTCTCGGACATCCTCTTAGATGACAATGTCAATGCTGACATAGTGTATCATGCTGGAAGATTCACATCCTGATTTAGAGTCAAATTACAATCAAACCCTACAGCATAAACAAGTTGATAGGTAGATTATCAACATGGAGTCAGACATTGCTTAGCTGAAATTGATGATTCAGGAGCTGAGACTGCATAACTAAGCCCAAGGACTAGTCATACTACTCGCTTCTTAGTGGAGGAGTGTGAGGATGTTATGTCTTATGTCTACAGCCACATTCAGGAAATTTCTCACAAGCTGATAATGAACTGCCTATAAAATCCCTGAAGAGTAAGGTCAAAATTTATTTCTATTTATGTCTTTTGTAACAACATGGCAGGTGAAAAAAAAAAAAAATCCGGCATCAGCTTTACTATTTTATCCACAAAAAAATCTCTGCCATTTTTCTGCAAGGGAAATATGTGAAAGAAGCAAAACAAGAACAAAACTCTTTAAAAAGTATTAGCTATTTATTGTGTTATACCATCATTTGCCAACAAGAGGTAGCTGATTTTTGCATTAGTTTTTGTGAGTGTGAAAAAATTCAGAGGGGCTTAATGCTAAATATTAGCTTGTTTTAATAGTTCAAAGGAGCAGGTAATTCATGAAAAGAAAGTGAGAAGACTTGTCACAGTTTTTTTTTTTTTTTGCTACAGCAACAGTTAATGTTGTACTATAATATTTTACCTTTTTGGTGTGTAATGCAATTCTAATATCTGTATATGTATTTCTTTAGTGCTCCAAATATTGATCACTGTATTTGTATTTAAACTGGAAATGGGTGTGGTCAAGGCCAGAATATAGAGTAGATTAGGGACTTCTGAAGCAGAAAAACAAGTGAGTGTACCATGGGTATATGCTAATATTGATCCTAAGAAGTCATTATCCTCAAACAGCCCTGTTGAAAAAGTAAGCATATATGTGCATATGGCACCAACTACACCACTGATGCCCACACAAATTCCTCAACTTGATCCAATAATTCCACACAGACATGCTGAGGACTGTCCAGTTCAACAGTGCATCATCAGCGGTATCCGCAGCAGTGCCAAGCACGATGGAATGAAATCTTTAAATGTATTTGAATCCATAAATAGGTTTGCTCCATTTTCACTTGGGGGCAAGATTTTAAAATGCTATAACTTTATTTCTATTTGAGATATTATGTGCAAAAAAAAACATATTTCTCAAAAAACAATTACCATAATTTGTTATATAGTGGTTAGCCTAAAACTAGAAAATATTACAAACTGCCAGGCCCCACATTGTGAATACAGTTTGAGAAAAAGTTTGGACGGGGCAACGAAAGATTGGAAAAGTAAGTGTTACTAAAAAGAAACAGCTGGAGGAACATTTAGCAACTAATTAAGTTAATTGGCAACAGGTTACTAACATGATTGGGTATAAAAAGAGTATCTTAGAGAGGCAGAGTCTCTCATAAGTAAAGATGGGTTGGAATCTGGATTGAAGCATATGTTGCTATAAAGCCTGTATGCACCTTTCAGCATATACCTTTCAGTATACTCAGCATATACCTTTCCAGATGTGCAAGCTGCCCATTCCATAGGCACTAATTCACCCCCATACCATCAGAGATGTAGGCTTTTGAACTGAGCGCTGAAAAAAAGCCAGATGGTCCCTGTCCTCTTTAGTCCTCTTTAGTTCAGAGGATGCAGCATCCATGGCATTTGTGGATAGCACGGTGAACTGTTTTCACAGATAATGAGTTCTGGAGGTGTTTCTGAGCCCATGCAGTGATTTCCATTACAGAATCATGCCTGATTTTAATGCAGTGCTGCCTGAGGGCCCGAAGATCACAGGCAAGCAATATTGATTTTCACCCTTGTCCCTTGCACACAGAGATTTCTCCAGAATTCTCAGAATCTTTTGATGATATTATGTACTGTAGATGATGAGATATTCATAGTCTTAGCAATTTTATGTTGAGGAACATTATTCTGAAATTGTTCCACAAATTGTAGACGCAGTTTTACATAGATTGGTGAATCTCAGCCCATCTTTACTTCTGAAAGACTCTGCCTCTCTAAGATACTCTTTTTATACCCAATCATGTTACTGACCTGCTGCCAATTAACCTCCAGCTATTTCTTTTTAGTAACACTTACTTTTCCAGCCTTTTGTTGCCCCTGTCCAAACTTTTTTGAGATCTGTTGTGGCCATCAAATTCAAAAGTACCTTATTTTTTTCCTTAGAATGGTACATTTACTCTGTTTATACATTTCATATGTTTTATATGCTCTATTGTGAATAACATGGGTTTATGAGATTTGCGAAACATTGCATTCTGTTTTTATTTAGATTTTACACAGTGTTCCAACTTTTTTGGAAATGGGGTTGTAGAATGATGATAAGTAAGCATCAAAGGAAATGTCTCTCTGTCTTAGCAGTGGATTGTGTAGAGGTCAGTGTATCCTTTATCTCAGTAGTGGGCCATGGCATGGTCTATGAATTTCTTATGAAATCAACAGGTATAAAATACTTTTTATAAAATACCTTTCCTCATATTTTTGGGAGAAATATGCCATTCTCACTGCAAATGTGTTTAAGTCTCATTAGCTGTGGATTAGGAATAGATTTTGTCAGAGATTGGGAGGTGACAAGTTGTACTGTAAGTCAGAATCTGTAGGTTTATAATGGATGATGGTTTGTAAAAATCTTTGGATTTCACTGTCATGTCCCGAAAGTCTATGTTTAAGTCAGGGATTGTGATACTCTATGTATAGTCCAGGGCTGTTGTAAAATGTGGAGAAGGAAGAAAAAAAAAGTGATTTTCAAATATGGTGTCAATGTGCCTAAGGAGCTGTGTGAATACATGTCCAATTAAATGTTCAGATTTTTTTTGCTCAGCTCACTGAGACAACATGAGGAAGAAACCTTGAGAGGTACCAGACTAAAAAGGGAACGCATTCTCTTCTAACACTGGATTTGGGATTAAAAATATTTACCCTTTTACAACTGCATATTGTAAAGTCAAACAGTGTTACAAGCACTGAAAAATTGTTCAGTATGAACACATTATGAATAAGAACCCAGGCTGAAGCACAAGACAGTTTTTATGATTACATTGTGGTACCTTTAGGATGGTCAGATGGAAGCTGTGTTAATCACAAACACACCGAAGGACTTATTTTGGCTACTTTACGCTTCAGTCCACATTTGCTTAAAAGTATTGATTTGGGTTAATGGTGTACTTTTTCTTCTATGTTGGTATGTTTCTTTTGATATATACATGTTTATGTTTCTCTTAATTATCAGCATGTGGTATCCTGAAATCACAAATCACAGACATCCCTGAGCTACTAACACTTTGGATATACAGATGAGACCATTGCACTACAAAAACATGATATCATAGCAAGTAAAAAAAATGTCTTGAATATAGACAAATTCAACTAATATTACTCTTTATTTGATTTTAAAAAACAAACAAAGATATACTGTATTTATACTGTATTTCGATTTATTCAGATTTCTTCACTTCATACGATATAATTTCTTTGCTGTGTGTTGCATTTAATTTGCACTGATATATAGTATGTGATTTACAATGAGAAAATAATATTAGAAATTCGTGAGAAAAGGTATGTGTATTTCAAAGTGTAGGTAACCAACAAAGGAAATAAATGTGATGATGGGCAAGGTTTCTTTTTGACAGGTTATTAATTTCCATTCTGAGCTCATAAGGAAAGCATGAGGCTGCCACCACTCTCAATAATCAAAGGAGAGCAGAAAGACTCAGGCAAGGATGCTATCCTCTGTTCTCATCTGATCCTGAACTTCAGGAGAGAAACAGAGCCAAGCCAGGCATCTGTGTGTCCCTGTGTGTCCCTCACTGACTCATTTCCTATCAGTAGCAGCATCAAGGTTTCTTCCTCATGCCAAAAATGCACACTCCTGCATCTGACAGAGTTAGCACAATAGTGTTCTTTATACATACACACTGCACCCGATGCTTGAGCCTGCTGTCATCTGCATGTGCATAGGAGAAAAACAGGCTGTTGGTGGTGGATATGACTGCTATAATGTTGTGGATGTTACTGCAGTGGGTATTGCTTAACAAGATTGTAGCTATGGTGAAATTTATTTGTAATTCAATATTGTATAACAAGTGAAAAGAGACAAAAAGTGTACCAAAATATATGCTTGGAGGAAAGAGATAGGAATAGGAGGTGGGAGAGATTGCAACTGCAATTTTTATTAGACTTTTTAGAAACAAGGGAATAAGCAATGATACATCCACTAATAACTTAATAGTTATAAACATTAATAACCAATAACATAAGGTCAGATATGTAATCAAAGTTCTATGATTAAGTGGAGGACTGCCAGGGTGATTTCCTTTGGCACTAGAAGAGCATACCCATTTGCTTCTTTCCTTGCAGAGTAGAGGCGAGCAAAGTGAGGTGACACTTGAGGTGTCTTTAAAGTGAGGGCATGACATTAATGCCTCCAACTAAAATGTCTACATATGTGTTGCATCCATGGGAATAATCAATTTGGATCTAAAATAAACTGTTTTCAAAATATGACTTTCCAAAAAAAAGGAGTCTCTTTTCTCAACTTGCCCATAATGAGGGGTATATTGAACCTAGGGAGAGGATAAGTTGAGCCACTGTGTTAATTGTGCCATTGATTATGTTGAAGTAAAACTGAACATTTTCACCTCATATGCTAAATCAAAGCAAATCAAATTCAATACCAAATGATTTCTTAAAGGTTTTATTTAAAGTTAAAGTTTACAACTTTAAAGGCCATATTTGAATATTTGAAATTTTCCTTTATTGATCCATTGCTGTTTACATCGAGATTTACACAAGTTAAGCTATAATATCTAAATAAATGTCCAATTTTTCTTGCGTAGCTACGGTGCATCCGGAAAATATTCACAGCGCTTCACTTTTCCCACATTTTGCTATGTTACAGCCTGATTCCAAAAGGGATTAATTCATTATTTTCCTCAAAATTCTACAAACAATACCCCATAATGACAACATGAAAGAAATTTGTTTGAAATCTTTGCAAATTTATTAAAAATAAAAAACAAAAAAAGCACATGTACATATACAACAAAATGTGGAAAAAGTGAATACTTTCCGGATGCACTGTATTTTTAACAGGAGTCATTAAACATAATCATTTTGTGGGTGCTTCTCTATGCTGGCCACAAGGTGACGGTGGGCATTTCCTGGAAAAATAATAATTATAATATTCCCTATTTTTATAAATGCACAATTAGACTAACCTGCTTTTTCCTCTCTGATCCAGCTTGCAGGGACATCAATGTCATTTTGTCGTGCCAACTCAAATGCTAGTTAACAACATTTTATTGCACTTAGACCATGACACATTGCAAGTAGATGTTCTATATGGTCTGCAAGCTGTGTCTCAATTTCTTCATCAAAGACTTGACTGGCATGTCCTGTTCTCATATACCCAGTTATTTGTCCTTCTCCTAGTTGTTTCAAATCAATGTATCACTTTAAAGTCATCCTGTTGATCTTCATGCCCCGTACCACCTGACATAAAGACCTCCCATTCCGTACCTCTCCCACTCCTCTGTTCAACTCATCAAGAGGAGTTGAAGCCCTGTCTGTCTTCCGTTTATAAAAGCATGGCATGATGCTTTTTTGTCTAACATTCAATATGTTACGTCATTTCTGTGATAAAATATAAGAATGCAATATAGAATTACAGTAGAATTGATGAAAGTGAACTGGCTAGGGGCAGAAAATTTATGAAATACCTGGACGGGGCAGAAAAAGGAAGCTATCAATGGCTGCAACCAGATTTCTGAGTAGGCAGGTTGTGAAAAACCCTCGAGTGACTGCAAAAGACCTGCAGCAAGACTTGGTGTAACAGGCACTGAGGTTTCAGTGAGCACAGTAAGGCACGTACTAAACACAGAAGGTTTCCATACCAGAACTCCAAAATGTTCACCCCTACTCACCCAAAAGCACAAGAAAAGTTCCTCAAAATCATATAAATATGCCAAAGAACTTTTTGGCTCAATGGATCAGCGGTATGTCTGGAGAAAAAAGAATGAAGAAAGAACAATCTGTCCACAGTCAAGCATGGTGGTTGCTCTGGGATGCTCTGGGGCGGCTTAGCATCCTCTGGTACTGGAAACCTGCAGCGTGTGGAAGGCAAGATGGATTCACTGAAGTATCAAGAAATCGTAGGAGAAAATATCATGCCATCTGTGAGGAAGCTGAAGCTTGGGCGTCATTGGACGTTCCAACAGATAATAATCCAAGCATACCTCAAATTCCACCAAGGCCTGGTTGCAAAAAAAAGTCCTGGAAGATTCTACAGGGCCATCACACCTGACTTCTCTGGTGGGATTTGAAGAAGGCGGTTGCAGCACGCAAACTCAAGAATATTACTGAACTGGAGGCCATTGCTCATGAGAAATGGGCTAAGATTCCTCAGGAAGTTGGTGTCTTGCTATGCATCTCATTTGCAGCAGGTCATAACAGCAATAGGGTGCTCTACTAAGTATTAAAGATGCTTGCCATGAAGGAGTTGAATAATTTTGAAACCGGAGAAGTCATTATAAGTTGCATTCTCAGTTGAATTTGGGGAAACCGCTTGAAGCATTCTTTGTGTTGAACTATTTCAATTGCTTTTGTTTGATTTATTCATCGCAAACAGCTGAAAGTCTGTAAATTTTGAGAATAACCTGATTTGCAATGGGGGTTGAATAATTTTGATTGAAACTGTATATGAATTGTAAAGGGAATGTATTGATGCATATGTTTTCAATTCATTGACCGTTTTGTGCACAATTTTGCTACTTGTACGTATATATAAAAATAGTTTAATCACAGTTAATACAAGCACATGCATGGAGAACAGCACTGTGTTCCTGTCTTCATTTCTTTCATGATTATTCTTCCCTTTTCAGGGGTGCAACATTACATGATTGCCTCACCTGTTTCACATCACCTTCTTATTTCAACTTGTCACATTGATATTAGTCCTAAATTGCTTCGTCCCAACTTTTTTGTTGCATACATCAATTTTTTTTAAAAAAACTTTACCTTCAAAAATCTGTGCAATTTTTTTTTAAACAAAAAATAAAAAGGTTAAACAATAAAGATAATTTTTCACAGCCTTCTTTGCTCACATTTACCATGGGTGCCAATATTAGTGGAGGGCACAATAGATAAAACAGAACTGTGTGTGTGCATTTATGGCATTTTTGCGTTGTACTATGGACTGAGACAAAAGAGATATTCAAAATTGTATTGCAGATTTCCAATTTGATAACGTTGTTAAAGATTTATGTCACTTTGTACAGCCTTCAGATTGCATTTTTAAATAAATACGTGACAGAAATGACATAGGCCAAAGCCTCTTATGTTTTTATGCATGCAAAGTATAGGGATGTAAATGTTTTCAGATGTTTCAGTGTCTGATACAAACGTGCTCACCACTAAGCCACCGTGCACCTAGTAGGTGGAGGATGTGTGTTAAATTTTTTTTTTCTTGTACATGTTCCTCATAGAAAATAAGCCAAGGCCACCAAATTTCAGGTTGAAAATAAAATGATTTGTTCTATATATATTTTATCTTTTAATAACAATACTAAATGGGTAAAAGGACTGTGAGGGTGTAAGGCTGGTGCCAAGAACCTGTCTGAACCTGGAGAGAACTGCTCTCTGAGGAAAAAGGACTCTCACTGGAAATAACACTCGAACTCCCTCCCACAGAATTGACATCCTCACCCAAGATAGCACATCATGCTGAGTGAAGACTGGAAGATCCTCACCACATTGTTTCCTTCCTCCTCTCTCCTCACACCCTTCTCTCTCTGTGTCGAGATCACCTTAAACACAGCCAAGGTCTATATGCATTACATAACATGTTTTACTGTGAATAAGATATCATTCAAAAGGTCTCAGTGCATCTGAAAATATGGTCTCAGCAACAGTTCAAATCACTATCAAGATCTAGAGAAAAATATTGCATGTCATTAAAGGCATACTCTACCTCCTGTTTGTAAATAAGGCACATCCTTCCACAGACATCAAATTATATTCACAAACAGCACCATTTGGTGGACCACAGAGCATCTGGGTATTTAGGGGAGAGCTGGCCAAAGACTCAGGGAATCTGTAGACAGATCTGCCTCATGATGCTGTGTGTAGTTTTTCTCTACCAGGTATGCAAGTTTTGACTTTATTATGTTGTATTGTTATATTTTGAGCTTCATTGGTAATATAATGCTGAATGTCATTCTTTCTTCTTATTGTTAATAGTAGTATTGGATTTGGATATGTTCATACCTGGTTCAATAAATGATTAGACTTGATTATATTCTGACTTATTCTGAAATTATTGTCTCTAGTAGATTACATTAAGTCCTTGTTACCGCAAATCTGTGACCAGGTTAGTACAGGCTAAAATCCCGGTTTAGGTGGAACATTGGGGCACGCCAACTGAGATTTGAGAGTCCAGGCTAACAATTTGGCTTTAAGTGAAGTGTATTTAGAGTGTACAGTCTTGATATGGAATTTCCATTTAGGACAACATAAAGTTGATCGACCAAGTCTAAATAGGGTGAAGTCTAAACCTCTGGTTACTGTAATATTTTTCTAGTTAAGTGTACATAGGAAACTATGGCATGATTATATAAAGCTGATTTTAACTTAGATATTATTGGTCTTTCTCTGTAAATTGTGGTGCTCATGACCTCTGACTAGAAATAATGTTACCATAATTAAGTGTTACTATCTAAGGGGTCTAAACAAAGTACTTTTAGATAAGGGCAAGCAAGGGGCGGTCGTCTAAATAGTATTAGTCAATTACCTTTAGCTAATGACCAAGACTGGTGAGTTTGTGACCGTGAAATCTGCGTACATGACCTGCGCAAGACTCTGAGCGACATGGAATCCGAATGAACGAGCACAATTTAAAGTATAGAATAAACTAGAATTAATCAAATGTAAAAGATCAAAAGTATTTACAGATCTGTGATCTACAAATAACTAGGAAACAAATACAACATTGAGGTTTTTATAATTGGAGTCAGATTTAATATAAGAGACAGTCAAACAGAATTGGAATGACAAATTTAATAATCCAAATGCATCACTTCGAAAAGACAGAAACACGCAGGAATCCTTCTACCATGTCATTGGATACTGTCATTGGACCAGTGAGTGGACCCCTACAAGGGCCACGGGAGGGTTAAAGATGGAAAAAGATCTGACATGATTTATCTTGGTTTATTTTATTTTATTTTTTTACATAACAAAAGCCTGCAATTATAACAGGGATGTGTAGACCTTTTGTATATACTGTATATGAATAAGAAGATGGCAAACAATGCAATGGCATTTACTGTAAGGGATTGCCAGTAAATGTGCAATCCTTATGCTCATTTGTTCTGCTGCTTTGTGATTTGTGCTTCATGATTTTAAATTGACTTCTTGATGTGTGACCATAAGCTTAACTTATAGACTGTTTTAATTTTAGTCTTTGCTTTGTTTGCTGAATATATATTTCATTGTTGCAAATATTGCTGCCTTCGGTAAACACTTTCCTGTTTGTTGTCCAAGTCACTGAGTGTGGGATTTCTTTTCTTGTTCTCTTATCTGTTGTTTTGTTAGGGGTTTTGTTCATTATGTTGGCAAGGGCCTGGCTGATGCAAATTACCAGAGACTGTGCATAATATTTACACAACATAGCTTCTATAAATTGTGATAAATTTGCGGGTGTGTTTATACATTCCTCAATCACAGTTTCCTCTGACACTTTCTGCTACCGTTCCACCCTAGGAACGTAACAATGACTAATCCAACTCAGCACCAAGAAGTAATCAGTTGATAGCTCCACTTGTCTCTTTGTCCAAAATGTATGTCTTCACTTCATCTGATGACGCAATCACAAAATCGATCACTGACCTTAAGCCCAAGGTGCGCTGGAACCACATACAGTTATAATTAGCCTTGTTAATTATGTTTTAAAAAATGTTACTGACTTGGCTTGCACAATTTAATAACATTTCAGAGCTCAGGTTCAGATCTGAGGTGGCCATTCCTCCCAGTAACACAAATCCTATTTCCATCTTTCTCCATCAATTCCAACATGAGCACTAAAGTCCACCAGGAGCACTATGGAGTCAGTGTGAGAGACCATCTTGAGCACCTGCTCCACATCCACAAGAAGGCTGAACACTCCAAACTGTGGTGCACAGCCCATTGAATTGCAGGGTATGCATGGGTGAGGGGTGAGATGGAAAAATTTAAAAGACTATATCATACCTGACAACCTTTACACATTTTGCAAAGAAGCTCCATATTTTACCATTGGAGTATGCTGGAATTAATTATCTGTCAAAAAATATGCCAAAAGATCTGTTTTCCTTTTTCATAATAAAAACATCAGTTGAGCCATCAGCATATGAATCCCCACCCCCCCACCCCACAAACACACCTCACATTAGTATTGTTTTGTCCAGTGTTCATGGGGCTCATGACACTTTCTGTCCAGGTCAATGGAAAAAATGTTTTGTTTTCATTAATGTGAAATATAATCTGTAAATGTGTTTGAATTTGCTAACATTACACACATCAATTGACTATATTTATCAAGGAGGATACCGAAAATGGTCAAAAATAGTACTTTCAATTTTTGGCTGAAAGAGAAAAAAGGCCAAAAGTTTTGACAAAAAAAGAGATTAAATGGGCCTACAAGTGTCAAAATATAAGACTTCTCTTCTGCACTAGTCGTTATTATTTCATTTTATATAAATACATTTTATTAAATTTTATTTTACTCAGGGGAGCTGCATTGGGTAAATGTTTGAATACCTCTGTCCACAAATACACAAGCTTCTTCATCACAACAAAGTCTTTATCCACAAAGGAGTGTTTTATTTTATGCAATTTTTAAAGTGGTTTGATTTTTAACATATGTCAATGTAATTTGTTAGTTGTACTGCCTGTGTATTGCTGAACATCAGAAATAATCACAATGGGCCATATTCAGAGTTTGGAATGAGAATTTAATACTGAAATTGCACACAGACTTCAGGCATAACTTCAGATTTAAGCACTATTTAGAAGTTATGCAAGCATTACATATGTGGGGGTGGAGTTTGCCAGAAACAGAAGTATGTCTCAGCTAAGTGTAATTCTGATCTTGGACTTTAATAACATTTTTCTTGACAGATATTGGCTCAGGTGAGGAACAATATTAAGTCTAGCATTTACATTTACATGTATTCATTTAGCAGACACTTTTATCCAAAGTGACTTACAAATGAAGAAATACAAGCAAAGCAAAGAAATTGTTCTCCGCTTGATATATCACTTTGCTTGTATTTTCCTCATTTAGCACAAGTAGTGTTACCATACAAGATCTTTAATTGAGTTCTAGAAAAGCAAAGTGTGCAGAGTAGAGGTGTAAGTGACAGAGTAGGTTTTTTTTTTTTTAGGATAATGTGGGGTTGGTGTTTTAGGGGTTGGCTAGGTGTTCACGGAAGAGGTGGGTCTTTAGCTGTTTTTTGAAGATGGTGACAGATTCTGCGGTCCGGATTGAGGTTGGACGTTCATTCCACCACTGAGGGACAGTTAGTGTGAAGGTTCTGGAAAGGGACCTTGACCCACGCTGAGTAGACACTACTAAGCGTCGGTCGCTAATCGATCGCAGATTGCGTGAGGTAACGTAAGCCTTCAGGAAAGTGTTGAGGTACAGGGGTGCTGTTCCAGACAAGGTCTTGCAATTGAGCATCAAGGCCTTGAATTTGATACGGGCAGCTACAGGAAGCCAGTGGAGGGAAATAAAGAGGGGCTGGTTGAAGACAAGGTGTGCTGCTGCATTCTGAATCATCTGGAGGAGTTTGATGGAGCTGGCTGGGAGGCCCGAGAGTAGTGTAGTCCAGTTTTGATATGACAAGAGCCTGGACTAATAGCTGTAGCCTGTTCGGTGAGATAGGGTCTGATTTTCTTGATATTGTACAAAATGAACCTACAGGACCGTGCAGTTGTTAAAATGTGGTCTGTAAAGATCAAGCTGTCATCAGGAGTCACCCCAAGGTTCCTGGCTGTCCTGGTTGGCTTGAGTGTGGTTGAGCTGAGCTGTACAGTGAGGTTGTGGTTGATTGAGGGGCAGGCTGGGATGACGAGAAGCTCAGATTTTGCCAAGTTGAGCTTAAGGTGGTGTTCCCTCATCCAGTCCGAGATGTCAGACAGGCAAGCAGAGATTCGTGCACAGACAGATGGATCATCAAGCTGGAAGGACAAATTGAGCTGGGTGCCATCAGCATAGCAATGATATGAGAAGCCATGAGACTCAATCACCTGCCCCAGAGATGTAGTATAAATAGAAAAGAGCAGTGGACCCAGAACTGACCCCTGACGAATCCTAGTTGTGAGTTGCTGAGTTTCAGAAATACCTCCCCTCCACAATACCTTGAAGGATCTGTCTGGATTCCACCCAGCGCAGAGCCGTTCCAGTGATGCCTAGGCTGGAGAGAGTTGTCAGAGGGAACTGATGATTCACAGTGTTGAAAGCAGCAGAGTGGTCGAGTAGGATGAGGACAGATGATCTTTGATGAGGTTGCACTTGCTAGTCGTAACACCCCTGTCTGACAGTTTTATGTGGACAGTGGACAGTAGAGGAGATAACATCTTAATCAGAGACACTGCTTATCCCGAGAAGTGAATGCATGAAAAATGAGGCTCCCTCCTGTACTGATGATCCTCATCTTCCAGATCAGTTAAACAATTTTTACTGTAGATTTGTTGCTCTTTCTAGAAACAAACACTTTAAAATCACAACAAAACTATTAAGCTTTTCTTTAAAAAAAAAGTGTTTAAAAAATGTCTAGAAATAACTTGAATAATTTTAATCTTATATTTGGTTTACTATAATCTTATAATAGGAAATGTTTGATACATTTGACTAGATATTTTAACTTGCTCAGATGTTAGTTTCTACAGTGTAGTTGCAAGGTTTGTCATGGATCCTTCACTTCATCACTGTTATGTACAGTACCTTTAAAGAGCAAGCACACATTAGGTAATGTCATTTTTCACAGCAATGAGGACAGTTGCAGTCTTCACTGAGGACAGAATGGATGAAGAAATGTAATGTAATGATTTACTTCATTTACTGGGTGATAATGCTTCTATTCAATTCAATTCAATTTTATTTGTATAGCGCTTTTGACAATAGACATTGTCTCAAAGCAGCTTTACAGAAATATATAAACACGGTATACAGATATTAAAAGTGTGAATTTATCCCATTTATTTATTTATTTATTTAGCTTCTATTTAGTTTTTGGCATCTGCAATTTTCTAAAAACAGGGAGCATGCTATAAAACCTTTTTTTTGTCCCTCCGCAGGACATTAGAGAAGGATTCCCAGGTGCAGGAGCATTTTTGTTATACAGAGGATCGTGGCTGAAATCATTTGGACATGCACTATCCATAGACAAAAGAGAGCAAGTATGCAACTCACCTATCTTCTGTGCCTATCATCTAAGCAAACTGTCTGATGCTAGAGCCGACAAAAAATGTCTCTCCTAGAAGCAAACACTTGTCTCTGGACCTGTTGCAGATAAGAAATGTTTTTACTGCTGATGTTGAACAAATGATCCTTAGCTTCGTAGTGACAAAGGACCATAAGAATTTTCTCTGATTCCTGTGAGTTGAAGACAATCTCACAAAGGATGTGCTTGAATACAGAATAAAGTACATTTATTTGGAAATATCACAATTGTTGTCATAGTGTCATCAGACACCCAGAGATCCTTCACCTGAATAACATGCGGTTCATCTCCGCACTGTTTGTTTCTCTAATTGTGAGGTCTTTTTGAAAGAATTTCTGAGCCATATTTTTTTGTGAGCTTTTCCTGGCTGCTCTGGTTTCGGGTTATTTTAGTTGCACTTTGGATTTGTTTGATGGTTGGATTGAATCATTGGATTTTTTTTTATTTTTGTCCCAACTCACTGATTTTCATTGTGTTTTGCCTTGTTATAATAAACTGACCTGAATTCTACCACTCTGCTGTGTCTTGTTAAATTTATAGACTACATCAGGCAGGTCATCATGGAGGAGCTAAGTTTGGGAAAGACTTGCAGAAATTTGTTCAACATTATTTCTATATAGATTATAGCCTAAAATCTATGACAGAAACAACTGATCTACTGAGGAGAACCCAACAGATTCATTGCTGATCATGCAAAAGATTTAAAAGACATGAATTTAGAAGTAGATACTAGAAGACATATTTAATTGAGACTAGGCTTGAGCTAGGATCTGGAGAGAGACCTTTACTTACTGTGTTGCATTGCAAGAATGTAAGCTTATGTGTTTTGGTTTGGGGACAGTGGTGACTCAGTGGTTAAGACCTGGGTTACAGATTATTAGGCGTGTAACAATACACCCCAGTTACAATTTGATTAGTAATACTGGCAATACTGGGCTTATGAGTTTTATTTGATTCTCAGAATATTTTGAACAAAATTTAATGAAAGAAAATGAATACAGGAAAGACTGTTTTTGTCTCCATACATAAATAAATAATTGCTTCAAACAGAGGTTGAATATTGTAAAGAAAATGTTCTACAGGTTCACCATATCATTGTCATGGATATGCAGGAAATAGCCCAGGACTACAATTCCCAGCAGCCACTGCTATGTCACATGACTGGTATTCACATTTTTGGTTAATCAGCTTCACTATTTAAGTCACAGTTTGTACAGCACTCTTTGTCTTGTCTCGGACTTCACTACGCCAGGCTTCTCTTCAGACAACACTCTGCTTTCCCACTCCACTGAGGACGTTACTCCACCTTCCTGCTCGGCTGAGGATGTCACGCCGCCTTCCTGCTTGGCTTAGGATGTCGCTCTGCCTTCATGTTGCGCTAATGACATTGCTCCCCCTCATGCTTTGTGGAGCGCGTCGCTCCCCTCTCTGTCCTCGAGTGCATTGCTCCCCCATCTAGCTCCACGCTGAATGTCGCTCCTGCCTTGTCGCTCCTCCCTCAGGCTACATGGTAGCCGTCGCTCCATGTCCAAGCCAGGCTGGGGATATTGCGTCATCTTCCTGCGGTGCGGAAGAAACCTCCCCGCATCTGTACCCCAGAGAACATGTCAAGTGTCCTCTTTCCAGCCGTGAGAGGGATGACGCTCAATGGTAAAACTTAAGGACCACTGGTCCTGGTGACCACCAGAACACCCTCCCGAACTTATTACGCACTTTGGGAGCCGCATGTTAAAGGGGGGGTTCTGTCATGGATAAGCAGGAACTATCCTGGGACTATGATTCCCAGCAGCCACTGCTCAATCAGGTTCACTATTTAAATCACAGTTTGTACAGCACTCATTGTCTTGCATTCTTTGTCTTTGTGTGTGCCTTGTTTCCATGTTTATGTTTTGATTCATGCGCTTGTGTTTTACAGTTTATCACGTTCTCAGAGTTCTTGTTTTGTTGTTTGTGATTAACCCTTTATCTTTATCTGCACTTGCATCCATCTTCACGCTCCATCGCTGACAATCATAAATATAGATATTTTTAAAAAATAAATTCTCCCAAAATTCTGATAAAATAAACAAATTGTCTGGCCCCGGGGACTTGAAAATGCCTGATTTCTGCAGACTATGTGTTACAACACAGACTCGGAGCTGGATGCAAGTACAGGTAAAATGGCAGTTTATTAGGGAGGCAGACAAATCCAAAACGTAAGGCAAAAGCAACATGATAAACAGTCCAGGGTCAAGCGATCAGCAGACAGAGTAACAGAAGCAAAACACTAGACAAAAACATAGGTAAAAGCAAAGATCAAAACCAGGAAACAATAACAACGGCTTGGTAATGACAGAACACAAGGGAAATTGAGCAATTACTTCACAGTGAGGCTGAAACAGAATGAGGCACAGTGCACATAGGAGCACGGTGATGAGTAAGTGATTGCAAACAGGTGTGTGTCATTAAAAGTCCAGTGACTGTGAGCATGGGAGTGTGTGTGTGTATGTGTGCTGTGGGAAGTGGAGTCTGGGGCGGCCATGTTTGTAGGCCGTTGTGTATGCTGGGAAATGGAGTTGCAGTTTAACCTAACACTTTGGTGTTGCTTGAAAGCTACTGAAGAGCTCTTTTTAACCATTATCATGTGCTTGTGTAATCTTAATGTAACCGGATGGGTTATGGGTTTTTGTTATTATCCTTTTATTTAGTACAAAAGTGAAAGAAAATCTATTCGTTTATTTAATTAGATCTGAAATCCAAACATAATACTAATTAGGTATGTGTATTTCAGTATCAATCTGTATTACTTTGTGGAATAGTATTTTCTATTACTGGGTTTGACCTGTAAAGTTTGGTGGACATGCACTTGCTAAAAAATGGTGAATCACATCAAGTGTGTTCAAGGTGCATGTGATTGTTCATTTGTACTGTTAGTCCAGCCTTCTGTTTAAGAGGTGAATTCTGATTGAGAAAGGGGAGGAGAGAGGTGAGAGGGACTGAAGGGGGAGGTGTGTGTCGGAGGACGCTCGGGTTTTGTGATGAGAAAAAAGTCTAAGTGAGATATTTAGATTTACTTGGTCATTTGGTTTTAACTAAAAAGTGTTTACTAGACATTCTGTACATTTTTTTTTTTGCTGGACCATAACCACGTGAAAGAAGCTTCACAAGAGCAAAGTGATCTCACGACTGGTAAGACATGCTCTTAACACCAAACATTTGTTTATGTGCCAAGGCTCACCAAGGAGGAAGCTTCAGTTTAGTTAGTTGTTTAAGGAAGACGGAACCGAACCGGGTCGGAGAATCAGATAGCGCTCAAAGCTACCGTGCTGCTTTGAGTTCCTCTGGCATCGCTGGATGGGATCATTCATGCGTTATTACTACTGAATACAAGAAACGAAGACTACTGCTTCAGGCAGTGGAGAGAATCAAAGGAGTTGAGGTGCTCTGTGCTTTATTTTCTTTGCTCAGGCCGAGTGAAGGGGCCATTTGTTGTTTCCAGTCCACACCATGCACAAGCTATGCTACAGGCTTGCAACAGCTTGGGGTGTGTGTTTGTGTAGTAGTGTGGGCCCACACTAACTGAGCTATAAAGGTATATATATTATAAAGGTAACAGCTCAAGTTTGGGGTTTAAAGTTTATGGTTTTCCGGTATTCAAGCTCAACAAGTGTTTAAAAAACGAGATATTTTCACAGTGACTTTTAGTTATAAAAAGCTGGGGTTTATCAGTTTATTTCCCTTCCCTTCATTAATTAATAATTTCATTGTTTATTTTATTTTTCCCACATTCATTATAATTTTGTGAATACATAATTTGTTATATCATTTTCAATATTTACCTTTTGTTTGGATGCATATTAGTTTCAGTGTTTATGCTGAAGAGTTCACATAAGATGGTAGAGGGTATTTATACCTAGATAAAAAGGGGCATTAGAATAAGTAACAATTTTACTAGTTGAGAGACACACAGCTTGAACCCAGTGTCCCACCCACACAAAGGTCAAAGGGTAGGGGGTGCTAAATAAATTGGGGGCTCATCTGGGATCGTAGATCATATATAATTTGAATAACCTTAAAGAAATAGAAACCACTTTTAGCATTAAAGGTACTTTTGTGAAGATATTGAAACTTACCTGTCTGTTTCAAAGTATGGTGTTAAGATATAACCCCGGTTACAAGCTGAAATATGCAGCTAGTGTAAAGAGGTAGGAATTGATAAACATGCTGTGCTACTAATTGGAGTTCCTGAAAATTTGGATGTGTCCCACATGGAAGAGGGTGCTCAAACTGTGAAGACATTTGGACGAGTGCGGATCAGAGATACCAGGCAGGGTCTCACTAAAAAGTACACTTCTTGTGTTATGTGAGTGTAAAGAAGCAGTTGACCCCATTCGGGTTCCTGATAAACTACTTCCGGCTGAGGGTGAGGAGAGATGGAAGGTCCTAGTGGTGAAGGAAAGTGTTCCATCACCTACCACACCCACTGGGTATGCTGCCAAACTCTCACAGTTCTTGATGCAAGAAGGCAAGTCCATGTCAGACATACAAGCATTATAGTCACCTCCCAGATCTACTGCTATCTCTTCTGAATCATTTGCACTGTAGGCGAAGTGTTAGAAAAGACAATAAGACCATCAAATGATGGAATTGCATACCAACAGTTATGCATATTTTCATCCAATGCCTCTACTCCAGCTGGAGAGGAGACTATTGAAAACTGGATGGAACAGGCCCACCTTGATTTCAGAGTGTGAGTGTTCAGATAAAGAAAAGAGAAGGACTGTGGAAAGCCTAAAAGGGCCAGCACTGGAGATAATTAAAGATGTTCGATTCTCAAGCCCTGAGGCCAGTGGTAGTCAGTACCTCGATGCCTTGGAAAGCACTTTGGAACCTCAGAGTCTGGGGAAGACCTTTACTTTTTCTTTTGTCTCATGTGTCAGAGTCGTAGTGAACCAAAGTAGTGCAAAGAGATGTATTGTCTCCCCAGCTGATGGACAGAGCCCATTTGGAACAGCAAGTATGAGGTGCTGTAGAATCTGACATGCTGCTGTTGCAGCTCCAAATAGGATAGAGGAAAACAAGACCTCCTACATTCTTAGATCTTATTAGTCAAATACGAGAAATGGAGGAGGGTAAAGAATTAGTGCCACTGTAAAAACAGTATGACTGAATGAAGAAGACTGACTTCCCATGACCCTTGTGAAAGAGTTAAATTCTGAATTGCAAGACCTTTGTACAAAGTTGAATGAAGTTTCAAAACCTGTGACTGTTTCCTCTGAGTCCCAAGTCACAAAATCACCAAAAAGCCATGAGCTGACTCAGTCGTCTGAAGTTCACAAACTCAGGAAACAAGTCCAAGACTTAACAACAACAGTCACTCTGAGTGTGAGTCAGGGTAAGCCACGTCAAACTGCTCAGTTTCAAGGCAAGCCAGTTACGGTTCCTGTGAGAAACCGAGTAGCTAAGGACAAAGATGACTATTTCTGCTACCGTTGTGGGGAATATGCACACTGCGTGTGCATAGTGTCAGGCCACTGAGAATTCTAGCCAAGTAATTCAAATACTGGAATGATCTTTGTGAAAGGCTAAAAGTGGAAAGACTGACTTGAACAATAGCCCCAATCCTGATGGGAGCCAAGCATTCTTTTCCAAAACTATCAAAACAGTCATAACATCCAGTAAAGTGCCAGAAGGGCTAGTGGGTTCATCGTTGACTATTTCAGTGAAGGTTAATGGAGTACCATGCCAAGACCTTCTGGATAGTGGATTTTAGTTCACCATTGTGTTTGACACATGGTGTAACAAACACTTGCCTGATGTACTTCTGCATCCACTGACTGGTTTATTCATATGGGACGTTAGTACTGCCAGCTACCCATACAAGGAGTATATTGCTATTGATGTTGCTTTTCCTGTGGCAAACATTCAGGTGTGATTTTAGCCGTTCTTCTAAACATACTGTCTTTAAATCTTGTTCAATTGGATTCAAGTCAGGTGATTAACTGGGGTATTCTAACGCCTTGATTTTTGAGAGTTTGAGAATTGAGAGTTTCCTTTGCTGTATGATTTGTCCTGCTGGAAGTCCACCCACATCTCATCTTCATCATCCTGGTGGATGACAGCAGATTCTTCTCAAGAATCTCCCGGTAAAGGGCTCCATTCATCGTTCCTTCAATTATATGAAGTCTGCAAGGACCATGCGATGAAAAACAGCCCCACACCATGATGCTTCCACCTCCAAACTTCATGTTGGTTTAGTGTTTTTAGGGTGATGTGCAGTGCCATTTCTTCTCCAAACATGGTGTGTAGTATGACAGCCAAAAAGTTCAATTTGGCTCTTGTCTGACCAGATTACATTCTCCCAGTATTTCATAGGCTTGTCCAAATGAGTTGTAGCAAACTTTAAACGAGTTTCGACATGTCTTTTCTTTAGTAATGGAGCCTTGTGAAGTGAGCGTAAGCAGTGGAGTGCATTGCCTATTGTTTTCTCTGTGATGTTCTCTGTGACAGTTCTGGCCCATGTATTCCCAACAGACACTGTTGCCGTGGCTCCTGAATATCAGACACTGTCTGAAATGATGGATCCTACGTTGTTCAACTTTTTCCTGAGGAATGCAAAAGAAAACTGAGTCAAACGCTGTCAGAAGGAGCAAAGTATTCTCTGTTACTGAGTGGGATGTGGGATTGGCCAGAGGAGTAGAACATCATATTCGGCTAAATGACCCTAGACCATTCTGAGAGCGATCCAAGCACATTGCACCAACTGATATCGGTGACATAAGACAACATCTGAAAAAACTGATGTCTGCTGGAATAATCAAAGCGTCACAGAGCCCTTATGCTTCACCAATTGTAATAGCTAGGAAGAAAAGTGAAGCTTTTCAAATATGTATTGACTACTGTACCTTGAATCAGCGCACCATCCCTGACCAGTACACGACACCATGGATTGATGATGCACTGGTCTGCTTAACAGAGAGCAAGTGGTTCTCACTTCTGGATGTTAGAAGTGGGTACTACCAAATTGCCATGGCAGAAAAGGACAAAGACAAGACTTCTTTTATTTACTCTTTAGGGTTCTACCAATGTGAATGCATGCCACAAGGAATCACTGGTGCACCAGCTACATTCCAGAGATTAATGGAAAGAGCTGTCTTTGATATGCATCTACTTCAAGTAATTGTGTGCCTTGATGATATCATTGTCTTTGGGCATACTCTAGAGGAGCATAATAAAAGACTGTCGAATGTTCTGGACTGTGGAAGAATTTGGCTTAAAAGTATTCATTGACAAGTGCCATTTTTGTTAAGCTCAGGCAAAATATGTCAGGCACATGTTGTTCGCAGATGGCGTAGCTCCAGATCCTGAAAAAATCAAAGCTGTGTCTTAGTGGAAGATGCCTCATGATCTAAAGTCCCTGAGGTCCTTTCTGGGATTCTGTGGATTTTATCGATGATACATTGAAAACTATTCAGCTATAGTCCGACCCCTGACTGAACTGACAAAAGGTTACCCTCCAGCCAAAAATGTAAATTGATTTGTTGTGCTTCACACAATAACCACCAGGTGATGCAATGAACAACATACTGTAGCTGAACACAGTACAATAAAAAATGGAATGTGTGGTCGAATGGTAAAAATAATCATAAAATATTACGTTTCTCATCAAAATTTACGATAAACCTAATTTAACCAAGTTTCTAATTACAAGATTTAATTATATAAAATGAGTGTGATTGAGTCACGTAGTACAAGTACTATGTACTACAATAACTATAGTATTTAAATTGACAAGGCTAAAGCATTTAACATGCATAGTGTAGCAGTAACATGCAGGCTTTGTACGCCAGCAACTGGGGTCCGAACGTCAGCTCAGTTTAGTGTTTTTTAAATTAGCGTTTTTTTTTTTTAACTGTAGAAAGTTCCTCAAAGCAACGTTGTTCTTTTCTTAGATTAAAAGTTATATATATATATATATATATATATATATATATATATATATATATATATATATATATAAAATGGTGTAAAGTGAACACTGAAAAAAGCCCAGTGAATTTACTTAATTCAAATTCTTACATTGATTTCACGTGTTTAAATTGAATTACATGAACATAATTTGTTTTTGTACATCAAATATGATTTGCTCATATATTTTCAATGCCATGAAATAAAATTCAACTTCACCTGAGCTGAAGATTGAACCCCAGTTGGTGACATTCTGCAACAGCCACATTACCAGTGCGTTGTTCTACCACACACAGTTTACCCATGTTAATTTAAATACTATAGTTATAGTACCTGTACTATGTGACTCGATCAAAATTAAAACAAATATTTCTGTGCTTGTCTGTGCTTTGGGCTGTGTGTAGAGAGATGGTCATCTCTCTGAGTTGTACCAGTTCCCCTTCCAGCACTGTGAATCTTTCTATCATGTCAATGAATGAACAGTATTGATGGGGGTCTTTGGTTTGTTCAGTGCTGGGGCAATCTCATCTGAGGGGGAGGTGGAAGAAAGTAGTCTGTCTGACTCCTCTGGGGTGAGGAGTTGGTCATTGATAATGTGCTCCTGCTGTACTCTTTCCTTGATCTAGAGGAAGTTTTGTTCGCAGAGCCCATGGATGCTTTTTACTACAACTATCCCTGTTGTTTTGTATATAGTGATGCTTGTAGTTTTTGTGTTTTCCCCATTTTTTATTTTTTATTTTTTGCTGGAAATCCCCATAGATGCCTTTTCTTCCAGCAAAGGAACAGTTTGAAAATGCTGGCCCTGTACCATGCATGGGGTTTGTTTGTGTAAAAAATCAGGTTTCTGGTACTGCCATCCTTATGAAGGTCTGCAAATAGAGTCTCTCGATTTTCTGTCAGTCTCTTGTTTTTGTAAACTTTCCATGTAGTTTCTTTTGAAATAACTTTTGGGTAGTCCAGTGAATGTCCTCCACACTCTGTGTTTGTGTGGGCCTAGGGTTATGGGCCATTCCCACCTGTGCTTGGGGTTGGGTGTGGATAATTCCTGCTATTGTTTTGGCCAAAATGCTTTCACACCTTCCTTTTCACACCTCCTTCGTGTTGGTCTGTTGGTCAGGTAGAGCTGAACCCTGGTAGAGCATCTGTTCAGTGGGGATAAAGATGTGTTGAAAAGTAGTAATATAGATATCAGTATATGACCTGCTTGAGCTAAGTGAATGAAAAGCAGCTAGCGGGTTTATTCTAAAATCTGTGGGAAATGGCTGTGTTATGCACCAGATATGGACCATGCCTATTGTGAACCATGTTGGCTTTTTGCAGACAGGATGTGTCCATCCCACCATCCACGCTGCACTGCAGGAATTAACAACCTTTCGGGCAGAATAATGAAATGCGAATCTTCACGTGCAAATCTAGCAGCATGCAAATGTTTTGTCAGTAATTGAGTTGTTAGACGGGTATGAGCCGGTGCAAAACTTACTGGATAAAAAAAGTCGTGTCAGTTATTTAAGTCCTGCAATTCAGAATGAATTAATTGCGTTGTTGTCTCAGAAGGTGCATGACGAGATTGTGTCTGAAATAAAGGAAGCCATTTTTTTTTTCAATCATAGTGGACACGACTCAGAATGTCAGTAAAATTGATCAACTCAGTCAAGTTTTCAGATATGTTACCGTTCGCAAAGATGAAAATGATAATCCAGTTGGCATTGATGTCTGTCAAAGTTTTTTTCAGATTCCAGAATATAACCGATCAAACAGCAGAGTCTGCAAACAAAAATCATTGACACAAAGTAAGGGACTGTCACTGAAAAACTGCAGAGGCCAAGGATATGACGGGGCGAGTGCCATGAGTGGGATTTATTCTGGGGTGCAGAAAGGTATCCAAAACCTGGAGCCCAGTGCTGTGTATATATACACTGTGCAGTGCATAATTTGAATGTTGACTGTGAAAGACGTGGACATTCTTCAAGCAGCAACCTTACTGGAAAATACTTGCAACACCTTATCACTGCTAAGGGATCAGTTTGAGGACATCAAAAGTACAGCACAAGGCCTTGCTACATCCTGGAGTATCAGCTGTCATTTTGCTCAAAAACGGGCACGACTCATAAAGCGGCACTTTGATGTACTCAGTGAGGATCAGCGTCCTACAGACCAAGAGAAAAATTTCAAAGTAGGTGTTTTTTACGCTTGCATTGATACAGCTGTTTCTCAGCTGAAACATTGTTTCAAAAGTTTGGATACAATAGCCAGACGATTCCACTTTTTACATCCAAGTGAACTCCTGCATGAAACTGATGATGTATTGCATGCATTTGCTGAAACACTTGCAATCACCTACAACGATGACATTTTCTTCGATTTTCCATCACAATTGCTTTCATTTTGAAGTCCCCTGTGGTCAGAAATAAAAGCAATTGAAACAGGGTCAATTAAAGATCTGCCTGAGATGCTGCTGTTGAAGCATGCATCTATTCTTCCAAGTGTCACAGATGACTACTGCTCTGAATCTTTTTCTAACTATCCCTGTCATGGTGGCAAGTGCTGAGAGGTCTTTTTCTGAACTAAAACAAATAAAAACCTGTTTGAGAAGCACAATGAGCCAGGACAGATGCTCCGGACTTGAAATTCTCAGCAGTGAAAGCAAGCACGGATGTCTGATGGACATCACAGACATTGTGAAGGAGTTTGTGCAGAAAAACGCTAGGAGAAAAGGACAGTTTTAAAGGTATGATGCTTTATTTTACTCATTCACACAATATTGAATCAAACTAACTTGTAAAACATTGTATCCTAATTTTTATATATATATTAGTTTTGACAAAAGATAGATTAGCAGATAGCAGGGGCAATAGCACTTATATGCGATATTGAAGGGTGAATAAATTTGATTATGATGAGGGGCCCCTCCTCCTCTCTTGAAGTTGGGCCACCGCCATTTGCGCTACACCATGTGTGTGTGTGTGTGTGTGTCCTGAGTCTGTTGACACAGTCACATCTTCCCCTTCTCCAGGATTGAGAGGCTAAAAACGTGAGCGGTTGTTGTGTCCGCAATCAGACCACTGCAGTATATCCTGAGACTCATGACCTCATTATACTTTACTTAAACTAATTATTAAAACTACATATATGTATTAATATTTAACAGTAACGGTGGAATGGCACAAAATGTAATGAACTAAAAGTACATTTCTGTGATTAAAAGTGAACTTGAGTAAGAGAGTATAAGTATGGACAGTTAACTATTAAAAGTATTTTTTTTTTTCAAAAAGTTACTCAAGAAAATGTAACAAAGTAAATGTAGAATGTTACTACCCACCTCTGAGCATCCATAATAATCAGGCTGTTTAAATTACCTTGTGAATATACTCTTTCTGTAACAACACATTTTATAAATGTTGCCACATGTTTAAATTAATACATAAAATGTTTGAATACTTGGTTTAATTTTGATCGATTTACACAGTACAGGTACTATAACTATAGTATTTAAATTAACATGGCTAAACTGTGTGCAGTAGAATAACGCAGTGTTAATGTGGCTCTTGCAGAATGTCAGCAACCAGGGTTCAATCCTCAACTCAGGTGAAGTTTAATTTTATTCAGGGCAATGAAAATATATGATCAAATCATGTTTGGTGTACAAAAACAATTATGTTAATGTAACTCAATTCAATCACGTGGAACCAATGTATGAATTTGATATAAGTATATTAAATTAGCTTTTTTTTTTTCAGTGTGTGGACTTTAAACCCGTGTGTTCTCTTTAAACCCGTTTTTTTTAAATAGTAAAACTTTTAATATAAGAAAAGAACAAAAGTTTCCAATGGCAAGAAAGGAGAATACGGAATTCATTAAATGTTACTTTGAGGAACTTTCTACAGTGAAAAAAATGCTCATTAAATAAACACACTCAAAGCCCTGTTGCTGTGCCAAAGCTGGGGAACAATAGTCTGTTTGAGTGGGGGAAGAAGGGAAAAAGATGAGGAAGAAAGGGGAAGAAGGAAAAAGAGTATAAGAAAGAGGAAAAATGAGAGAAAAGATGAGGAAAAGAAAGTATAAATAAAAAGAAACAAGTGATTTATAATCATCTGTTTTTGTATTTTTTGCATTTTTATGTTTTGTATTTTTTCTCAGAAAAAGGGATTTTTTTAAAATGTAAAATTCGGTTGACGCTGCCAACAAGATGACCTCAGTTTGAGTCCCACTTCAGACAACAATTCAATTTTGAATTAAATTTTCAAATGACAACTAATAGTTGCTGCTGTTAAAATGAGTAAATAATTAATCACCGTTCACTTCTGTGTAGTTTGATAATGATACTGGTGATTTAATTGAATGCATGATATGGTTTTCTGTATGCATGTTCTGTTATGAATACTGTATTTTTACAAAATAATGTATTTTACTGTGTTATTGTATTATTTTTCATTATATTTCATTGTTTGTGGTTAGACTTATTAGAAATCCTAATTAAATTACATATGATTACTCTATTACTTATTATTTAAAGATTTGTGCTAAGATGCTTTAAGGTGGTGTGAAAAAGTAGAGATTATAAAATGTTTTACCACCCAGGCTCACAGAGTGAATACTGAAGCAAAAATGTGATATAAATCAGTGACCAGTTGCTGGTAGATAAAGAATGGAATTGTATTTTAAAGAAATAAACAAATAAATACACCAGATTGAGAGTGATACAGTACAACACACATAGACCATAAACACAAGTGATAAAGTATTATAAAATATTATTAAGGTATGAGTATATAAGACTATAAACAAAACAATAAAAAATACAAAAACTTTTTAAACATTATATTTACATACAAAACTGAATAATAAGGAATAACTATATAAGGCAATAAATTATATTTGTTTTTTTTTTTGTTGCTCCAGCAACTACTCTTTTGTTAGAGTCTCTGTGTTAAGACAGCAAATAGTGCCCTTGTTTTGGCTATGTCCAGTCTCTGCTGTCCTGTAGTGACCACAGTTTTTTGAAAGCATTGGCCTCCATTCTTCTAATATACTGTCTGCATGTGGTTGATGTGGCACATGTGGTTGGATGGCAGAAGCTGGAGGAACACTGCTGGTTGATGTGAGCATAGCAGAATGGTGTGACCTGCTGCTGGACTGGGGAGTGGTGGTGGCTGATAGTTCAGGGATTACAAACACACTGATCGTGGGGTTAGATTGGGGAGCAAGTATGATGAAAGTGCTGGGCCCAATGGGATTAACATGGGCTGGCTCCATGATGCCTGGAGGTAGAGGAAGCAGCTGTTTCTAGGGTGCCCACTTTGGTCTGGCCCTCTCAGGTAGGTCTGGGGGGACGTGGATATGATGCACATTTGCCTATATATACACTCTTAAACAGATCATGCCACTTCTTCTGGTGAGGAGCACGTCTGTTGCCAGCTTCAGAGGGCCACACTCCTGTTGAAAATAAACACTGATCAAATCATCACACTGCACTGACTACAACATTGACATGTTTTCTCTTATAAAGTTGTACAAATTATACTGTTGTGATTTTAAAACAGCCCTGGTTTCTTTCAATTTTCATTTGTACAATCACTTGTTATAATGAAGTTCAATTAATGCATGATAAACATTCCAAGACATCTTATAATAAAGACCAATCAAAGCTCGGAGGGGCACACGGTGGCTTAATGGTTAGCACATTCGCCTCATACCTCCAGGGTCTGAGGTTCAAGTCCCGCTGGGGCCATGTGTGTGTGGAGTTTGCATGTTCTCCCTGTGCTGCGGGGGTTTCATCCGGGTACTCCGGTTTCCTCCCCCAGTCCAAAGACATGCATGGTAGGCTGATTGGCATGTCTAAAGTGTCTATAGTGTGTGTGAGTGTGTATGTGATTGTGCGATGGACTGGCACCCTGTCCAGGGTGTACCCCGCCTTGTGCCCAATGCTGCCTGGGATATTCTCCAGGTTCCCCATGACCCTGAAAAGGAGTAAGTGGTAGAAGATGGATGGATGGATATTGCTCGGTGAATGAAATGTCACTCAAGACATCACTCGGTTTTGATTGGCGAGTCCATCTTTTAGCCGTTTTGATTGCCGAATCCATCTTTGAGAACATGTTTTGTTTAGCGAGTCCATCTTTGTCTGTGCATTGTGATTGGCTGGTCCATCATTGCATCCACCAGGATTGGCGTAGAAAGATGGAAATTTACCAGACGATCACGTTCACAGGTAGCGCCATACAAAGTCTGCATGTTACCGCTGCACTACGCATGTTACATGCTGTAGCCACATTGTACCTGTACTATGTGACTCGATCACGCTCACTCTTGTAATTTTGTTTAAATTAGGCTTATCATAAATGTTCATGAGAAACATAGTATTTTCATGTAAACCATACGTAATATTTTTTCTTAAATCTACCCGGCCACACATTCCATTTTTTCAGGCTCGACAACGTTTAATTTGGACATTTTCACTTAGGAGTGTACTCACTTTTGTTGCCAGCAGTTTAGAGATTAATGGCTATGTGTTGAGTTATTTTGAGGGGACAGCAAATTTACACTGTTACACAAGCTGTACACTCAATACTTTACATTGTAGCAAAGTGTCATTTCTTCAGTGTTGTCACATGAAAAGATATAATCAAATATTTACAAAAATGTGAGGGGTATACTCACTTCTGTGAGATACTGTATATGCTTGTCCAGTTCGATTGGAGATAGGACAAAAAGAGCAACTGACAAATGCAGATTTGAGATTGTCACAAGAACAAGATGCCATCATTGGATCAGTGAAGTGAGAATTAGAAATGGGTCATCTTCTTACAGCCCACAAAAGATCTAGCCTAACTGAGACTCTATTATAGCAACAGGATTCCAAGTTAACAATTCAAGGTCATCTGCTGTACAGGCATGTCAAAAGTTCATGTGGATGTGAAAAGCAACAGCTAGGTTTACCTGAGAGGTATCGCAAACTTCATGATGAATCTGGTCATCTAGGAATTGAAAGAACCACTTATCAAAGATCATTTTACTGGCCTATAATGACTTCCGAAGTGGAACTGTATCTAAGGATGTGTGGATGATGCATTGTTCATAAAACCTTACCACAGAACCATGCTTACCTGAATCATATCAACAGCAGTGGGCCGTTAGATCTCATCAGTATTGATTTCCTATCCACAGAGCCAGACTCAAAGGGAATAGCCAACATCGTGGTCATCACTGATCATTTCACCTGCTACTCCTAGGTGTTTCCTGCAAAAGATCAGAGAGCAGTTATTGTAGCTAAGATAATGAATGAAAAGTTCTTTGTACATTATGGCTTACGCACACGTATTCACTCTGACCAGAGCATGATTTTGAAAGCAGGCTCATTAAAGAACTACACGGAGTGCTGGGAATTGTCAGTGACAATTCCCAGCCTCAATTCCCAGTCTCAATTCCCAGTGAGATGCTTAGCCAGAATGCTTTAACTGAACTCTCCTGTCTATGCTGGGCACTCTAGATCCCATGTTGAAAGAAGTTGAAAGAGAAGCTGCAACAAGCCTATCAATTAGCTTCTGAGAACTCCCTAAAAACACAGAAAAGGAAAAAGAGATTATATGATCAAAAAGTAAAACGCCAAGCCTAGGAGACAGAAGATCGAGTGCTCCTGAGGAATCTTGCTCTGACAGGAAAACATTAGCTCCATGACTATTGGAACTCACTGCCATACATTATCCTGGAGAAGTTACTGAACCTACCTTTGTCAAGCCAGAAACCGGTACCGGGAGTGTTAGGACACTACATTGAGACCATTTGTTACCCATTGGCGACAACGTGAGGATGTACGTACCTGAAGAGAAGGAAGAGGATCCATGTTCCTCTGTGACCAGGTCAAGCACTGTGACAGGGAGACAGAAAAAATTACTTCAAGAAGCAAACCCGGCACCTGACAATGGAGACACTGTAGAATTGTTCTCTGACAATGATGGCAGTAGTCTATCCCACCAAGGGCAGTAATTCATTCAAGGAAGAGTTTCAGCATTGAGTCTTGAGAAGGAACAGGAGAGTGACTGTTCAGAGAGAGTTCCCTCACCAGAGTATATAATGGGAGAATCTTTGTTTGAAGTGAATGCACCTCCTGATTCATTTGAACCTTTGAGCCAAATGAGGCTTCAGAATTAGAAGGGGGAGAACATGAAAATACGAATGCTAAAAAAACAGAGGCTGAAATGATTGAGCATTGCCAAAAAAAGGAGGTAAAACCAGTAAAGAAACTGAGTACGATGAACTGGGAAAATCATCAGACAGGCCACTAAACCTAGTGTATAGGGGAATGATGACAAATACAAGGCTGTTCAATGGTGGAAAACTCTTGCAATACTTTATGGGTTCACGCCTTAGCTCAGTATTCCCAATGTGTTGATCCAAGTATTAAACCCCAAACTAAAGCCACAATACCCTTTTAATATGCTAGATTCATGGGGTCATGAGTAGTTTAGAGGGGGGAGCATGTTACTATTATTATGCTTTCATTTAGTACAAAAGTGAAAGAACAGTCTGTTAATTTATTTAATGAGATCTGAAATCTAAGCATGATAGTAATGAGGTATGTGTATTTCAGTATCAATCTGTATTATTGAATGGAAAAGTACATTCTATTATTCTGTTTTATATCTGTGTGACTGCCCCTTTAAGAAGCAGGCTTGGCCTGTAAAGTTTGGTGGAAATGCACTTGCATAGAAATATTATATATTAATATTTTTTTTCCACTTTCACCGACTTAGATTTTTTTTACTAGCATCAGTTCTGATCATAATTACCAAACATTCATTTATGGGGTGGAATTTGTGATTTCCAGTACAATTTAATTTCTTTCTTTCAAACTGTTCACACACACATACAATTTTCATTACAGACATACAAACCACAACTCTGATATCCATACAAACACACCCTCCCAATTATAGCTGCATCATTTATTCAGTTGGTCTGCAGTGCTCTATAATACAGCAGAATCAGAAAAAAGGAAAAGCACGTATGTTCCCCATAGGCTAAACCTGAGAAAATACTACACATTTCAGAAAATGTTTTAGAAATTCAATGTCTTGAAACCTTGTCAACAAAATAATGGCCTATTAACACAGAATGCATGATTTTATGCTTAAACGTCATGGGGATTAAATATTGCAGTTTGAATGGGTTTCAATGGGGACATTTTTGTTCTTATGGTCCTGAGTGTAACTGTTTACCTCAGCCCACCTGAGGTAACTGAGCTCAAATTTGGGGTTTAAAGTTTATGGTTTTCTGGTATTCAAGCTCAGAGTGTTAAATACTGAGGTATTTTCACTGTGACTTTTATTTATAAAAAGCCGGGGTTTATCAGCTTATTTCCCTCATTGTGGGGGTGTAATGTATAAAAGCCACTAGTTACAAAGGCAACAGAAAGAATGCGAGGTTTAAAACAGTTATTCATATCTTGTTCATTAATTCACTGTTTATTTTACTTTTAACATATTCATTATAATATTGTGAATAAATCATTTGTTATAACATTTTCAATATTTACCTCTTGTTTGGATGCATATTAGTTTCAATGATTATGCTGAAGAGTTCACATAAGATGGTAGAGGGTCTTTATGCCTAAATAAACATAGAAAAAGGGGGTATAAGAATAAGTAACAATTTTTACTACATTAACAATGCGTGTTGGCCATTGCAATCTGGACTACTGGACTTCACAAATGCAGATCTTGCAGGTGAAGACAGACGAAAGACTGCATTCACGTAACCACTGTGCTCTCTCTATATTTTAACTCTATGGGTTACTCGGACTTACTAGAATGCTGATTTCCACTATGCGAACTGTACATTTCCACGATGCACATCACATTTTTGCATCACAATGCAATGTATCATGATAAATCATTACATCCCTAATGATTAGAGTTTAAGATTCTGATGTTGACATTTAGGCTAAAGTCTCTCTTATGAGGTTTATCCTCAGTTTAGAGGATAAAGGAAGTACTTATAAAGGATGGAATTACTTTACTGCTTGTAAGGACCTGAACATCAGATTCCTTTCAGAAGAGACAAGCATGAAAAAGGATGACACTAGAAGTTTAAGTACAGCATTCGGCTAACACATTTTGTAAATGGTGGAAGTGTAAGTATCTTGTAACTCTCCAGAGCTGTCATGACTGGCAAACTAGTAAGCCAAATATAAAGAACATGGATGTTGTTCTCAAGAAGGACAGACAGATGAAAAGAAATGAATGGCCTTTAACTCTGGTCACAAAGGTGTTTCACAGCAGTGGAAGAAGTCCTGCAAAGAAGACCTGCAAAAAAAAAATTGTTGTGGTGAATAAGAAAAGGACCTCCTTAGGACACTAAAGGCTTGATAGTTTAAATACCAGGTGTAACGTGTCACATCTGAATGCAGCTGCATCATCTAGCGGATATTATGAGCTACTGTGTTATTGGAAAAAGTAATCCTGAATTTTAATTGATTAATTAGAGTCACATGATGCAGATTAAAGTGCATAATAACCGTGGATTTCAGTTAATGTAGGTTTATCAGTGAGATTGTGGCGTTCATAATGCTTCTTAATCTGTTGTATGCCTTGGAAATAATAATTCTTAAGTTAAAATGATTATTATTTAGTTAATTTTATGGTGGTTGCATTAATTTAGTAAATAGTGAAAACCCTGTGCTGTACTTTACTTACTATACTATCATGTAATAAGACATTATTTTGTATATTGCATTTATACTGAACATTAGATGCCTTTCTATTTTATACATAGCTCAGCTAATTTCAGCTATCTGTCAAGTTGTGAAGTTACTCACAACAGGGACAGAATAAGTAATAGAGCCACTTCCACTTTGTAATGCTTTTACTCTTTTGAATCATGATGCTTTTATTGTGCTAATTAATTCAATGGGTGATCAGACTTTCAAGAATGGCAGAATGGGTGAGATTAGTCAGAAATCCTTTGGGAATGGGCCAATCATGTGCACACGTCTTTTTCCTATAATGTTTCTTAGCGTACTGTCTTGGAGCAATTCCTCACTCACACTGAAGCTTCTGTCTCCTATGCTCTCATAATACTCTTTTTCTACATCCTATCCATATAGTTTAACATGCTGTCTCTCTTTCTGAGTGTTGTGTCTTACATAACTCTCAGACTGTCAAAATAGCACAGACACAGACAAAAACACAAAACACAGAAAACGGTGGAGAACCAATCCATCTACTATAGAGCTATAAATACTCTGAATGCAGAACATGCCATGCTGCACCTAGGGAGAGAAATTACATCCATAAAATCCCTCATTCCAATAATACCAGACATCCAAAGCATTCAGTTAAACCTAAATTCATAGCCCATTTCCACTCAGATATGCCAGAATAGGATATTACTGGAGCAGTTTCTAAGGTGTTCCTCTTTAAAAAAAAAAACCAAAAAAACAAAAAACACTTATAGAGATTAATTCTATCTTTGTTCCATTATTCTAGATGATTTATTCTTTTGTTTACATGCTCTGCTATATATTTGCATATTTTGATTGTTTTGCTCTTTGCATGGCTTCTTGTGAGAGCAAGCATGAGGCTCCTGTGACTTCATTCTTTCATCTTCCACTCATTTGTCTACCTTGCTTCTAAAATCATTGTGTTGGTTCTTTCCTTCTTCCCTCTTTCCCTTCTGTTGGTGCTCTCTCTATCTCACACAAGCTCTCTGGGACAAGCTTTGGCACAAAATCCATTAATTAAGGACTTATCTGTCTCATTTCCAGATGTCCAGGATATTCTGCCTATTAAAAGACATTAAGGCTGAAGAGCATTCCTTACAGTCAGTGTGTTTACATGGACAACAATAATCCACTATTAACCTGATTAAGACAATACTGTGATTAAGAAACTACCATGTAAACAGCAATTTTTAATTACCTTAATCTGATTAAGGTCATACTCGAAGTTAGCACTAATCGAATTAAGACATGTGGAGTACTCCTGTTTTAGTTGCATTATGGACGTGTATTACAGACATGTAAACACCTTAATCACATTATTAACGTCGCGTGAGAGTTTTCACCGCATTTTGCATCAGGACACGATCACACACGGCAGTGCTCAACATTTTACGGCGAACAAGAGAGCACGGCTACGTCCCAAACCGCGTACTTGCCTACTGGCCTGTAGTGGGGACAAATACATGTATCTCAGCTACTATGTAGATGGTAAGTACGCTGTTTGGGACACAGCCCACGGCTTCAAGCAGTTGTCTATTTGCATGTACAGCATGATAAATAATTAACTGCACTTAACGTGTTTATAAAAAAATTAAATAAAAACATCCAAAGCTGTATATGGTACCATAACGAAGACGAACTGTATGTTGATACATGAAATTCTGGAGGGACGTCGGACGGCGTGGCGCGGTGACGTAATGACGTCTGCCGTTAATCTAATTATGTTCTATGACATGTAAAATGGGTACATGAAAAGAGTATTCTAAAATCGACTCATGTAAACACCTTAATCACATTATTATCTTACTCAGAGTAAGGTCAATAATTACATTACTGCTGTCCATGTAAACGTAGTCACTAGCTGCGTTTACATGGACAACAATAATCCACTCTTAATCCGATTAAGACCATACTTTGATTAAGATACTACCATGTAAACAGCAGTTTTTACTTACCTTAATCTAATTAAGGTCATAATCGAAGTAAGCAATAATCGAATTAAGACAGGTGGAGTACTCCTGTTTTAGTCGCATATTGGACGTGTATTACAGACATGTAAACACCTTAATCACATTATGAACGTCGTGTGAGAGTTTTCACCGCATTTTGCGACAGGACACGATCATACACGGCAGTTTTACGTTTTACAGCGAACAAGAGAGTTCGGCCGCGTCCCAAATCGCATACTTGCCTACTATAGGCCTGCAGTGGGGAAAAATACATGTATCTTGGCTACTATATAGACGGTAATTACGCGATTTGGGACGCAGCCCACGGCTTCAAGCAGTTGTCTATTTGCACGTACAGCATGACAAACAATTAACTGCACTTAAAGTGTTCGTAAAAAAATAAAATAAAAACACCAAAAACTGTATACGGTACCATAACGAAGACGAACTGTATGTTGATACATGAAATTCTGGAGGGACGTCGGACGGCGTGGCACGGTGACATAATGACGCGGGCTGTTAATCTAATTATGTTCTAAAACATGTAAAACGGGAACATGACAGGAGTATTCTAAAAGCGACTCATGTAAACACCTTAATCGCATTATTATCTTAATCAGAGTAAGGTTAATAATTAGATTACTGCTGTCCATGTAAACGTAGTCACTGTCTCAACACCTTATGAATGTTTTGTTTAATGTTCAAGTGAGGAATTTAGCTGAGTGGTTTTATTTTAACAAGCCTTAAAATAAGTTGGTTTAAACAACCAATAGATGATTTTCTAACATTCAAATACTACCAGATTATTTATTATTACATTAATTAATATATATTTCTTCCTGATGAGATGTGGTGGCATGAATCACTTGAATGATGTTTCCCAAAGTTGAGAGTAGTATTGAGTGGTGTGTTAGTATGCCATTGATTCAGGTTATGGTTTGTTATTCTTCTTTAATTTGACTTCTTGTGCACAAAATATTGTGAATGCATTTTTCCAACTTTGAATTTTATTTCTATTTTTTTTTTGTTTTACTTTACCCTTGATTCTTGACTAAAGGTGTTTTCATTTTTGTATTTTATACAGTTTTTATACAGTAATTGTTTTTAGTTTCAGAAGGAAAATTAAAGTTAAATAGGTATAAAATGTGAGATTACTCCTGATATTGAATTTGCCCTTCATGGCTCCTCCACTGCTACATTGTCTTTCTCATATGCTCAGCAGTTGTCATTAATGGGTCGACACACAAAAGAGGAAAAGCGCTCCTCCCACAACTGTCGCCGGGGTGCTGAAAGAACAGCTCCGCTTTAGCACCACTAATGTTTTGGACAGCCTGAGACAGCGTGGCTGCAAGGCGGGGCCACAGAAACACACGGCTGGCAGCTAATGATCAGCGCGGCAGCTCTCCACCATCCAGCAGCAGACAGGAGAATATAAAAGGGCCTTCCTCCTCTAACAAGGGGAGGGACCGTCTCCAAAACACTGCTAATGAATTTTTGTCTGTTTTCCACAGAAGATACGGCCTAAGAGGAAGACCTCACTCCCTGGCTGCCTCCTCAGAGCTCCCAGACCGCCAGAAAAGGCTTCAACCCCCCTGGGAGACCACACTACACCCTCTACACCAATGAGGAAGACACCAGCCCTGAGCACCTCACCCCACCTACACACTTTTGAATAAAACCCTCCAAGTTCTACACTTAAGTGGCCTCCTGTGTGTCTGTGCTCCAACCACCGCAGCCTAAGCTCACTACAGTAGATAAAGAGAACCCAATTAAACGAACGAGACAAAAATATTATACTTGGCCATTTATTTTATTGTGGAAAATGATCCAATATTAGATATATTGAGTGGCAAAAGTATGTGAACCTCTAGGATTAGCAGTTAATTTGAAGATGAAATTATTCAGGTGTTTTCAATCAATGGGATGATAATCAGGTGTGAGTGAGCACCCTGATTTATTTAAAGAACAGGGATCACTCAAAGTCTGAACTTCACAACACATGTTTGGGAAATTGTATCATGGAATGAAAATAGGAGATTTCCGAGGACCTCAGAAAAAGAGTTGTTGATACTCATCGGGCTGGAAAAGGTTACAAAACCATCTCTAAAGAATTTGGACTCCACCAATCCACAGGCAGATTAACTGTGTACAAATGGAGGAAATTTAAGACCACTGTTACCCTCCCCAGGAACGGTTGACCAACAAAGATCACTCCACGTGTAAGATGTGTATTGGTCTGTGAGGTCACAAAGGAACCCAGGGTAACTTCTAAGCAGCTAAAGGCCTCTCCCACATTGGCTAATGTTTATGTTCATAAGTCCAGCATCAGGAAAACACTGAAACACAATGGTGTGCATGGCAGGGTTGCAGGGAGAAAGCCACTGCTCTCCAAAAAGAACATTGCTTCCCATCTTCAGTTAAAGATCACATGGATAAGCCAGAAGGCTATTGGAGAAACGTTTTGTGGACGGATGAGACCAAAATAGAACTTTTTGGTTTAAATGAGAAGCGGTATGTTTGGAGAAAAGAAAACTCTGCATTCCAGCATAAGAACCTTATCCCATCTGTGAAAGATGGTGGTGATAGCATCAAGGTTTTGGCCTGTTTTGCTGCATCTGGGCCAGGACAGAACAATGTATTCTGAATTATACTAGTAAATTCTAAAGGAAAATGTCAGGACATCTGTCCAGGAACTGAGTCTCAAGAGAACGTGGGTCATGCAGCAAGACCCTAAGCACATAAGTCGTACTATCAAAGAATGGTTAAAGAAGAATAAAGTTAATGTTTTGGAATGGCCAAGTCAAAGTTATGACCTTAATCCAATAGAAATGTTGTGAAAGAACCTAAAGCAAGAATTTCATGTGAGGAAAACCACCAACATCCCAGAGTTGAAGCTGTTCTGTACTGAGGAATGGGCTAAAATGTGCAGGACTGATCAACAGTTATCAGAAATGTTTAGTTGCAGTTATTGCTGCACAAGGGGCTCACACCAGATACTGAAAGCAAAGGTTCACATACTTTTGCCACTCACAGATATGTTATATTGGATCATTTTCTTCAATAAATAAAAGACCAATTATAATATTTTTCCTTGTTTGTTTAATTGGGTTCTCTTTATTTACTTTTAGGACTTTTGTGAAAACCTGATGATGTTTTAGATCATATCTATGCAGAAATATAGAAAAATTCAAACTTTCAGGCACCACTTTATATGACGTTATTGTCTAATTAGCACGGGTATTTAAGTCATTGTATAGCACTCCTTGTCGGTCTTTAGTTGCTGCCACCTCTATGCTTGTCTTGTTCATGTTGTCTAGCCTTGTTATTTCTTGTGTGTTATTCTTGTGTGTTAAGGCTGTTATTCTTGTGTGTTATTCCTAGTTGTTATGCTTCATTAATTTCATTGTAAATAAACGTTTACCTGCACTTGTATCCGCCTCTACAGTCAATTCCTTACTATATATTATTATAAACATAAATGTGGATACCATAGAAGTTCATTCAAAAATAATGTATGAAAAATCTGCCGATTTGGTCTTATAAGATTTCACTCATTTGCAGCACGTTTTGAGGAGGAGATGTTAGTGCCTATCACAAACAATGCAAACTGTAACTTTTATTTTTGTTTCTAAAAATAAACCCCATGAATTATTTTATTACCACTAATTATGAAGCAGTGTTTATTCAGTGGTAGTGTTTGACTAGAAAACAACCACCCGATCGATATCTGAAGTCTATGTGAAATTACACCTATTTCACAGGTCGTGTGACTATAAAACAGTGTCTGTAAACCACATCATCAGCCTTATTATCTTCACTGAAGACCACATGTCGGTTGTTTGTGTGAACACTCCTAAAAACTTGTCACGTCCTCTCTATTAAAAAAAAAAAAAAAACTTTACTTTTCTGTCCCTCGCCTCTTTGTGATTATGAGTCATAGAGAGTTCAGGAAGTGTGAAACTCCTTGCTCTCGTTTTATTACGGGGGAGGGTGGACACACTTTCTGTGTGAAATGTCAGGCAGCAGCCTGACTGCATGCGTTGTGAATGCTTCACAATTAGGCAGCTCCGCTATCGGCTCGCTCTCTTTTCAGCCGAAGATAGCCGGGTTTTAGAGCCACGGGGCTCTGGGCCGGCCACTGTTGAGGCAGCCAGCTGGCTCAGGTCCTGGGGATCCCGTATGGATCTGGAGGAGGAACTGGACACAATCACTGCTCTATCTCTTGCTCTGTCTTCCGGATACGACTCTCTGCTTCCAGGTTTCAGAGCTTGCGTCGTGACTCCTCCTTCTGGTATGGAGAGTCAACCAACTCTCTCTGACTCTGAGGAACCAGAGGGGGGAGCCAGTGCACCAAAAATGGAGAACAGCTCTCCCTCACACCACAGAAAAATCCCCTTTTTCCAGAAGTGCATGATGAAATATCATGCTTCTGGGGAAAACCGTACACCAGCCATGTTTATAACCCTGCAAAGTTGGATTATTCCACCATTGTGGGGAATGAACAGTATGGATATTTGGCTATGCCGAAGGTGTAGGAGGTGCTTGCGAGCTATCTCTCACCATCTCCGGCTTTGCCATCCAAGCCGTGTAAGGCCACCTCGGCATTGGATGGCAAAGTCTACATGGCAGAGGGTCTTGCTTGTGAGTCACTACACACAATGGCAGTGTTGCAGAATAATTTTGAAACTGGAGAAATCATTATAAGTTGCATTTTCAATTGAATTTGGGGAAACCACTTGAAGCATTCATTGTGTTGAACTATTTCAATTGCTTTTGTTTGATTTGTTCATTACAAACATCTGAAAGTCTGTAAATGTTGACAATAAACCTGATTTGCATCTGGGGTTAAATAATTTTGATTGCAACTGTATACTGCAAATCAGAAATTTGCACCACTGGTAGCTTGTTTCCAATTAAAATACTGTAAAAAAGAAGAAAAATGTCTGCACCTTTTTCAGTGCCAGAAGATGTTGTTGCATATTGTTTGTATGCCTACTGTCAAGTAATGAGGGTAATGTTGGTAGGACAGATGCAAGTGCAGATAAGAGCTTTTATTAAAGAGAGGCAGGCGGACAAATCATGAGACAAAAGCATGCTCAAAAAACAGGCGATCTGGTGATCTGCAAATGGGTATGAAATAGGCAAGGCAAAAGCATGTAACGAGAAACAAGAAACAAGATCAAAGACTATGAAACAAACCACAGAACAGGGTACAAACTCTTGGTACGGTGATAACACTCAATACTTCACCACGTACAAGATACACGAGGGGTTTAAATAACAAATGTAATCATGGGTGAAACACTAGACAGCTGAGAACAATGGTGCCACACATATGGGAAACAACCAATGAAAATACAGGGGTGGAGACAGGACATAAACCATAACAAATGCGCATGTAGACAGTAAACAAAGTCAGTGTCACTGAAAGCCCAAAAGCGTGTGTTCGTGCTTTGAGCTTGCGCTTTGAACTTGCACTTTCAGCTTGTGCGTTGAGCTTGCGTTTAGAGCACATGCTTAAAGCACACACTTAGAGCTTAGAGTACGCTGCGTGCTATAGCGCTTGAGGGGAAATCGTGACAGAACCCACCCCAAAGAACACACTCCCCTCCCCTGGCGGTCCTGGCCCTCTGGGTAAAATGTCTTCAGCTGAACAGGGAGACTGAGCTGCGTCCTCAGCGGGGCAGGAAGGCAGAGCGGCGTCCTCAGCTGTATAGGGATGCTGAGCGGCATTCTCCATTGACTCTGCAGGCTGATCTCAGTTGGCCGTATCAGCAGACTCGAGTGTGAGCTGAATTTGGTTGTCCTTGTCGTTGACCTCGGACAGGAACTTGTCTTGGGAGGTCGTCTCTTCGACTTCAGACAGGAACTTTGCTTGAGAGGCCGTCTCTTCAACCACAGACAGGAACTTGGCTTGAGAGGCAGTCTCTTTGATCTCAGACAGGAACATGGCTTGGGAGGCCATGTCGTTGACCTCAGACAGGAACTTGACTTTATGCTGGAGCTCTGGACATGAGACCACCTCATGGGTCTTGTGCTGGGGCTATGGGGAGAAGGTCGCCACGTTGACCTTTGACTGGAGCTCAGCAGGTGAGACCACCTCGTGGGTCTCAGGTTGGAGCTCTGGAGATGAGGTCGCCACATTGACCTCCAACTGGAGCTCGGCAGGTAAGACCACCTCGTGGGTCTCAAGTTGGAGCTCTGGAGATAAGGTCGCCACATTGACCTTCGACAAGTGTTCTGCCAGTGAGACCACCTCATAGGTCTCATGCTGGAGCTCTGGGGAGAAGGTCGCCATGTTGACCTCCGACTAGAGCTCAGCAGGTGAGACCACCTCATGGGTCTCAGGTTGGAGCTCTGGAGATGAGATCACCATGTTGACCTCCGACTGGAACTCGGCCAGTGATACCCCCTTGTTGGCCAGCTCCCTCTCATAATAGGAGGTGAATGGCTAAGAGGGTTCATCCAATAGGCTGGGCCTTCCTAACATTTTCTCCAGGTCAGGTTTGAACCCTGGATGTCCGAACACCTGAACTAAAAGTTTAACCAACTGGGTGACTTTGCTAAGCTCGCCAGCCCTTCTAGAAATCAGGAACTCTGCCCAACTGCGGGCTGGGCCAGTGAGCTGAGACAGCATGAATCCCAGTCACTGCTCTTCTTTGAGCTTGGGGTCCTCCAGGCTTGAAAAATAAAACTGGTATTGTAATAGATAACATTCAGGATATACAGTATCTCACAAAAGTGAGTACACCCCTCACATTTTTGTAAATATTTGATTATATCTTTTCATGTGACAACACTGAAGAAATGACACTTTGCTACAATGTAAAGTAGTGAGTGTACAGCTTGTGTAACAGTGTAAATTTGCTGTCCCCTCAAAATAGCTCAACACACAGCCATTAATGTCTAAACCGCTGGCAACAAAAGTGAGTACACTCCTAAGTGAAAATGTCCAAATTGTGCCCAATTAGCCATTTTCCCTCCTCGGTGTCATGTGACTTGTTAGTGTTACAAGGTCTCAGTTGTGAATGGGGAGCAGGTGTGTTAAATTTGGTGTCATCGCTCTCACACTCTCTCATACTGGTCACTGGAAGTTCAACATGGCACCTCATGGCAAAGAACTCTCTGAGGATCTGAAAAAAGGAATTGTTGCTCTACATAAAGATGGCCTAGGCTATAAGAAGATTGCCAAGATCCTGACACTGAGCTGCAGCACGGTGGCCAAGACCATACAGCGGTTTAACAGGACAGGTTCTACTCAGAAGAGGCCTCGCCATGGTCGACCAAAGAAGTTGAGTGCACGTGCTCAGCCTCCTATCCAGAGGTTGTCTTTGGGAAATAGACGTATGAGTGCTGCTCGCATTGCTGCAGAGGTTGAAGGGGTGGGGGGTCAGCCTGTCAGTGCTCAGCCCATACACCGCACACTGTATCAAATTGGTCTGCATGGCTGTCCCAGAAGGAAGCCTCTTCTAAAGATGATGCACAAGAAAATCCGCAAACAGTTTGCTGAAGACAAGCAGACTAAGGACATGGATTACTGGAACCATGTCCTGTGGTCTGATGAGGCCCAGATAAACTTATTTGGTTCAGATGGTGTCAAGCGTGTGTGGCGGCAACCAGGTGAGGAGTACAAAGACAAGTGTGTCTTGCCTACAGTCAAGCATGGTGGTGGGAGTGTCATGGTCTGGGGCTGCATGAGTGCTGCCGGCACTGGGGAGCTACAGCTCATTGAGGGAACCATGAATGCCAACATGTACTGTGACATACTGAAGCAAAGCATGATCAGTATGCAGCATTCCAGCATGATAACAACCCCAAACACACCTCCAAGACGACCACTGCCTTTCTAAAGAAGCTGAGGGTGAAGTTGATGGACTGGCCAAGCATATGTCCAGACCTAAACCCTATTGAGCATCTGTGGGGCATCCTCAAAGGGAAGGTGGAGGAGCACATGGTCTTTAACATCCACCAGCTCTGTGATGTCGTCATGGAGGAGTGTAAGAGGACTCCAGTGGCAACCTCTGAAGCTCTGGTGAACTCCATGCCCAAGAGGGTAAAGGCAGTGCTGGAAAATAATGGTGACCACACAAAATATTGACACTTTGGGCCCAATTTGTACATTTTCACTTGTGGGTGTACTCACTTTTGTTGCCAGCGGTTTAGACATTAATGGCTGTGTGTTGAGTTATTTTGAGGGGACAGCAAATTTACACTGTTACACAAGCTGTACATTCACTACTTTACATTGTAGCAAAGTGTCATTTCTTCACTGTTGTCTCATTAAAATATATAATCAAATATTTACAAAAATGTGTGGGGTGTACTCACTTTTGTGAGATACTATACCTCAAAACCATTGAAGGAGGCTGGAACGGCCAGGGAGAACCACTGGGATAAATGCATGGAACCAAAGGCTGGTATACAGATACCAGCATGATGCTCTCCTGCTGCTTCCATGTTACGGCGAAGAATTCTGTCACATAGGGTAATGGAGGGTAATGGAGGTAGGATGGATGCAAGTACAGATAAGAGCTTTTATTAAAGAGATGCAGGACTTCTTTAATGCTGGCTCTACTTGGATAAGCAAAAATAAAGGGAGATCTGCTCACCTTGACCTGGATTAACCCTTAGGTCGTAAAATGGACACTGTGAAATCCAACAGACCTTCCTTTGTCTTCCTGTGACTGGCATGGAAGAACAGAGACATTCCTGCATAGAGTTCACTTACATTTACATTTATTCATTTAGCAGACACTTTTATCCAAAGCGACTTACAAATGAGGAAATACGAGCAAAGCAATATATCAAGTGGAGAACAAAACAAGTATTGCTACCATGCAAGATTTATAATTGAGTTCACAGTAAAGTGTGCAGAGTAGAGGTTTACACCTCTACAAACATGGCCGCCATGGACCGCAATTCCCAGAACACTCACCTTCATTCTAATCACGCACACCTGCATCCAATTCACAGCACTATCAGTACCACAGTTTAAAACGACCTTCTATGCATTCACTTTTTGCGAAGTATGCGCAAACTTACATTTTGTTTCTGCCGTTACCAAACCTTGATACCTTGTTTGTTGATTCTGGTTTTGACCTTGTTCTTGTTTTTGATCTTGTCTTTCTGCCTTGCCTTGTTTGGACTGTTTGCCTTATCGCCTGACCTCTGCCTGTCTTTGTTTATTGATTTCTGCCTGATCCTTTGGACTTGTTGTTGATTCATTAAACTGCCATACCTGCACTTGCTTCCGTCTCAGCCTCCATTACGTGACAACTAGTATCCCAAGCGAACTAACTGTCGAGTTTTGTGAACTATAGTACCCTGTATGTACCCTAAAGATAGCTATTAGGCTTTTATTATCTGGAATTAAGCCAATATACCTGGCACAGTATTTCTTATAGGGATGTCACGAGAACTGATACTTCGGTACCAAGTTGGTACCAACGTTCTTAAAACTTGACGATACTTGTTTTTCTGCAGGTAGGTTGCAATTCTTCCGGAACTGAAGGGAACAGCAAATGCGCGCAAGTGTTTTAATCGGTCCACAAGTGGTAAAGAAGAAGCAAAAAGCCTACAAGCACATGGGAAAAACTACAGAAAATGGTGACAAGTTTAGCTCCGCCCCGACTCACTGAGAGGCAGAGAGAGGAAAGCTCGTTGAGAGGAAAGGTAGAATCAGTTGCCAGTGTGCAACCGATGCTATCGTTCATTTCAAACAAAGTGAGGAAACACCTGGAATTTGGCAAAGCACTTGAAAGACGGTCCTATATTATGTTTGTTTGAGGCAGCTGGCATTGTGGCCATGAAACCAGCTAACGTTATGTAATATTTGCAAGAGCCAGTTATTTGCTAACGATGCTAACGCACTGCAGTGTTATAAACTACCTCCTAATGGGCCACCATGCATCGCCATTCAGCCCGTGTCCTGTCAGCAAAATGTAGCCTAATGTCACTAATGATTACTCAGATGTTCATGCTTTTAATAAATATTTTTGGCCTGCCACCATATCAATGAATTTAAACTAATGCTTGCATTCAGAGTATAAGGGGTGTGCGTGTGTGTGTGTGTGTGTGTGTGTGTGTGTGCATTTAGGAGTGCACTTTAGCATTTGTTATTAGCACTTAGCACTGTTTTAGTAGTCATTGTCAGACAGTGTTTGATAACTAAAATATCCTCCCTCTCTCTCTCTCTTTTTGCCAGTATTAGCCAGAGGAGGATGTCCTCCAGGAGTTCTTAATTTATATATATATATATATATATATATATATATATATATATATATATATATATATATATATATTTAAACCACACCATAGTATCGAGTATTGTGTACTTTTGGTGGTATCGGTACCGACTACCAGATTTTCGGTATTGCGACATCCCTAAGTTCTTATAGTTAAATATTTCATGTTTGGTGTCTGGATGTTGTTAATAACATTTCTGGAATGCTAGTGAATCACATATTATAACAACTCCTCACGAAAATCCCGTTTTAAAGATTTTAAAGAAAATTTTTGTTTGCACTAATTCAGAACACTCTGTTCCCTGGCTGTGAGGTTTACATTCCTCATTCAGTGAGTGTGTCTACTGGCATCACATGGGCAGGTCACACCATCTCAGCCTGTGTCACTTGTGCCTTGCCACACACAGATGTTCTCTAATTTAATGTCACCACATGCCATAATGTTACATGAGCAGTTACCACTCAATGTTGTATCCCAGGCTTCACAATTTGTAATCAAACATACCTCCCTCCTCATAGGGTCACTAATATTATTACTCCATTTGCATTTCCGTGCTGTGTAGAAAACCATGGTGTGTCACCCCCAGTAGGTGAAATTTCTAAAGCATTATGTGGCTACTGTCATGATCCATCCAGAAGGCATGAGGAACAACTCCACGCCCTCACCGAGAGCCCCCAAGCCATGGCACACCATATTGGTGTGCAATGAGCAACTTAACCGTCACAGAGCAACCGTATCCTTCCCCAACTGACCCAGACATATTCTGGCCCAACCCCATCAGCCTACTCCGGTTCCTGCTCCCTCCCTCTCCCAGTCCAACATGGCATGAGGCTTATGTCCCAGACCCTGAACATTATGCAGGTGACTTAGGGAGGTGTAAGCCCTTCCTACTCCAGTGCTCTCTCATGTTCACCCAGCATCCCCTGATCTATGCCACATTGGAAGCCAAGGTGGCTTATATCATGGGTCTTCTAAGGGGGGATGCCCTAGCCTGGGCCACCACTGTGTGGGGCCGGCAACCAGCCTTGCAGTCTTCCGACCTTCGGAGAGTGTTCCACTACCCCATTCAAGGGAAGAAGGCCACCAAGCATCTGCTTTCCCTCCACCAGTGGCCCCATAGTGTAGTGAAATATATGGTGGAGTTCCATGTCCTGGTCACCAAGTCTGGGTGGAATGAGAAGGCACACTATGGAGCATTCCTGAATGGGCTCAGCGAGTGTTGGATGAAAATTACGTTAGAAATAAAACACAAGGGAGACAAGCATGGGAAAATACAGGGGTTTATTGCAAATGAAGTTACCCATAGGTCACGTCACAGGGCTTGTGGGAGAATAATTTATAGGCAGATACAGGAATGTAGGATACGGAGAGCGGGGGGAAGAGGCGTGAGAATACTCACGGGGGGTGGGGGGGGGTATGTCGGGGGACTGAAGAAAAAGGTCAAGGTCCTTACTCGTTGATGGCCAAAGTAATAATGCCCTAGGGAGCTGATAAGGTTTTTTAAAAAAGGGAAATTGAAAACAGCCTAACTTAAGGGATTGGGAAAAAAACAAAAACGGGAACTTAAGGGAATAAGAAAAACCTGAAACATAAACATATAGGGCCTGGTAAAGTCAGAAAATTGAAAACATATTGGGCTGGGAAAAAGCTCTAACTGTAAACATACTGGGAACGGAAGAAACCAAAACTTATACATATCGGGAAAGGGAAATTTAGGGGGCAAACCCAAGGGATAGCAAACTGTATAAAAAGGAAGCCCGGACTAAGAGGAATTCAGATCACTTTGAGACATCTTACTGTGTGGATCTCGTGTTGCTGAACAAGAAACTTGGACCCTTTCTTTTCTCACTCATGGTTCTTTGTGTTTTTCTTCATCCACAAGCTGATGTAAGTATTTAGACTTTAAAACGTCTGGGTTAAACCTGTTCCCTGAGAGGGGAACGAGACGTTGCGTTTAGCATAACACTATGGGGGAAGCGCCTCTCGCGCGTGACCGGTATCCCATAGTGTTATGCTAAACGCAACGTCGAAGTTCCCTTTGAAAGGGAAGGTCTGGGTTACACATGTAACCCTGTTCCCTTTCAAAGGGAACGAGACGTTGCGTTTAGCATAACACAATGGGAAGCTACGCGAGAGGTGCTTCCCCTATAGTGTTATGCTAAACGCAACGTCAAAGTTCCCTTTGAAAGGGAACTTGGAAGTGTTCAACTGTTTGGAAAAATTGGGCACAACACCAGCAGTTGAAGGATGAGCTGGCCATGAAGGATGAATCAGACTCTCTAGATGAGAGAGCAGCGCCGAGATAGAGCTGGCCGGTCCCAAGCCCAGAGTCTGCCTCCCTGTTTTGTCCAGCAATCCGGTCGAGGAACCTCAGCCTAGTCCTCAGGTAATTTCCAGTGTCCCAGGGCCAGCAGAAGAACCCATGTGGGTAGGTCAGGCCCGGCTCACCCCAGCCGAGCATGGGGTTCTGGTTCCAGGTTGGAGCATGTATCTACGGTGGCCAATCAGGCCACTTCATTGCCAATTGTGCTCTACGCCCAAATGGAGGGGCTCACCAGTAGAAAGGGAGGTACTGGTGAGCCACTCATCTCAGATCTCCCCATTCCAGATTCAAGTTCCTGCTATCCTGCACCAATACCTCATCTCCATTGCCCCACTGTTTCTAATTGACTCCGGAGTTAGCAGTCCAGTCTGGCCTCCCTATGGAACCTCTGGATCCCTCCTGACTATTATCGTGCTAGACAGGAGATTCTTGGCCAAGGTCACCCACCATACTGTTCCATTGTACCTGGTTCTTTCTGGTAACTACCACAAAGTAATCCAGTTCAAGATCATCTCTTCCCCAAGCACCCCCCGTGGTTTTGGGCCACCAAACACAACCCCCAGATAGACTGGGCAGCCGGGAGAATTGTCACCTGGAGTCCCCTCTGCTACTCCTCCTGTCTGAAATCCAACCATGGTGACGCCCATGGTGTCCGTTAGTGCCCCTCCTATCTTTAGACCTCTCATCCATGCTCCCTGAGTATCATGACCTGGCAGAGGTTTTTAGCAAGGACCGGGCCCTGTTGCTACTACCTCACCGCCCTTACAACTGTGCCATTGACCATCTTCCTGGGGCCACCCTGCCCTCCAGTCGACTATAATCTATATAACCAGACATACCAGCCAGAAGCAATTTCAATGGTTCCGAGGATTTGCTAACTTCTACCACCGATTCATACGAGACTACAGCCGAGTTCCAGCAAAACTCACCAGGCTCACTCCTCCTCTACCCCCTTTGTGTGGACCCCTGAGGCTGAAGCCACCTTCACCAGACTGAAGGAGCAGTTCACCTCAGCCCCCGTACTGATCCAGTCAGACCCCACCCAATAATTTACCGTAGAAGTGGATGCCTCTTACTCGGGGGTGGGTGCGGTGCTCTCCCAGAGATCCGGAATTGGCCAGAAGATCCACCCCTGCGCCTTCTTCTCTTGCCACCTCTCCCCAGCAGAACACAGCTACAACATGGGGAATCGTAAGTAGTTAGCCATTAAGTTAGCATTGGAGGAGTGGAGACAATGGCTTGAGGGGGCTGAGCAAACCTTTATTGTCTGGACTGACCATAAGAACTTGGCCAACATTCAGATTGCCAAGGGCCTCAACTCAGGCACTCTGGGCACTGTTCTTTGGGTGGTTCAACTTTACTATCACCAGCTGCCCTGGTTCTGAGAATACTAAGCCCAGTGTCCTCTCTCACCAGTTCTTCTCTGGAGAAGAGGACATCCCAGACCCCAACACTATTATCCCTCCTGCTAGCATGCTGGGGGCAGTCATGTAGGAGATTAAGCCCATAGTTCGGAGAGGATAACGCACCCAACCCAGGTAATGGCCTGCCTGGCTGCCTGTTTGTCCCAGATGCTGCATATTCCCTGGTCCTCCAGTGGATCCACTGTTCCTGGATTGCATGTCACCCTGGCTCCAATCACACCCTAGACTCATTGAAACAGCACTTCTGGTGGCCTACGATGGAAGACAATACCTGAGCCTTCGTTGCTGCCTGCTGTGTGTGCTCATAATAAGGCCCTACACTGCCCACCTGCCGACTTACTACAACCCCTGCATATTCCCAGTCACCCTTGGTCACACATTGCCTTGTACACAAAATCTGGTCTACCCCCTTCTCAAGGAAACACCATCATCCTAACCATAATACACCAGTTCTCAAAGGCCATGCATTTCGTGGCTCTTCCCAAGCTCCCTACCGCCCGAGAAACCACAGACCTCCCGGTCAGCCATGTCTTCCACCTGCACCGCATTCCCCAGGATATTGCCTCAGACCATGGCCCACAGTTCATTTCAAGTCTGGAAGGCATTCTGTAATGCTCTTCGGGCCACTGTCAGTTTTAACTCCAGGTTTCATCCCCAGACCAAAGGCCAGGTAAAGCGGGCCAACCAGGAGTTGGGAGCAGCACTACAGTGTATCACAGGGGACAACCCCTCCACCTGGAGCTCCCAGTTACCCTGGGTAGAGTACGCCCAACAACTGCCTGACCAGCACCACAACCGGCAAGTCCCCCTTTGATTCTTCCCTGGGTTACCAGCCTCCCTTATTCCCCGTCCAGGAGAACAACATTGTGGTCCCCTCTGTGAAAGCCCATCTTCCACCTCCTTACTAGATAGATTGGTCCACAGTATAGCAGCAGCTATTACAATTTTTGCAACTGCTCAGCCAGATTGTTGCTGTGTATTATGCAAACCCCAAGCATGGGCAACAACTTACAATGACTACATTTACATGCACATCAAATTCTGTTTAAGGTCTATATTTAGGTTGCAGCCATATCTGAATACCATCAGAACATTCCTGTATACATAGTTGTTGTAAGTATGCCAATATACACATATGCTTTTCCTTTCCTGCTGCTATTTCCTGGGAGATACAAGAGGCTGCACTTGGTAATAGAGCATGTACAATTATTAGTTTTATTACTACTTTATTACTACAACTAAAAAAAATCAGGCTTCTTGTCACTCCAGAAATGCATTCGTTTAGCCAGACCAACATTCCTAAATATCTAGCCTACAGCTACGCATATGTTAGCACCCACAATTCCTTGCAGACTGAGCATGCACGTATATCTCCTTTCAGTGGATTTTCTGAAGATGGTGTTTGCATGCAACACATTTTTCAATTAAAACAGGCATCAGAATTTTGTGGGAATCAGAATTTTGGGAATCAGAATATTGTCTTAATCTGAATCGTACTGTGGCATTCACATGACTCAATATTAATTAAAATATTGCCAAATTCTGATTAATATCGGAATATTGATGTCCATGTAAACGTAGTCACTGGCAGCAAATTTAACTGCTCATTATAACTTAATTGCCTTCAGGAAAGCCAAACATTTAAGTTTATCCCAAACTGACATAAGAGCTTTAAAAAAGTTTTATTGTTTAAGCATTAAAATAAATAAATAAATAAATAAAAATAAATAAAAAACAAAACAGTGTTAAGCACATGTTTAGAAAACTGAAGAATGATGATTGCAGGGCTTGAATATGATTGCAGGTAATTACTAACCTCCCCCTGCCCAATCAACCACATGCAAGCTAATCAGTGCAAGGTATTGACATAGATTTCACTCAGTATGAGTGTGAGAGGATATCCTGTTTATCTAAATATCACAGAAGTCAAAAATATTTGCATTTTTTATATCTTGTGGTGTCACTGTGGAAGAAGCTTGACCAAGAGCAGTGTTGGGTAAGTTACTCAAAAAAGTAATCCACTACAGATTATTAATTAGTACTTTGAAATTGTAATCTGATTAGATTACTGATTACTGCATATAAAAAGTAATCAGATTACTAATTACTTTACTTTCACGTCACTTTCAAAACCTATCAAACCTACAAAAATACATTACAAAGTGAAACTCATAGTTCTTTCCATAATTTCAATGTGTATCTATGTATGACATGATCAGAAAAAGTTGGATTTATCATAAAACTTGCCTCGGGTGTTATCACTGTAGAACTACCAGACCGCTAAAATAAAAAACTTTTCTAACTAGGCTAGTTTGGTGTCGCTAGCCAATGGGAGGCACAATTAAACTATCATTGTATTAGCTGCTACAGTGCCATCTAGAGTACACTATCTGTCCTTATGCTCTGCTCATATCATGTTCACGTAAACTGGAACTCGTATACAGTGGGGGAAATAAGTATTGAACCTGTCAACATTTTTTCAGTAAATATGTTTCCAATGAGGTTATTCACATGAAATTTTCAACAGACATCAGTACTAACTCAAGAATATAAAGAATTCCCAACATTAAAGTCCGTAAATAAAGTTATGTGTAATAAAGTTGAATGACACAGGAAAAAAAGTATTGAACATGGTAAGAAAAAGCAGTTCTCCTCACAACCAGCTGAAATCCGTAAGAAGTTAAATTATACATCCTATCTGTGCAAATTAATATCAGCTGGGCTAGTAAATTGATGGGCTATAAATAGGCTTTTCGTTTCCAAGGTGTCACACAAGAAACATTTCATGATGGGCAAAAGCAAAGAGCTCTCCCAAGACCTTCACAACCTTATTGTTGCGAAACATATTGAGGGAATCAGATAAAGACATATTTTAAAACTTCTGAATCCTCCAGTAAGCACCATTGGGGCCGTTATCTGTATGTGGAAGCAACATCACTCCGTCATCAACCGGACACACACAGGAGATCCTCACAAGATTTCTGACCATGAAGTAAGAAGAATGTTCAGAAGAGTAGCCCAAGAGCCAAGGACCACTCCGAAAGAGCTCCAGAAATATTTGGAGGCAGCAGGTACCATCGTCACAGAGAAAACAATAGGCAATGCACTTCAGTGCTCACGCTCACCCCGCAAGACTCCATTACTAAAGAAAAGGCATGTCGAAGCTCGTTTAAAGTTTGCTACAACTCATTTGGACCAGCCTATGAAATACTGGGAGAGTGTAGTCTGGTCAGGCGAGAGCGAAATTGAACTTTTTGGCTGTCAAACTACACACCATGTTTGGAGAAGAAATGGCACTGCACATCACCCTAAAAACACTACACCAACAGTGAAGTTTGGAGGTGGAAGCATCATGGTGTGGGGCTGTTTTTCATCGCATGGTACTGGTAGACTTAATATAATTGAAGGAACGATGAATGGAGCCCTTTACCGGGAGATTCTTGAGAAGAATCTGCTGCCATCCACCAGGATGATGAAGATGAGACGTGGGTGGAGCTTCCAGCAGGACAACGATCCAAATCATACAGCAAAGGAAACTCTCAATTGGTTTCAGAGAAAAAAATAAATCAAGGTGTTAGAATGGCCCAGTCAATCACTTGACTTGAGTCCAATTGAACAAGATTTAAAGACAATATGTTTAGAAGAATGGGCTAAAATCACACCTGAATACTACGGCCCATTAATTTCTTCATACAGGAAGCGTCTTGAAGCTGTCGTTACAAACAAAGGCTTCTCCACTAAGTATTATATAAGTTTCAGTTAGCGTGTTCAATACTTTTTTCCTTTTACTTTTTTAAGTCATTCCACTTTATTACACATAACTTTACTTATGGACTTTAATGTTGTGAATTCTTTATATTTCTGGATTTCTTGAGTTAATACTGATATGTGGTGAAAATTTCATGTGAATAGCCTCACTGGAAATATATTTACTGAAAAAAAATGCTGACACTTAATTCCCCCACTGTAAACAGAACTTTTTCAACAGCATGAAGCTGGTCAAAAGGGCTGCATTTGAAATCGTGTACTGTGACAGTACATACTGCATTTGATGCAGTACCTACTACCGTTGATATGTACTATTCAGTATGTGTGTGTAGTATGAATACAATCCCGGACATACTACATCCGCCATGTTGGTATTGTGATGACCTTTGACGTCATCATGAACACAGAAATCTTAAAGGGACCACCAGATTAAAGCAATCGCACTAATAGACAAATGCCCATCAGGGAAGTTAACTGAATTAGCAATTTAATGTGGGCAGTGTTAACAGGCTGAGGTAAATTTGTTGCCGTTAGCTTGGCCGGCTACGGCATGATGGAGATCACAAGGTTTCACATACTGTGATAACTGTTTTCTTGTTTAAACCTTCAACAAGTTAACAATTTATTCAGGTATTGTTAAACAATCATGTTTAACCAAGGCTTAATACTTAAAAAGAGCTGACACGCTGTCTTCTGCAATTTCTTTTCTGAGCTCGTCCGCACCAGTCCCATTGTATTATAAGATTTTTAACTCACATAGTGTCCATCGGTTGCATACTGCAAAATCTTGCCAGAAGCAGTATGCCATCTGGGTATTTCTTGCCTACTGTTTCTTGCCTACTGAGAATTCGGACATAATACCGCTCTGGTGTACTGCTTTTTGCGTACTGTGTAGTAGGGTAGTATGCGATTTCAGATGCAGCCAAGGTCTTACCTTGACAGACTATACAAAAGTTGAACGGAATTCCAGAAATGATGAGGACAAAAGTGATTGAAATACATCAGTCTGGGTTACAAAGCTATTTCAAAGACTCTGGGTCTCCAAAGAACCATATTGAGAGCCATCATCTCCAAATGGAAAAACTCAGCAAAGTAGTGAACCTTCCCAGAAATGGCGAACCTTCAAAATTCTTCCAAGAGCACAGCAATTACTCATCCAGGAAGTCACCAAAGAGCCAAGAACAACATCAAAGGAGCTACAGGCCTCTCTTGCATCAATTAAGGTCACTGTTCATGACTCCACCGTCAGAAAGACACGCAAAATGGCAACCATGGAAGAGTGGTGAGGTGAAAACCACTGCTAACCCAGAAGAATTTTGCCAAAACACTGCTTGATGATCCTCAAACCTTTTGGTCAAGCATGGTGGTGGAAGTGTAATGGTGTGGGGATGCTTTGCTGCTTCATGGCCTGGACAGCTTGCAATAATTAAGGGAAACATGAATTCTGCTCTCTAGCAGAAAATCCTAAAAGAGAATGTTGGGTCTTTAGTCCATAAGCTAAACCTCAAGCGCAACTGGATTATGCAGCAAGACAATGATCCAAAGCATCATTAGGAGTAAGTCCTAGTCCTCGAAGTAAGTGAAAGACTGATCTCCAGTTATCGGAAGCGTATGATTGCAGTTATTGCTATTAAAGGAGGCACAACCAGATTTTAATTTTAAGGGGGCAATTAGTTTTTCACATGGGTGAAAAGTTAAAGGTGATAGGTAATTTTTTTTTGCTTCAATAAAAACAAAATAAAAGCTGTATTGTTTGTTTATTCAGATTTATGTCTTTGTTTTATGTTGATAAGCTAAAACTATTTAGTATGAAATAAAATCAGGAAGAACAAAAGAAAAGAAATCAGGATGGGGCAAATACTTTTTCATATATATATATATATATATATTAGAGATGCAGATGATAGTTTAAAAACATCCGATGATCATGGCCAGTTATATCCTGTCAATCAAAAGAGGGTGGGAAAACACATAAATTTCATGCTGTCTGTAAAGATGATGTCTCTTGTGTGGAATGACGAGAAAACTGCAGTTTTTAATCTCTGTAAGCTCTGCACTGCTAAAATTTTACACCAGAAGTGAGCAGCACTGAAGTGGAGTCGAGTCTACTTTTTTTTTCACCGCGCTGCTCGCACTGAATTAAAGAGCCAGAATACCAATGAAAGATTTAAATGAAGATGATTGACAAAAAAGTAGTATATACTGCACAGAAAAATATATTTGTAGAGTAGTATGTTTCATATGCAGTTAATGTTAATATAAATTAATATCATCAAAAAAAGTTTATATTAGGCCTATATATTACCAGTTTTATGCTCAATGGTAAAAGTAGAAAGTAGAAATGCTTTTGTTAATGGTGAGTGAATGTGAAGCCTAACAGGAGGTTTTTTTTTTTGTTTAAGAATTCAGTCAATGTTAATATAAATTAATAACATTCAAGAAATTAAGAAATCTTACTTAAATCTTCAGAATTTAGTTAATGTGTTAATGTTAGTTTGAGTAATGTGTTTTCTGTTTATGAGACCAGTTACTGTGAAACAACTTTTTGAAATGGAGAAAGTTTTTATTTGCACTTCTTTCAGAATTGTGGAATTAATTATTATTAATTTAAAAGAATGCATAAAAGGCAGAACTATTGGTATTGGTATCGGCCGATATCACTCTGAATAATCGGTTATCGGTATCGACTGAGAAATTATATATATATATATATATATATATATATATATATATATATATATATATATATATATATATATATATATAACACTTAAAGGTCTTGTGTAGTTTGAAGTGCAAAGAGGAAATCATTTGAGATTCTGCATTAAAATATGTTGAAGATTGTTCAACATGGGTTTGAGAGCAAAAGATTAGTATGCGATGATAGATCAGAATTTCAGATTTCATTTCCTCATATTTACATCTAGCTGTATTAAACAATTTAGAACATGGCACCTTTTGTTTGAATCCACACATTTTTTCAAGTGATCAATAATATTGGAGCATTTGACCCAGGTGTGCCCTGTAAGTTTTGCATATGAAGGCTACATTTGTTGTTAAAAATGGATAAAACAACATGACTACTGGAGAGCTGTTTATGGGGTCAACTTAAACGCGGTCACAGTTTCAGTTACCACTATTATGCTGATGACATTCAAATCTATACAGCTTGTAGATCTACTCCCACTCTCCAGACCGGTCCACTATCAGCATGTGGCAATGAAATAAAAGGATGCCTTAACTCCAATTTTTTTTTTTAAAACTTAACATTGACAAAACTGAGATTATTATTATGAGAACACCAACACTTACTAAAATATACTTTATGACCTTACTTGTGACATTGATGGCACTCTCATTAAACCATCTAGTACTGTAAAAAATGTAGGCATCATCTTTGATCCCTCCTTCACCTTTGAAGCTCATATAAACTCCGTTTCTAAAATTGGTTTCTTTCATCTCTGTCACATTGCTCGCCTCTGTTCCATCATTAGCCTCAGAGATGCTGAAACACTGGTTCATGCATTTATTTCCTCACGGCTTGACTATTGCAATGCTCTCCTCATTGGTCTACCTGCTAATTCTATTGCTAAGTTGCAATATATTCAAAACTCTGTGGCTAGGCTTCTCAGACATACTAAGAGCTCAGCTCTCATACCAAGAGCTAGATAAAAGGCAGGCTTAGCTCCGCCTCTCCCCAACAAAAAGAAAATGCAGAGGGAGAGAGAACGCGGGGTTTTTCATTCATGCACATTCCATTATGAAGCACTAAAATACACCGAGTACCCAAATGATACCCTCTCTGTATTTTCCTTGAAAAAATTCGTGCCCCCCTTCAGATCTCTCCACACACCCCCAGGAGGGAGCTGCCGCCCCCCCGGTTGAAAACCACTGACTATAACAGTGACCCATGAGCATTTACTTCTATAAAAATGTAAGAATTTGCCATTTTTTGTACTTTGGAATGAAACAGTTTATCATAATGTAGGTCATTAATTAATCTGTTTAAATGAAGGGCCTAGATTGCACTTTATAGCAAAAGTAGATTTGATAGTTTTTACAAATAGGTACCAGTGGGAAAATACAATGTGCATAAACCCACTGCATATCTGATGAATTTTGTCATGCTGTTTGATTTCTGGATTAGCCTGATATTTATATAATTAACCCCTTGCATACATATTTAAATGATTGTGGATTCAAAGCAGAACCATAAGAACTTGTACCTAAGTTAGTATTTGTGACACGACCACTAAAGGTCAATATCATAATAATGTTGATGTGCTGCACTTTTTAAAGGCACTGAGTGGAGCTGATTTTATGAAAGCATGTCTAAACACATAATTATTTTAATTTTTATTGTTTTTTTTTTTGTTTTTTGTTTTTTTTTTTTTTACAAAAAAACATATCTCTAGAACACTAGGTGGTGCAAATTTCTTAGGTATTTAGAGGACATGCTATGAATGATCCCTACGAAATTTTGTGCCGATATGTTTTAAAAGATATTACAATATATGCCATATTTCAAAATGGCGGACAGGCGGTTTGTCCGATCCTGTTATTCCCAGATTTGACATGACCCACTGAATCCGTAAACACCAAAATCATAATTTGGTGCCAAAGTATTCTAAAGTTATAAGCAAATCTTAAATTCATGACCTGTAGGTGGCGCTGTTCTCAAATTTGGCATGGACCCTCAGGTCATGATGAAGTTAATGACCTACAAGCCATCATGAGCTACAAACTGGACTATCCACATAAAGTAAAAGCAAAAGAAATAAGTTGATATTTTAAAGATAAATTATCCTGTGAGGACAAGAACTGTCAGGATGACTACCACAAATTAAAAGACAACACCTGCACAAATTAAAACAATAAAAATCTATTTGCACAAAAAATTTGCAAATTTCAAATCACAAAAATTAGCAAATCTCAAAAACTAAAAGATGTATTCAAAGAGTGTTTTATTCATGCTTCTTTCATTGACAATTGCTTTGGATAAAGATGTATGGTGTAAGTATGTGTGTAATTTAGTGAAATTTTGTGGGAAAAAACATTGTTTTTGTAATTAAAAAAAATATGATACAATTTCAATATTTTGAATATGTTACGGGTTATTGATTTACATAGCCTTTTAGCTTGGGTTGTGAAGATTTTAAGGATATGAAGCATTTGAAGATTAGCTGAGTGACATCTCATGTGGTTGTCCAAGACCCTCTCTTAAACCCTGCTACTCGAACCCTTTTGCACAATAGGAGCCACGTACTGGGGGGTGGGGGGGGGGGTGTTCTGTCATGGTTATGCCAGAATTGGCACTTGACTATGTTTCCCATCAGCCACTGCACCCCACTGGATCATGTCAAATGACCACCTGCACTTGTGTCATGTTTTTGTTAATGAGCACTAGTATTTAAGTCATGTCTTGCACCTCACTTATTGTCCAGATTTTGTCTTCTGTTGCTGTTAAGTGGTTTCGTTATGTTCTTTAGTCCATGTATATTATTTAGTCTTGAGATCCTAGTTCATGATTTTCTGTCTAAATGTACACTGTCTGTGCTGTTTATTTTTTCATTAAAACTCTAATTTGCACTTTCATCCACCTTTGCCTCTGACAGGCACAATCTACTGTCAACCGATCTTGCTATATTAATAATGTTGTAAAAACAAACAAACAAAAAAAAAAAACTAAACAACCTTTATGAAAATTCCACTGAAAATTATTAAAATAACTTGCAAGTAATATGGGCCAATTACTTTTTATCTTATAAAACCCCCTTTGTTCCTCTTGCAGCAAACCTCTAATACAGTACTTCACAGGCCATCACCTTGATAACTCTATGGTCAGAGTGCTGATTTCTGCCTTTCAAACAGAAATGGGAAAATGCATGACCCTGATTGGTTATTCTTGTTTTTCACCATAACAGCTTGTAGCCAGTACAATGTGATTAAACAAACTAATGACATCTGGGGAGGTTAAAAATAGAATCGTAATTATGACTTTGTTGACCTTTTATGAACAGCATTATAGTGCAATTATTGTGCAAAAATATTATTTTCTGTTATTAAATGTTATTTGAATAATACTATAGATACAGCTAATTTTTTATTCAAGATTTTTATTTTATTTTATGTGTTGTCTTGTACATTAGCCAAAAGCTTTCAGTGCTTTAGTACTAGCACAGCACTGTTGAGAGTGTCTAGTCATCAAGTGGGTGGTCCTTACCCTCCAATGCTAATTATTGCGACATGAAGAATGCTAATGTGTGGATCACATATTGGTATCTGCCATTACAGCTGTTTAAATTAACTGTGATCCACAAGCCACTTGTGCAGATGATGGTGGCTGGCTTTCTCTCATAGCTGTCCAGTCTACATTGGGTTGTGGGGGTACTGTTACATGTGGGTAAATGATATAGTGATAATGATACTTATGTGTGGTTGATAAATTAACAAACTTAAATTAATAAAATTTCTCTACTAGTGAGCTGGATATGTGTGTGTCCATGAAGCCCATTGAAATACAGACACGCTGGAAACCACCTTGTTCCCCTAGTGTTGATGAGATAGACTCCAGGCTTCCCACAACCATGTGTAGGACAAGTGGTACAGAAAATGGATGTATGTATGGGATGATGATGATGATGATGATGATTATTATTATTATTAAAGACTTCCAGTTTATGCCACTCCCACTTTATACAGATATAAATTTTAGAAACACTAAACAACTTATACAAGGTGGTTGATAATGTCACATAATATGAGAATTGGGTTCCTTATTCCAGGCATGTCTACTGTATACAGGCTCAGTGGTCAGTAATATTATGCCAATTTCATCTCTTTTAGGCTGCATAAGTCACATCCTGCCTTGCCATGGAAAATGCACTCATCTAGCAGATTCCTATACGGTAATTTAAAAAATGGGAACAACTTTGGCCTGTGGTGGCGTTGAAGTGTCATAGTTTATCCAGACTGCAAGCAATCACAGATGCCCTAAGAATCACTACATTTAAAATGATCTGGAATAGCACTTGCACGAGTAGTAAACAGCATGAGTGTGAAAGAGGAAAGTCTTTGGGGATGTCACCTTCATATTTTTGTTCATTCTCTGCAGAAATAACAGCTACAGAAAGTTGCACTTGCTCCATTTTAGCATAGTCCTTGTGTTTATTTGTGATAGATTAGGATTTTGGGAATCCTCAGTCAGTGACTCACAGTGCTGAAATGCTGGTATAAAATATGTCTGCTGTGTTTCATGCAAGTCAGACCTGTGTCTAAAAATTATTCTGAAACACATCAGTTGTTGGTCTGTGATTCAGTATGATTCAGTGATTAACTCCAAATTCCAAAAGTGTTTTTTTATTTATAAAATTATAAAGATTAATAAGAATAATAACAGCAACAACAGCAACAACAACAAAACAACAACAACAAAACAACAACAATAATAACAATAATAATAATAATAATAATAATAATAATAATAATAATTATTATTATTATTATTATTATTATTATTATTATTATAACAATAATGTCAAATGCAAGTTTAAAAAAGTGTGTCTTGAGTTGAGCTTTAAAAATGCCAAAGGTCTGAGCTTCCCTATGTTCGATAGGAAGAGAGTTCCAAAGGGAAGTAGCAGAGACAGAAAAGGCCCTGTCACCTGTAGATTTTAAGCGGGTTTGTGGAACAGTTAACAGATTACACTGTGAGGAGCGCAGCCTGTGATTTGGGGTGTAAGGAATTATTAAAGCAGATAATATAATGAGGAGCCAAGCCATGTAATGCTTTGTATGTCAGCATCATAATTTTAAAATCAACACGGAACCTGACCAAGAGCCAATGCAAGGACTCCAAAACAGGAGTAATATAATTGTATTTCCTGGTCCCAATCAGGATCCTGGCAGCAGAGTTTTGTATGTACTGCAGTTTATTGATTGTGGATTTAGAAACTCCGGCTAAAACGGCGATACAGTAATCTAGCCGAGTGACAACAAATGAGTTAATCGGCTTTTCAGCTACAGAGAAGTTTAGCATAGGGCGCAGTCTTACTATATTTCTGAGGTGAAAAAAGGATGCTTTAACAGTGCTCTGAACAAAATAATCAAATTTAAGGCTGGTATAAAAAAAAGATGACTCTAAGGTTCCTAATCTTACTTTGAGTCTCTAGAACAGAGCCATCAACAAATAAAGACAGTGGACCATCTTTGAGAATTTGCTGACGAGAACATATAAGCATAACTTCTATTTTACCGCTATTCAGGCACAGAAAATGATTATTCATCCACGTTTTTAACTCAGAAATACAGTCAGAAAGAAAACAAACATCAAGGTTTTCACCAGATTTTGAGTGAATGTAGATTTGGGTATTCATCAGCATAAAAGGGATAATGGAGGCCAAGCGATCGCAGCAGATGCCCAAGTGGAGATGAATAAATATTGAAAAGTAAAGGGCCTAAAACTGATCCCTGAGGAACACCAGTGAGCACAGAGCTAGTGTCAGACCTGTAACCACCCATAGAAATAAACTGGGAATGGTCAGTAAAATAATATTTAAACTGAGTGCAAGAGAGGAGATGTATAATTTTATTTTTATTTTATTAATAGATAGATAGATGTCCACTTAGCAATGGACACATAGCAGTGTCCACTTGGCTTTAGTTAAGCTGTTACTGCTGTGACACTGAGCTGGTACAGATATCTGTTAAACATGATTGTGCTGTCTTGCTCCATTTCAGCAGTAATAAAACGGGGGAAAACTATCAAAGGTCTCATGTCTGGAAGTTTCATACTAGAGTCCTTAAGTTTCTTTGAGCACCTGGATTTTTATTATTTTTTTAAAATAAGACCACTCTATGGCCTCAATATGTCTGAACATCATGCCTGAAGGCTTGTGCTTATGGCACACCAGGTTGTGCTGTATTGTCTGAATCCAATTATTCACACAGTAACCAAAGTATAGCGACTCACCTATGGCCCTTTTTCATTCATCCTGAGGCTCAGATTAGTGTGTGAATAATTTTGCTGCTTAGTGTTTGCACTTCAAGCATTGTGTGTTAATTGAGTTCAAGTTGTAATGACCTATGTATACTGCGATCCAGTGCTTTTGAAATGTGTACAAAGTGCAACCTGTGACTTATGAAAAGATGGGGCTTTGTACAAAAGGTTAAACACAGCTAAAACACATGAATAAAGATTAATATTTTGGTAGTGACTGAATGGAATCTAGTAGTATTATTCTCTCTGGGCTGGTAACAGAAAATTAACAATTAGTCCTAAAAGTATTCTATGCAAAAAAAATCTGTAAAGTTTGAAGGCTATGTAAATACTGCTTCATTATCATCATACTGCTTCACTCTTCATTATCCTTGATTTTGACACTGTAGCAAGGAGTGAACTGAGGCAGTCAAAAGTAAGCTAACCTTTGCTGTTTGTTGCTGCAGGAACTGATATTTGCAGATGGATTGGTGCCTCTATGAAACATATCTAGCCATAAAACTTTTAGTGTGAAGTTGGGTTTCATAAACTGCAACAGAGGATGGAGCAAGATAAGGCCTGGGTCATGTTGCTGCTGCATCTGCACAATCCTGAACCATGAATTGTCTTAAATAAAAAAAACAATTAGCAGCTGATCAGAGTGTGAGCATACTTCAATGGTACACTTATTCAAATGTGCTGAGGAGTCTCAGCATCATATATGAAAATACAGTCATTTGCAGTTAATTGGTAGAGATTACCAAACACAGTGAATCTAGTCCATGAAAAAAAAAGGTGCAGAAACCCTAAGAAGAAAAGAAACCCTACTACAGAAAAAGGCAATGATGATAATATATGTTCCAAAGTGCCTGTGCTGGCTTATTTCAAAATGTTCCAATCCCACAGACCCACTTCAACACCAGGATTTGTGCCTAGTCTTTTATCTGGACGAATATCTGCTTAATCAATAGTACCAACAGTAATTGTTTAACAAGACAAATGTACAGATTTTGCATATAGAAGCACTAGGAATAAAGTCACTCACAAAAAGGGTCACTTGACTCCTTCGCATGAGATTCTAATTAAGTGCCATGCAAGCTTTCTTGATAGAAGACCAAGTCATCTCAATCATAAATGCATTCATGAAATTGATTAAATTTGACCATTTGTTCTGCCAATAATATACTTTGACATCACTTAAACAACATAAATATGTTTTCCCCAAATTACGTCGGAATGTTTTATTTAGGCTACTTTCCGGCCTTGCATTGTCTGTCTGCCTGTAAAGATCATGTCAGGTAAGGAGCAGGTTTAACATAAATAAATGCAGTCAGTCAGCCTAAAGATGTCAAAACCTTGCTAACTAAGTCTGCTTTTCTCACAGTTTAAGATAAATAGATGTAGGACACAAGCCTAATTAATTCACTTAGAAATTAGATACCAGCTGTCAAATTGTCTGCAATGTTCCTGCATTGTCACATCATCATCATCATCATCAAAAGAAACGAAAGCAGACAATTTTAAAATGATTAAATGACGTACTAAAAAGGCATAACAGTGTAATAGTTTGAGAATACAAGGAGATTCAGATATTTTTGGCACTTTATTATTATTATTTTTTTAAATAATATCTTACCCACTGGTCATTTAAATGAAACTCAAAATACAGGGAAACCCTAAGCATAAATGTCACTGTTTCAGCTTTTCCTGCACATACTCCAAGTTGCTAAAACACACAGGAGAGAACACACAGAGAAGAAAGGACTTACATTAGGTTATACAGGGAACAAAATCAGCATGACCAGATGAACCCATTCAGTAATTATCCCTTCTGTTTACTGGCTCACCCTGTATGAATAGTGAGGGTAGGTTACCGTGACCCCTGGCAGCATTGCATAGCCATTTATAACCATAACCACATAAAGTGTCATCACATGTCTGCTCCAGGGGGAAAGCAGACAGGGGCACCATTGACACGAAATATTCTACCCTCTGGTTCCTGTCACTGTCACTTGATGCCACAGGAGGTGTGTCTACATCCATGGCTATGCAAATTGCACACCTCTTCGACTGCTGGTTGTTTGCTCAAAAATGTTTGAGAACCCTTGAATTAGGCTGAACTCCATTCCTATTTATACATCGCAATTAATTTAAATTGATTTTTATAAAGATATATGTTCCAGCTGTTGACTTGAGTCCAAGACATGAGACTTACTTACATACCCCAATATGATGGTTGATATGAACATTAGCTGCAGTTCCTGGCCCATATCTGCATGATTTTATGCACTGCAGGGCTGCCACATGATTGCCTGAGTAGATAAATGCATGAACGTGTGCAGGTGTTCCTAAAAATGTACTCAGGGTAGATTTTGGCACTGAGAACAGAACAGACATTGGAGGATGCAGGCATCAATCCCACTACCTCTCAAATGCTTAGCAAGCGCTCTACCACCTGAGCTAATCCTGCTGCCCAATAGACAGGATCTCCTTATTTCCAGACAGGGTGTAAGATGACTGGCTGAGTAGATAAATGTATGACTGTGTACAGCTGTTCCTAATAAGGTACTCAGGGATAGTTTTTGACATTGAAAACAAAACTAAGATTGGAGGATGCAGGCTTCAATCCCGCTGCCTCTTGCCTGCTAAGCAAACACTCTACCATCTAATCCCCCTGCCAAAAAGATAGGATCTCCTTATTTCCAGACACGGTGTAAAATCCATTTCTTTTAAATGTTTGCCTTATATTTGGTAAGGAGCAAATTGTAACTTGTTTAGGACTCAGAACTATAAGTTAACAGCTTGTAAGTTTACTTGGACCCATGTCTCTCACTTAAATCCCAAGACATGAGACTTACTTACATACCCCAATATGATGGTTGATGTGAACATTAGCTGCAGTTGCTGGCCCATATCTGCATGATTTTATGCATTGCACGGCTGCCACATGATTGCCTGAGTAGATAAATGCATGGATGTGTGCAGGTGTTCTTAAAAAGGTACTCAGGGATAGTTTGTGACAGTACTCACTTTTGTTTCCAGCGGTTTAGACATTAATGGCTGTGTGTTGAGTTATTTTGAGGGGACAGCAAATTTACACTGTTACACAAGTTGTACACTCACTACTTTACATTGTAGCAAAGTGTCATTTCTTCAGTGTTGTCACATTAAAAGATATAATCAAATATTTACAAAAATGTGAGGGGTGTGCCCACTTTTGTGAGATACTTTATCTGCTTGATTTTATGCATTGCAGGGCTGCCACATGATTGCCTGAGTAGATAAATGCATGGATGTGTGTAGTTGTTCCTAAAAAGGAACTCAGAGACACTGAGAACAGAACAGAGATCGGAGGATGCTAGCATTGTTCCCGCTACCTAACACTTCATTTTGCATCATAATTTAAATGTTGAAGGGTATCTAATGCTAAGTAAGTAATTTTTTTCTTAAAGCACACTTAAACGAAAGTGATGTACAGGTGCATCTAAAAAAACTAGAATATCGTGGAATATCATACAAGTTAATTGTTTCCATTATTAATTTAAAAAGTGGAACTTTCATATATACTAGATTGATTACACATAAAGTGAAATATTTCAAGCCTTTTTTGTTTTAATCTTGATGATTATGGCTTACAGCTGGAAATCATGGAAATCAAAAATCCAGTATCTCAAAATATTACAAAAAAGAACTTATAATAGAGAAATGTCGACCTTTTGAAATGCATGCTAATTTATGCACTCAATACGTGGTTGGGACTCCTTTTGCATGAAGTACTGCATCAATGTGGCGTGGCATGGAGGCAATCAGCCTGTGGCACTGCTGAGGTGATATGGAAGCCCAGATTGCTTTGATAGCAGCCTTCAGTTTGTCTGTATTGTTGGGTCTGATGTCTGTCATAGATTCTCTATGGGGTTCAGGTCAGGCGAGTTGGCTGGCCAATCAAGCACTGTAATACCATGGTCAGCAAACCAGTTACTAGTAATTTTGGCACTGTGGGCAGGTGCCAAGTCCTGGTAGAAATGGAAATCAGCATCTCCATAAAGCTCATCAGCAGATGGAAGCATGAAGTGCTATAAAATCTGGTTGACCGCTGCATCGACTCTTGACTTGAGAAAACACAGTGGACCAACACCAGCAGATATGGAACCCCAAATCATCACTGACTGTGGAAACTTCACACTGGACTTGAAGCCAGAATTTGGATTCTGTGCCTCTCCACTCTTCCTCCAGACTCTGGGATCTTGATTTCCAAATTAAATGCAAAATTCACTTTCAACTTCCGCATGATTGTGGTTGTGTGTACTAAACCAGACTGAAAGATTAAAGGCTCAGTGTCATATCACAGCAAACCAGGAACTCCATTTCCCAGGAAGCACCACGAACTACAAAAATGGCCGAAGAGGACTACATTTCCCGCACACACACCCGTTCACCTTCTCCGGAGTTCTAATCACACACACCTGCATCCAATCTCACACACACACTCACAACTACAGTATAGAAGAGACTGTTCAAATACTAGGACTTTGCGAAGTATTATGTTCAGTTGCCTGGTCTCTGTCGTATGTCCAAGCCATCTATCATGTTTGCTTATCTAATCTTTGACCTTTGTTTACTCTGTTGACCTCGATCCCCTGCCCTGCCTAGTTTTGCCTGTTTGCCTGATCGCCTGACCCCTGCCTATCTTTGACTATTGATTTCTACCTAATCCTTGGACTTTGTTTGATTAAACTGCCATACCTGCACTTGCTTCCTTCTCAGCCTCCATTTCGTGATGCTCAGGAAACCTTTGCAGGTATTTTGAGTTAATTCGCTGATTAGAGCTCTTCTCAGGTCGACATTTCTGTATTATAAATTCTTTATTCTAATATTTTGAGATACTGGATTTTTAATTTCATGAGCTGTAAGCTGTAATCATCAAGATTAAAACAAAAAAAAAAGGCTTGAAATATTTTACTTTATGTGTAATCAATTTAGAATATATTAAAGTTCCACTTTTTGAATTAAATTATGGAAAAAAATTACTTTTCATCTCACATTTTTTTTTTGAGATGCAGCTGTACATAAAATTGAAACAAGCATAAAAAAAGAAAACATAAAACAGTTACAAAAGACTGTTTTGAGTTTTAATTTAAAATCTGTAACAGTGGAACAGGCAAAGGCTGCAAAGGCACAGTCACCCTTGAGTTTCAGCTAGGACCAGGGAACAGCCAAGAGAATATCATCTGAGTATATCAGTAATGTTGTTGCAAGTCTGCAAGGGCTTTAAAAGAATCATAAACTGGATCCTGTAATGGACAGGGAGCCAAAGCATGGAGGCTAAAACAGGGGTGATGTGATGCTTTTTCATAATCTAACAGCCACATTCTGTACTAACTGCGCAAAGGCCTTGCAGTGCCTGCAAAAGTATTCACCTCCCCTGCATTTTTCTTATTTTGTTGAATAACAGCCCGGAATGAAAATGGATTTTTGGGGGGTTTGTATCATTTGATTTACACAACATGCCTACCACTTTGAAGATACATTTTTCTTTTTTTTATTGTGAAACAAACAAGAAGTAAGACAATAAAACAGAAAACTTGAGCGTGCATAACTATTTAGAGTCACCTTTTGCAGCAATTACAGCTGCAAGTCTATTGGGGTACACCTCTATATGTTTGGCACATCTAACCACTGGGATTTTTTCCCAATCTTCAAAGCAAAACTGCTGCAGCTCCTTCAAGTTGGATGGGTTCCGCTGGTGTACAGTAATCTTTAAGTCATACCACAGATTCTGAAGTGGATTGAGGTCTGGGCTTTGACTAGGCCATTCCAAGACATTTAAATATTTCCCCTTAAACCACTTAAGTGTTGCTTTAGCAGTATGCTTAGGGTCATTGTCCTGCTGTAAGGTGAACCTCCGTCCCAGTCTCAAATCTCTGGAAGACCGAAACAGGCTTCCCTCAAGAATTTCCCTGTATTTAGCACCATTCATGTTTCCTTCAATTCTGACCAATTTCCCAGTCCCTGCCAATGAAAAACATCCACACAGCATGATGCTTCCACCACCATGCTTCACTGTGGAGATGGTGTTCTAAGGGTGATGGGTTTGTGCCAAACATAGTGTTTTTCTTGATGGCCATAAAGCTTAATTTTATTCTCATGTGACCAGAGTACCTTCTTCCACATGTTTGGGGAGTCTCCCCCTTGCCTTTTGGTGAACAGCAAACTTGTTTTCTTCTTTTTTTCTTTCTTCTGGCCACTCTTAAAGCCCAGCTCTGTGGAGTGTACCGCTTAAAGTGGTCCTATGGACAGATACTCCAATCTTCGCTGTGAAGCTTTGCAGATCCTCCAGGGTTATCTCTCTTTGTTGCCTCTGTGATTAATGCTGTCCTTGCCTGGCCCATGACTTTTGGTGGGGAGCCCTCTCTTGACAGGTTTGTTGTGGTGCCATATTCTTTCCATTTTTTAATAATGGTTTAATGGTGCTCCGTGGGATGTTCAAAGGTTCTGATATTTTTTTATAACCCAACCCTGATATGTACTTCACCACAACTTTGTCCCTGACCTATTTGGAGTGCTCCTTGGTCTTCATTGTGCCGCTTGCTTGGTGGTGCCCCTTGCTCAGTGGTGTTGCAGACTCTGGGGCCTTTCAGAACAGGTGTATATATACTGAGATCATGTGACATTTAGATTGCACACAGGTGGACTTCACCGAACTAATTATGTGACTTCCGAAGGTAATTGGTTGCACTAGATCTCATTTAGGGGCTTCACAGCAAAGGGGGTGAATACATATGCACGCACCACTTTCTCGTTTTAAATTTTTTAAAACATTCACTTCATTTCACTTCACCAAGTTGGACTATTTTGTGTATGTCCATTACATGAAATCCAAAAAAATTCAATTTAAATTACAGGTTGGAAAATAGAAAAATAGGGGGTACTTTTGCAAGGCAATGTATTAAGACCTATACAAGGCATTGCAGTAGTCTATAGAACATTAAATGAAAGCATGTATAACATTCTCCAGGTCATGAAAATAAATAAATGATTACTCCCACACTCCTGACATTATTATATTGCTGTGGCTCACTGTCACAGCCAGACGCTCAACAAACTCTGCCCAGAGCCCAGACTTCTGCTCAGAGCCAATCCAGGCATTAACTTTCTCTAAATCACTGTGCTACTAGTCAGCTATGGCTCATTAGGACTCTCATTTGTGGACTATATAAACAAGCTACAAACACTCGCACAATTGCAATGACTTGCCATTGTTCTCATTGCCTTTCATTAGTGACTGCTACTTCAAATTATTTACTTCCACCTTGTTGTCTTCTCACATATACCTGTTTGCTAGTGTGTTTGACCTGTGCATGTTGACTTGTCCACACTATCATTTATGCAGAATATAATAATAATACTAATAGGAAGAAGCCTTTATTTGTCACATATACATTACAGCATAGTAAAATACTTTTCTTTGCATATGCCAGCTTGTTAGGAAGATGAAATCAGAGCGCAGGGTTAGCCATGATACAGCACCCCTGGAAAAAATACACTTTGATTAGCTGGTGTAAATAGACCAAAGCGAAAGCAAGCAGTGTCAGTTTGGTCTGGTCAGGTGGCACTCCCTGTTATAGTAACAGGGGATGAAGAGTCCTCTACATCTCTCCAACTGCACCACTGTGTTCTTGCAGCATTTTCATTTTGTTACTACCTCTAACTTAAACAGTAGCAGGAGCACCAAGCCCTGGAGCACTACACAGAAGGACCTTCACGGACTATATTCCTATACAGCCAAACCTTGGATTGCGAGTAACTTGGTTTGCGAGTGTTTTGCAAGACGAGCAAAAATTTTTAATAAATTTTAACTTGATATACGAGCGAGGTCTTGCAATACGAGTACGTGTAGTACGTATACGCTGCTTTGTCTGCCGAGCGTCACGTGATCACTACTGAGCCGATGGTTCTTCTCTCACATGCTCGGTCTCAGTCAGCGTGCCTCACTTGTATAGTCAACATCCATGTGAGCGTATACTGTTTACTATAGTGTTGTAACTGTTGTGACTGTGTAGTATCTGTACTGCGACAATGGCCCCCATGAAGAAAAAATTTGAAAAGAAAGGCGATAAGAAAAAGGAGATGATTACGGTGGAAGTTAAGAAGGAAATCATCGAGAAGCACAAACGAGGTATGCGAGTAGCTGAGTTGCGAGTAGTCAGTTGTCGATGAAATTGTGTCCTTGGGAAAGACCATGGGACTGGCGGTGAATGAAGACGACATTCAAGAGCTGGTGAAGGAACATGGCCAGGAGCTGACCACCGACGAACTGATGGATCTGCATCACGAGCAACAGCAAGAGGTTATGGAGGAGATCTCGTTTGAGGAGGAGGAGGAGGAGGAGAAAAAGACGGAGAAATCCCTCACTTCAAATGAGATTAGGGAGGTGTGTAAAATGTGGGAAACAGTGCAAAATTTTGTAGAAAAGCACCACCCGAGTAAGACTGTAGCAGTGCGAGCGATGAATCTGTTTAACGACAATGCAATGTCACATTTCCGCGAAATCCTTAAAAGGAGGCAAAAGCAAGTGTCACTGGATAGGTTCCTTGTTAACGTCGTACAAAAAGATAAAGATTCCGGCGAGCCAACAGATAGCAGTGATTCCATTAGTAACAGTGAAAGTCGTCCTGCACAATAATTAATAAATTCGATTACTTTATATTAAATTTAAATAATAAAAATATAAAATGGTATTTTGTGTTAATCATTATTATGTATATGATTCTTTTTGGGTTTTGGAACGAATCATCTGAGTTTCCATTATTTCTCATGGGGAAATTCGCTTTGATATACGAGTGCTTTGGCTTACGAGCACGTTTCCGGAACGAATTATGCTCGCAATCCAAGGTTTGACTGTATTCCTCTGATTGTTGTCAGATTTATCTGGTGAGAGGATGTTTAGACCCCAATGGTACCCAGCTTTACCTAAAAATCATAAAATACATAAAAAAAGTTGTGGCCTTGTAATGGGGGCAGGAAAGTCTATAATAGCTTTATGTTTTATTTTAAACTAAACATACTGACTGTAATATTCCTGAATTCACACATAGTGAGATTCAGTTTAAGTGAGGCAGCTAGACATCAATCACAAAAATTAACCAAAATCGCTTAACAATAACTATGCTTTTGAATAGATGACGTTAAGCGATTTTGGTTAATTTTTGTGATTGATGTCTAGCTGCCTCACTTAAACTGAATCTCACTATGTGTGAATTCAGGAATATTACAGTCAGTATGTTTAGCTTAATGAATATGGAATTTTGGGCATTCGTACCTAAAGATGGAAAAATTAATTAATCAGCTAGTGAATTGGCTACATTAAGAATGCCCCTTGTTTTGAAGGAGTGTGAATGTGTGTGTGTGTGTGTGTGTGTGTGTGTGTGTGTGTGTCAATGGTGCCCTGAGATGGACTGGCCTCCAATGAGGATTGAATTCTCCCTCCTTGTGACACCACACATAAACCTCGATGTTAGAGGATGTTGCCCCACAAAGGCTCCATCAATAGGGGCATGGCTGGCCAAAATGGTGGCCACATAGACCCTGATTGAAGAAGGAGCAAACCCTGCTGAGAACCCCTTGTAAGAACTCCATGACTGTAGCTATTGCAAAGTTTACTGGGTCTAACTGACGTTCCTCACACCATGAGACAAAAAGTTGTCGCTTGAACATATATAATTTTCTCATGGAAGGTGCACTAGCATTCAACATGGTCTCTACAACCTCAGTTGAGAGACCAGAATCTATGAGCCCTCAGGGGCCAGACCCACAGTTTCCATAGTTTGGCCAAGGGTAATAAATCAACCCTTTTGCTTGACACAATAAATCCCTGCAACCGGGAATCTCCCAGAGAGTGCCGTCTAGCAGGGATATTATCTCTGAGAACCATATTCGAGCTGGCCAATAAGGTGCTACTAGCAGCAGACGTAGACTCTAGCTAGAACTTGTGGGAGTGGAGCAATCAGGGAAGAAGTATACAGATGTGACCTCAGCTACATTAGCACCATGGCGTCCAGCCCCAATGGTGCGGAAGGAGTGAGGGCGAACCACAGTGTGTTTTCTCCTAAGAGATAAACATGTCCACTTATGCTTGGCTGAACCTCCACCATACGGACTTCACCACTTGTGGATGGAGCCTCTAATCCCCGTGCCTCAGCCCCTCCCTCGACAGGATTTCTACCCCCACATTCCATTTACCTGGAATGTCAATTGCACTCATTGACAAAAACTTTCCTTACACCCAGAGAATAATTTGTTGCACCTGCCTGAACGGCCGACACAAATGTAACCCTACCTGCTGGTTGATATATGAGACCACCGCTGTGTTGTCTGACACATGGTGACCTCTCAATTGAGGAGAAAAAAAATTCAGTGCTCCAAGTAATGTTCAGATGGAACAGATCTAAAATTGGCCGCATAAACTCCCATCTTTTTTGCAGACCAGGTAATTATGGCTGTAAAAACCTTTCTCCCTCAGGGAACGGCCATGTTCTATGGCCACTTTGTCCAAGAGAGATCTTCCTTCCTGCGCTAATGTCGGGCTCTGCTCTGTGCTGACTGCTATGATGAGCACACCTCTGAACTGGGGGGGTGAGCAGTGAACTGGATCCAGTAACCCTTTTCTATGGTGGACAGACCCATAGAGACACATTTGGCAGAAGTTTCCATGCCACTAGATGGTCATTTAGTGATGTTACCTCTTCCACATTCTTCTGGAGGGAAAGCATCAGATTTTCATTGCCCTGTGACAGCTCACTGACCAGAGAAGACTGAAAACTTGGGACAACATTGGATAGGGGATGGGCAAATACTGGGGACTATCTGCCCTAACAATGGTGATGGCCAGCAGGGCCCAATTCCCTCCCCGTTGTCAAGCTCAGCAGGTCTGCTCTGTAGGCCTGCAACACTGCCATTGTATGCAGTGACCCACAAGCTAGACTTGCTTCCTCATAGGCTTTGCCAACCAACGTTGAGGTGGCTTTACATGGCTTGGATAGCAAGGCGACCCCCCTAAATTTCCTGCCGTTTATGGAGAGAGGTAGCTCGCAAGCCCCTCCTCCACCTTTTGCATAGCTAAATACCCGTACTGTTCATTTGCCACAATGGCCAAATAATCCGATGTCGCGGGGTTATAAACACAGCTAGTGTATGATTTTTCCTAGAAGTGTGATATTTCTTCATGTGCTTGTGGAAAAATGGGGAGTTTTCTGCAGTGTGGGGGAGATTTATTTTCATGGGGAGATAGCGCTCATTCAGCCTGCTATGAGCCACTTCCTCTTCCCCAAGTCAGTCTAGATTAAGTTTTTCTACCGCCCTAATGCCCTAATCACTTCAAGCAGCTCTTAATATGCTTCATTTTTTTTCTCCGTTTTTGCTGCAATGTCTCCCCCATCTGGCTCCTTGGAGTCAGAGAGGGTGTTTTGGCTTTCCATAATGGAAGGAGGAGTCATCACGCAAGTTCCAACATCTGGCTGAGAGCCGGACCTGAAAGACAAAGCAAGAGATAGAGCAGCGCTCATTCCAGATCCATATGAGATCCCCAGGACCTGAGCCGGCTGGCTGCCTCGGCAGCAAGCCGCGAGCAGAGCTGCCTAATTTTAAAGTGCTCACAATGCACGCAGTCAGCCCTCTCAAGGGCCGCTGTGGCATACTCCACCCCCAGACACTTTATACAGAAAGTTTTTCTGTAAAACGAGGGCAAGTCATGACACACTTCCTGAATTCTCTCTGACTCATACTTTTCTTTATTTCTTTTTTAAAGGGACAGAGAAGTGAAGACATTTTTTTAACAGAGAGGAAATGAAGAGTCTTTTTGTGAGCGTATATATATATATATATATATATATATATATATATATATATGTGTGTGTGTGTATATATATATATATATATATATATATATATATATATATATATATATATATATATATATATATATATATATATATTTATATATATATATATATATATATTTTCCCCAAAGAGCAGGGACATCAAGTGATCTAGAACTGCAGAGAGAAGTAAAACCCCATACTGTCTGATCAGTACTCTCAGCATTCAAGCTACTTCCACACAATGGTAGCATTTCAGCAGTTGAGGATGTGGGTAAAATGCTAAAAAAAACTCACTCATTGCTGATTTACATTTTACAGTTGACTCTGCACACCATGGTACTCATTGTTTGGTGTTCAGAAAAGTAAATAAGTTTGAGGTAAATAGGCAAGACAGACCTACACTCACTCTATGCACTTCTCAGGGTTAGTAAAAATAAATAAATAAATAAATAAGTGTGTGTGTGTGTGTGTGTGTGTGCGTGTATATATATATATATATATATATGTAACAATAATATTGTTATATATGAATATGGACACAATATTTGTATATAATTTAGTAAAGGTATCAACATAACATAAATATGTTTATGGAAATCAAAGTGCTGCTGCCAAATGTAAATTTAATTGTGAAATTAATAGTTTTACTGACTTTTAGAAATTGACATACAGTGGGTGTGTCACTATATTTGTGGATGGTAATACATTTCATAATGTTTAAATTTTCTTTTAAAGATTCTTTGGATTCATCTCTCCAATACAGTTGCCATTTTGTTGTAATTATTTCTATAAATGTAAAAATAAAATAAAATTATATTAGTAGTGTCATTCTCATGTTCATTATTGTGAGCACACACAGTGTCAACCAGGGTGTTAAGAATATGTAGTTAAATTAAAGTTAGTAAAGTAGTAACGTAGTTAAAGTAGTAAAATTAGCGCTTTGGTAATATAGCCCCTTCTTTTCTTCTTTTTTTCTTTTGTTTTACATTTGAGCTCCTGCCCCTGATGAACTCTCTGCATGTCCCTGGTTCATTATTATTCTTAATGAAAAACTCAACAAGAACAAAACAGCACAATGACAAACTTGCTTATCTTAAACCAAATCTTCCACCATCGTCTTAGTCAGCTCGCCTCACTCTCGTCACGTGATAAATGAAATCTGACTCCTGCTGATCTGTGCTGCGACTCGGACTTGTTCGGCTCATGCTGAACTGAGCAGATGCATTCGGTTTTTAATCGTAGTGTCTGTTTTCTAACTGAACTAAATGATTTTTATTAATATAACAAAGCAAAACTACAGTGGGGGTGGTGCCGCAAGTGATGTAATCAGTGTGCGGCCGAACACCGTGTGCCAACTATCACAGCAAGCTTAGTGACAACCATCCATCACTTTAGTTAAATATAAAACCTGTTTAAATGATTTCAGTGTGTGTATTAGTACCTTTTGTACATTTTCAGCACATTTGAACAATACCGTGATAATACTGATAACCGTGATAGTTTTGATCACGATAATCGTGATATGAAATTTTCATACCGTTACATCTCTATATACCTCCTATCTGTGCAAATTCAGCTTAGTTTGATGGTCTATAAAAAGGCTTTCCATTACCAAGGTGTCACACAAGAAACATCTCATGATGGGTAAAAGCAAAGAGCTCTCCAAAGACCTTCGCAACCTTATATAACTAATAAAATTATATGACATTAATCCAAAACCACTGAAAAACACGAGGATTTGTCTGATCTTTTAACTTTTAACCACACACCGTCAATGCAGTCAGATTAACCAAAATGCCACACTCACAAAAACTCATCAGTGAATTAATTTATACCTTCATACCACACTGTTGATTTGTTGCCTCTGCATATGAAATTAATTATCAAAAACAATCACATGCTGATAGTTCTAATTAGTCATTTCAGTGTGTTTGTGTGTGCAGGGGGGGAGGTCAATCTATTGTGAAATAAATTCATCCTTCTCAAGTGTGCTATGCAAAATGTGTTTGTCTTCTTCAGACAAGATTAAATGTGTGGTGCACTAAAAGCCAATTCACCCGGGACTCATTTCTGGATTGTTTTTGATATGCTTGAGAGGCACATCATAACTTGGCCATTATGCTTTCATTTTAACAAGCGTTTCAATCCACACTGGATGCAACAAGGCGTGTTAGAGGTGCATAAAATATAAGCCAGTGTGAGATGCTGCCCTGGTTTTATGTGATCACACACTGAAATCACACAACCAGACTTTCTATGTGCTGTGAATTTTGTTTAAAATTACTACTGTAAAACCTGTAGTTTCATAGAAAAGGTCCATAGAAAAGTGATACTCACCATTTACCAAGAAGGCTGTTTATTCCTAATCAATTTTCCAGAATTTTGGATAACATTTTTTTTTAAAGGTTCTTACAAAAGTAGGAGCAAATATTAATCAGTGTTAATGAAATATTCTTACAGTTCCAATCAAAATTATTCAGCCCCCATTGCAAATCAGGTTTATTGTCAAAATGTACAGGTTTTCAGCTGTCTGCAATGAACAAATCAAACAAAAGCAACTGAAATAGTTCAACACAATAAAGGCTTCAAGTGGTTTCCCCAAATTCAAATAAAAATGCAACTATATAAACGCTTGTTTAATGCTTGCCATCTTCTCATTGATATATCATATTACTTCTGTTTTTTTTCTTCCATTTTTAAATAATCTCATGCTTTTTTACCTGGTGGTTAGGAAGGGTAACACATTATGCTGGTTTGAAATATTACTTATAATCAGAATTATAAGGATATAATCATATCCTTAAAAGTGTCTGTTAATTAACAAATTATTAGACTGCATGTAAACATAGCTCATGAATAACAATAATGCTATTTTATTAACAATACCTATGTGTGCAGCTTCTGAAATGCAGTGTTCAACTACAATTAAAATAGTAAAAGTAACAAGTTTTGCCATCCTTGCAAGATTAATAATAAATGCTCAATATGGTGACCTAAGACAGAGTGTTATAGGACTTTTATGTAATACAGTTTATGTTTTATTGAGTTAGTGGTGCAAAATTTAATCGTATTTGACCAAGCGTTATTTCTCAGTAACATGTGTAGAAGTATAGTAGGTTATTTAAATACAGATGAAGATAGAATATGAATAGCCACAGACAGGTGTCCTGTCTGGATGTTCCCATAGTTCTGATCTTATTCATTGTGCAGTTGTACAGGAGCTGAATCAGACAGGGCTTCAGTCTGGATTGGGCCTGCTCAGTGGAGCTGGCTGCACTAAGAGGACAGGTATCTTCATTAATCCACTACCACTCTACACAGCTGTCGATGAATGAGACAGCAGAGCCCTCTAGATTTAAACCTTGTTGTAATCTAGTTTTCCCTATATAAAGTATTATGAGGATGTACAACTGCTCAATTAGTTTTAAAATCTTGAGATCTTGCAATTATAAGATGAATTATAAGGTGTGTGTGTGTGGGTGTGTGTGTGTCTGGGTGTGTGGGTATGTGTGGTTGTGTGTATGTGTGCATATACACTACCCATGTACTTTAATAGGCCCACTGGTATACCTGCTTTATACTCAAACTTAAATATAGAATAGCAGTCTCAGGCTGGGCACAATTTTGGAATGTTTGGATAAACATTTCCTGGTCTTTTTCCAACCTTCATCTGGCCAGCTTCTTTCCTGAGACAATACTAATGAGACAATAACATACTAATGAGATAATAACAGTTGCTCCCCTGGAACAGCTTTTATGGTGCACACCACTTTTTTTATATCCTCTATTAGTCATGAGCTGTACTATAAGAACAGATGAATATGAGGTCTGTTCTCTGAGTACACAGTGGAACAAATCTGATACTCAAAGAGGAATGGTGAGAAGATGATGATTATGAGAACAAAGTGAAGTTGTGCTAACCTATCCTCCTGACATGCTGGTAATAAGGGCTGACACAGGACTGTTAATTGCTTTGGCAAATTGATTAGCCTTTGTCACATGTTGCTGCAAGTGCAAGACCTCTTGCCTCCTTCAGTGGCAAGGGCTTGCAGACATGAGCACTGACCTCTATGCAGTTTTGATAATGAGAGCTACAGGTCAGCGTGTCAGCATAAATCAGCAGACCAACCAAGACACAATAGGGCCAGTTCTTGGTATCACTGGTCAGAGGGACAGTGCTAAATAAAATTCTGCACACATTCAGGAGCAGTAATGAGCCAATTAGTAAATACATAGTAGATAGACAGACAAAAAATAGGTTGATAGAAAGATTTATGTGCACACACACAAAAAAGATTTGATTTTCCCAAAATCCAATACAGTGTTGCTAACAGGACTAATATAATAATGTACAATTGCAAATATTGTGCATATTCAAATAAATTTGCAATTATCACAAATTAACATGATTATCACAATTAGGAACCTTTCCACATCCTGTTCTGGACGGGATCTTATCCTAGTTGTGTTAATCAGTCAATCGGTTAATATGTGATCACTGCAAATTTACCATTTTAACAATATGGGTTCCATTCACATTATGTGTCTGCCAGATTCTAAAATAACACATAGTATATCCGTTTTTTGCAAGATGACCTAGAAATAGCCTTATATTTTGTACTTCCAGCAGCAGAAATCAGTAAGACAGGTGTAAAACATGCTTTGATAGTTAAAGTTATCGAACAGGTCAAGAACAGATTTATGATTAGATAAAGATTAAATTTATGTTTTCATGCTGATGCATACATAGTTTGTCAGTCAACCCTTGTGTGTTGCTATTTGGGTTGGGCACAAACCAAAAGTTTTTGCACTGGAGCTCTGTTGCTATTTTTGTGGCCATGAATTAATGTGCTGCACTAAAGTAGGTGGAGTGGTCCAAAAAGAGGTGTGACATTCAGAACCTGCTAAGGCAGTGGGATATTTGACCCTATTTTGGTCCATAAATATGAATGGAAAACTGGGTCAGAGAAAGCATATAACATTTGTAGTGTGAATGTGAATGCTAATGTGTGCTGATGTTAAAAAAAAAATTCACCACATTATGCAGAATTTAAATTACTTAAAACCTATAGAATTTGAATACAAATGAATAGCAGTGTTATATTACCACCGTCTAGAGCTTTCCTTCACACTAGAATGCTTTTTTAAACCCCCTTGAATACAGTTAGGCCAAATCTCAAATGGCTTTATATTAATACAGTATACAGTAATATACATAAATGCATAAAACAAACAAACAAACAGCAGGATTTGTCCACTCTTGCTGGAGTTATTTAAAACAACAACAAAATCATTTAGTTCTATGTAAGTAAAAAACTGGAGCCCAAAATATTTTTCAATATGTATATTTGCTTTCCTTATATGTACAAAAACTGAAGTATGTGCAGTTATGTACATTTATCTCTACACTAACTATTAGAATACTCTCACCAGCCACTTTACTTGGTACACCTGACCCACTACAAACCTAAACAACACTCAGACCAGTCCTTTATACTACTCACGCATTTTTCAACCTAGACACTTATTGATGACAATTTCACTTTCATTCATGGTCCTATATGGCCATTTAAAATTCTGCAGTACAGAAGCCTGTTGACTTTTCAGGTGAAGATGGACAAAAGTAAGATAAATCCAGTATAATGGAAGTTAAGTTAAACTATATCATATACTCCAGAAGTTAGGGCAAATATTAAGACAACTTAGTTGGGCGGCTGTGGCTCAGGTGGTAGAGCGGGTTGTCCACTAATCGTAAGGTTGGCGGTTCAATTCCCAGCCCACATGACTCCACATGCCGAAGTGTCCTTGGGCAAGACACTGAACCCCAAGTTGCTCCTGATGGCAAGTTAGCACCTTGAATGGCAGCTCTGCTACCATTGGTGTGTGTGAATGGGTGAATGAAAACCAGTGTAAAGTGCTTTGGAACCGCTAAGGTTAAAAAAATGTGCTATATAAGTGCAGACCATTTACCATACCAGCTATGAGCAACTGTTTTTGTTGAGCCATGTCTACAACAAATAGGTGATCGAACACAGACTGTTGTAGTACATAGATAATGACTATACTTCTGCATTCTCCTGTGTGCCCAGACTAATCAAAGATGGCCTCACATCCCACACATTCTTCAAATTATAGTATGATTTTTCAACAAGCAATATTAAATTTAAGAAATATTGCATCTAAGGACATTGAGAATATGGCTTCTCAAGACTGATGTCACATGTTTCCTGTATATGCTGCTTGTGACTCTTTCTGGGTGGACCGGAAATGAGTAGACTTAGGACAACTCAAAAATTGGCTCTTTATTTTCTGTCACTATTACTTTAACTTTTTACTGATTTTTTTATTTTACTATGCACATAGATATACACAGACGCGCGCACACACAAGGCTCTGGCAAACTAGTGACTCCATTTCCCAGAATATACTGCAAACTACAAACATCACCGACGATGACTACAACTACACACAGCGACATTCACCTTCCTCAGAAGACTAATCACACACCTGTTCCCAATCAGACTCACAATCACACCACACTTTAAAAGAGACTGTTCATATACTAGACCATTGCGAAGTAAATGCTCAATTGCTCTACTCTCTGTTGTTACTAAGCAATTCTATTGTAGCCTATATAGTCCAGGCACCGCCCACATGGGTTATGGGCTATTACACAGGTAAGTATAAGGTAAGTCTTTGTACAGCAACAATCTGCACATAACTGATATGCATTATTATGAACATTAGTAATCAAATTAAACAACAAAACCGATAAACCAAAAATGCATATTATAAATAACACCCAAATAACCCCCAACCCCAATCACCCCCCCCCCCCCCCCGACATAGACACATAGCACAGTCCGGCCATCAGAGACATTGAGTAGCGTTTGCAAAATCTCTGATTAAAGGTGTCGCGATCCACCGCCTATGTTTAGCCTCTCACGTTTGCCGTACCCTCAGCAGACCAGACCTGGAAGACGTGACATGACAAATAATCCACACCACAAACAACGACAATGACTAACAAGTATACAGATAAGTAATAAAGATATTGTGATAAAACTTAAATGGTGTGTGCGTGGGGTTATTTAGCATGTGATGAGCAGTAAAGAGTGAGGTATAATGAAAATGTATGCGTGTATGAGGATAAAGCAGTAGTGCAGTCCCAAGTGTGCACCCAAAGAAAAGTCAGCTGGGATGTTTTACTTCCCGGCCTGGTGACGGATCTGAAACTGGAAGGGTTGCAGGCACAGGTACCAACAAGTCATCTGGGCATTATGATCTTTCATGGTGTGTATCGATGTAAGTGCTCGGTGATCCGTCTCCAGGTCAAACTCTCTTCCTAGTAGGTAATACCGGAAATGAGAGCTAAAATTCTGATATCATGTCATATTCATCTTTTGATCTCAAACCCAAATGTCTTCAATGTATAGGGGAAAAAAAAATAGAATTGGCCTTGTTGTTCTGTATGTAAGAACAAGAGGTGATGTTCTAGTTCATCAAACAGACTAAGTTTAAATGGATTATTTTCATTTTGTAAGGATTCATTGACTACTTGATTATTAGAATTAATCATTTCAGATGGACCTAGGCAGAGGTCGCTTTACCAAAACCAGTGGTAATGCTTCCTACTTATTAATATCATAATGTACAAGTGAAATTGCATTATCTCCTGCCTCATTTTAGTTTATGATATTCTGCAAGGTAAATAGGCTTTGGTCAAGTTCATCAAACATATTTTGATGGCTATTTTCATTTTGTGTCGGGTTAGTGTGTACTAATGCATATTCATTTTCCATGTCATTCTCAGGAGAAGGATGTAGATCATCTATTTCATTAATCATGTTGATTAATAATGGATAAAAGAATCATCATTGCAAGGTTCCTTTTCTTTGTTTGATAATGTGTCTTTACTATCATATTTGTTAAACATTTGTACATACTCTATAATATAGTTTACCTAAAATATCCAGTAATATACAGTGAGGGAAAAAAGTATTTGATCCCCTGCTGATTTTGTACGTTTGCCCACTGACAAAGAAATGATCAGTCTATAATTTTAATGGTAGTTGTATTTGAACAGTGAGAGACAGAATAACAACAAAAAAAATCCAGAAAAACGCATGTCAAAAATTTTATAAATTAATTTGCATTTTAATGAGGGAAAAAAGTATTTGACCCCCTCTCAATCAGAAAGATTTCTGGCTCCCAGGTGTCTTTTATACAGGTAATGAGCTGAGATTAGGAGCACACTCTTAAAAGGAGTGCTCCTAATATCAGTTTGTTACCTGTATAAAAGACACCTGTCCACAGAAGCAATCAATCAGTCATATTCCAAACTCTCCACCATGGCCAAGACCAAAGAGCTCTCCAAGGATGTCAGGGACAAGACTGTAGACCTACACAAGTCTGGAATGGGCTACAAGACCATTGCCAAGCATACTGGTGAGAAGGGGACAACAGTTGGTGCGATTATTCGCAAATGGAAGAAGCACAAAAGAACTGTCAATCTCCCTCGGCCTGGGGCTCCATGCAAGATCTCACCTCGTGGAGTTGCATTGATCATGAGAACAGTGAGGAATCAGCCCAGAACTACACGGGAGGATCTTGTCAATGATCTCAAGGCAGCTGGGACCATAGTCACCAAGAAAACAATTGGTAACACACTACGCCGTGAAGGACTGAAATCCTGCAGCGCGCGCAAGGTCCGCTGCTCAAGAAAACACATATACATGCCCGTCTGAAGTTTGCCAATGAACATCTGAATGATTCTGAGGACAACTGGGTGAAAGCGTTGAGGTCAGATGAGACCAAAATGGAGCTCTTTGGCATCAACTCAACTCGCCGTGTTTGGAGGAGGAGGAATGCTGCCTATGACCCCTGGAACACCATCCCCACCGTCAAACATGGAGGTGGAAACATTATGCTTTGGGGTTTTTTTTCTGCTAAGGGGACAGGACAACTTCACCGCATCAAAGGGACGATGGACGGGGCCATGTACCGTCAAATCTTGGGTGAAAACCTCCTTCCCTCAGCCAGGGCATTGAAAATGGGTCGTGGATGGATATTCCAGCATGACAATGACCCAAAACACATGGCCAAGGCAACAAAGGAGTGGCTCGGGAAGAAGCACATTAAGGTCCTGGAGTGACCTAGGCAGTCTCCAGACCTTAATCCCATAGAAAATCTGTGGAGAGAGCTGAAGGTTCGAGTTGCCAAACGTCAGCCTCGAAACCTTAATGATTTGGAGAAGATCTGCAAAGACGAGTGGGACAAAATCCCTCCTGAGATGTGTGCAAACCTGGTGGCCAACTACAAGAAACGTCTGACCTCTGTGATTGCCAACAAGGGTTTTTAAACCAAGTACTAAGTCATGTTTTGCAGAGGGGTCAAATACTTATTTCCCTCATTAAAATGCAAATCAATTTATAACATTTTTGATGTGCGTTTTTCTGGATTTTTTTGTTGTTATTCTGTCTCTCACTGTTCAAATAAATCTACCATTAAAGTTATAGACTGATCATTTCTTTGTCAGTGGGTAAACATACAAAATCAGCAGGGGATCAAATACTTTTTTCCCTCACTGTAATATAGAGTTTTCTCAGAATCTCAGAAGAAAAAATTTAAATAACTTTCAATCTACACCCAATTAGTGAACTTATGTAAGTGCAGGGTAGATTGCTGTTGTTTGTGCTGTAGTCCAGGTTTTAATATTGTTACCTTTTTTTAAAAAAAAAATTATTACAAATAAAGGACCTAAACTCCCCTCGAAAACTAGTGGAATGGCAAGGCCAATTAATCTGTTTGTGTTTTACACCAGAGATCAAAAGAGTTTAGGATGATGATCCTAAAACGTCTTCAATCTACAGAAAAAACAAATGAATTGGCCTTACTGTTCCAACAATTTTGGAGGGGACTGTATTTCTAGCAAAGCCTCTATATTTTCAGTAGCATCAATGAGCTCATCTTTAGACAGGTCACTGAAACCTAAAAAGTAAAATGGATACACTTTTATTGTATATTGTATATAAATTCCATCACACCCATGTGTTTGTGCTTGTCAACATCCCATTTCAGATTTAGTCCCCTTTTTTCTAATAACATCCACTCTTCTAAGAAAGCTTTCCACTAGATTTTGGGCGTGGCTGTGGGGATTTGTTTTCATTCAGCCACAAGAGCAGTAGTGAGATCAGGCACTGATGTTGGGTGAGGAGGCCTGGGGTGCAGTCGGTGTTCCAGTTCATCCCAAAGGTGTTCAGTGGGGTTGAGGTCAGGGCTCTGTGCAGGACACTTGAGTTCTTCCACTCCAAACTTGGCAAACCATGTCTTAATGAAGCTTGCTTTGTGCACAGGGGAATTGTCATGCTGGAACAGGTTTGGGGCCTCATAGTTCCAGTGAAGGGAAATTGTAAGACTACAGCATACAAAGACATTCTATACGGTAAAATTGTTTCCTTCAATTTGGCAACAATTTGGGGAAGAACCACATATGGCTGTGATGGTCAGATGTCCACAAAACTTTGGACATATGGTAAGAAATGAAAACAGTGATGAAATAAGTTTTTCTTCTCTTTCTCATCTTTTCCAACAATAAACTTTTATGGGAAATAATAAGACATCCTGTAAGTGAAAGACTCCATTTTGGAGGACATTTAAATGACTCCCGGAGACTACTGCTGAAGATGATTACAACATGCAACCCTTGGCAGTGTTCCCATCCTATTGTAATCATCTTCTCTTATACAGGGGAAAAACAAGGGAAAAGCAAACTTTTCCTTTTAAGGATTTAGGAAAGTGAAGTGAAAGGCAGTAAAATTATATGATTTTGTATGGTAAACATGAAGATGGGATTCGATTAGGAAAGCAGACTTTCCCTGAAGAGTCTTAAATGTCTAAAATGTTTTGAAATAATACATTACAGGACAGATGGTGTTTATAATCAAGTTTCCTAACTACTTCCAATCTCCACTAGGGTTGCATTTATAGCCAGGGAATCACGATTGGCCGACTCACGATAAATCACTGATTGGTTCATTTCCGCAGCTCTGCTTGCTATTCTGCCACACAGAGAGCAGAAGTGCGGCGCCAACCTTCTCTTTTTTTTCTCCCAATACCAAGGCTCAGTAAAAACATGAGTTTTTAATGTGTTTTATGCTTCTTCTTTCATAGCTTATTTAAAAAAAACAAACAAGTTTGGACATATTAATATGCATGCTATGACTTTATTTCATCAAACATTTTTTGCATATACAGTAGTTTGTGCTTAGTAAAACTTTTGGACACACTTTGGCCTGAACCTTTTCTAAGTTTATACTTAGTGTGAAGGTTTAAGTTTAAAACATGTTTCTAACTTTTGTACAAGTAAAGCAATTTGCGCAGTGAAAACTATGTATGTACATGTGTATGCTTAGTTTGTGAAAGTTTGTATTCAGGATAACTCGTTTATAAGATTATGTTTAAAGCATGTTTATACTCAGTTTGGTTTGCACACGTTTTAGTATGAACATTTGTACAAGTCTATGTTTAAAGAATATTTGGTAATATGTGTATGCTTGCTATAAACCTTTTGTAAACACTTGTTTGCATTTCATTACTACATAATTTTCTTCCTTAAATAAAAACTTCTTAAACTTTATTTTGTCTCCTTAAACTCTGGTAAAACACGTAAACTGGTATAAAACTTTTGAGTCAAACTCTGATACCCCCTTACAAGTCATAATACACCTATTTTATCTTCAAGAAAACATTCCTGTGCAAAACTCTGGAAACTCTGGGAAGTATCTCACACACAAAAGATACAATGAATGAATTAACCATAAATTAATGAATTTGCAAAAATGAGAGGAAGGTGGGAATCTGATTGGACAAAGGGATTTGGGAACATTTTTGCCTGGTCAGTGCTACATTATGATTGATCAACTATGATTGATGCAGCTACTTTACTTTACTTAACTTTTTGCACGTGCGCACACAGCATTAATCCATCCAGATTTGCTTTGGACAATCACTTTTATTTTCTGGCCAACCTTTCAGTATGACCTCTTTGAGTTCCTTGAATGTTCCATCCCACTCAGTTGCTTTTCTTATTTGTCTATTCGCTCATGAGACACAGCAAGTGAGGTTATGATTATGTCAACATATGTCTGCAATTTTCTCATTGTTTGAATTTTCATGCTTGTCGACAGCCCAAGAAAGTGTAGCTGCCGCAAAAGTGAATTTTCCTGTGTGTAGATCATTTTGACATCATGTTTTTGGATTTTGATGAGCATGCGTTGGATTCTCATGGGACAGTTATTTAAGGCCTTGGACATTATGGACATTAGTGGCTTATGATCAGTTTCCATTTCAAAGGTCTGTCCATAAACATACTGATGGAATCTTTCACAGGCACATGTACTAGCTATAAGTTCCTTATCAATTTGTGCATAGTTGGATTCTGCACTTGCCAAGGCTCGTGACGCATAGGCTACTGGTGCCAACTCTCACCATGTTGCTGCACAACAGCACAGCACCTTGGCCATATCGTAGGCATCTGCTGAGATCCTAGTGCTCTTGTGTGGGTCATAATATCTTAGCACTGGCTCTTCTGTAATGATGCGTTTCATGATTTGAAAGCATGCCTCCTGCTTGTGAGACCACAACCACTCATTCTTTTGCTCAAGGAGACATCTGAGTGGAGCAGAATGTGTTGACAGCTGGGGAGTGAATTTGGTCAGGTATGTGACCATTCCAAGGAATCTTCTCACTTCCTCTTTATTTTGAGGCCATTCCATGTTGACTATTGCTGAAGTTTTTCTTGGGTCTGGCCTAACACCTTCCTCAGACAGAACATCTCCAACAAAAGTTAAGCTCTTAACTGCAAACACACATTTCTCTCTATTCAATTTTAGATTGGACTGTCTTGTTAGCTCCAGGACCAGCCTCAATCTTGCATCATGTTCCTGCTGGTTTGAACCCTATACAATTATGTTATCCATCATAGTCTCCACACCTGGTAAATGCTCAAAGATCATGAGAATTGTTTTGTGGTAAACTTCTGGTGCCAAGAGAATGCCAGATGGGAGACGGAGAAAATGGCGTATTGAAGGTACACAATTTTGAACTTTCCTCATCAAGTTTCATTTGCCAAAAGCCAGACGATGCATCAAGCTTATAAACCACTTTGCTCCAGCAAACACTGGTGGCTAGTTTAGAATGTTCCCATTTTATGGCCCTGTTGAGATCTCTTGGATCAAGACATATTCTCAAAGCTCCACTTTTATTGAGCACAATAACAAGTGAACTCACCCATTTTGGTGGTTCATCAAATTTCTTTATGACCTTCGGCTTCTCCGTGCGGGCTAAATCCTCTTTGAGTTTTCCTTGCAAAGGAAATGGAACTTTTCTGCACATGTGCAAAACTGGTTTCACCGTGTCCTTCAAAAACATATTTGTACTCCTCCATGAATGAGGTTTCATCTGTTTCATCTGTGATGTCACTACAAACACTCCAAATCACTCCAAACACCCCAAATGAAGTTTTCACATGTGCTCAGTCCTAAAATTGGCTGGACACTCTTTTCCACAATCAGTATCTGTGTCTTTAACAGCTGTCCCTTTTGTTTCAGAGTCAACAGGCAGCTCCCCTTGACAGAGACATTCTCACCTGTGTATCTATCCTGTTACTTTCACTTTTACTGAGTGTATTTTGCCTTTGACTTTTTTTTTTTTTTTTTGGGTTTTGTAGTCGGCCATAGACTAGAGGTTAACCTGTGCACCAATATCTAATTTGAATCCAATTATTGTCTCGTTTACAGCCAGTGCTAAAATCCATTGAGCTTTGTTTAATGTGCTGGTCTGTACAGAATCAACACAGAATTCCTCTGGCTGCTCTTCTACTGCATGTACTGTCAGCTTTGCAACACTTTGCAATTTTTTTTTTTTTTTCCACAGCCGTTGCAGATTTTTCCAGAAGCTGGACATGATCGTGGCATGTGTGTACCTCCACATATTCCACATTTACTTTTTGGAGTTTTCACCATTTGCTGCTTTTGCTTTGTGAACTGTTTTGTGTTCTGTGTTCCTCTCTTTTTATAGCATGCACTGCAGCAGCATCTCTATGCAGTTTCTTGTGCATGAGTTTTTTCAGCTGCTCTTCACATATTGACAGCATTCTCGAGTGTTGGAGCTGGTTCACGTCTTTCCCTGAGACCATTGTCAGGATTCCCACAGACTATTCGGTCTCTCACTAGTGAATCTCTTAAATCTCAGTGTGTGCAGTTCAGCAAGGTACTGGTCAAAACTCACTCCTTGTTTCCTGTCAGCAGAGAAAAACTTGTAACTCTCAAATGTGACATTCTTGCTTGGCACAAAGTATTCCTCAAATTTTGCCATAAGAGCAGTCAGTGTTAAATTTGCAATGTCAAGTTGAAAAGTATTATAACTGTCCAGTGCATCCCACAAGATAGATGTTGAATCTCTGCTTGAAACATTTCCCGTTATCAGCAATATTACTGCTGAGTTGCATAGGTAATGGTGTATTTACAGTGGGGGGAAATAAGTATAGAATGTGTCAACATTTTTATGTTCAGTAAATATATTTCCAATGAGGTTATTCACATGAAATTTTCACCAGACATCAGTATTAACTATAGAAATCTGGAAATATAAAGAATTCATAACATTAAAGTTCATAAATAAAGTTAAGTGTAATAAAGTGGAATGACACAGGAAAAAAAGTAGTGAAGATGCTAAGAAAAAGCAGTTCCCTTTCAAAGGGAACTTCGACGTTGCGTTTAGCATAACACTATGGGAAGCTACGCAATGTCTCATTCCCTTCTCAGGGAACAGGATTACATGCGTAACCCAGACGTTCCCTTTCAAAGGGAACTTCGACGTGGCGTAGCTTCCCATTGTGTTATGCTAAACGCAATGTCTCATTCCCTTCTCAGGGAACAAGGTTACATGCATAACCCAGATGTTCTCCAAGGCAAGGAACCAGTTGAAATCTGGAAGAAAGTAACCTCCTATCTGTGCAAATTAATATCAACTGGGTTAGTGATTTGATCTTGTTGCGACGGACCTACGGCTGGCACGCATGGTATCAAAGTCACTCCTTCCCTGACTGCCGCGCAGGCACGAAGCGGACAGCCTCATGTCAAGCCCGACGACAGGTGGAAGGCCTGTCACGATGGGGCGGAGCTGCCGACACAACCCCTGCCGGCGATTGGGGAGTCGGTCGGGAGAATTCCACCACTCAGCAGACGAGGGAGGGGTATAAGAGGACGCTCTTCCGCCTGTGCGATTTGGAGTAGTAGCTCGCATGACATGTGCGCGTCACTTCTTCATGAATGGTTCCGACCTCCATACGGCTGCATTCTTTTCTAATCGCTCTCTCTCTCGGTGTCTCTCTTTCCAGAAGGCTCGGGTTCAGACGAGGACACGGCTTGGTGAGCTCACACGCGACGTTTAACGACGGTACGAGAAAGCCCTCACGCTTCAGGGAAATCCCGAGACACCCTGGAGAGCGCCGCAATCCCAGCCCCAAAATCACAAATCCTCACACACTCACACCTCCGCGCACCTCCTCACTTCTGACAGCACCCGCATAAGAGAAAATAAAATTAATCACTTGATCACTGTACCCAGCGTCTCCAGCGTGTCTGTGCTCCGCCCCATCACGGGCTATTTCCCTATAATCTATAAAAAGGCTTTTTATTACCAAGGTGTCACATAAGAAACATCCCATGATGAGTAAAAGCAAAAAACTCTCCCAAGACCTTTGCAAACTTATTGTTGCAAAACATATTGATGGAATCATATACAGACGTATTTCAAAACTTCTGAATCGTCCAGTAAGCACCATTGGGGCCGTTATCCAGAAGTGGAAGCATCATCTCTCCATAATCAACCGGCCACGTACAGGAGCTCCTCACAAGATTTCTGACCAGGGAGTCAGAAGAATAGGCAGGAGAGTAGCCCAAGAGCCAAGGACCACTCGGAAAGAGCTCCAGAAACACTTGGAGGCAGCAGGTACCATAGTCACAGAGAAAACAATAGGCAGTGCGCTACACCGCCATGGCCTCTATGCACGCTCACCCCACAAGACTCCATTACTAAAGAAAAGGCATGTCAAAGCTCATTTAAAGTTTGCTACAACTCATTTGGACAAGCCTATGAAATACTGGGAGAGTGTAGTCTGGTCAGACGAGAGCAAAATGTAACTTTTTGTCTGTCATACTACACACCATGTTTGGAGAAGAAATGGCACTGCACATCACCCTAAAAACACTATACCAACAGTGAAGTTTGGAGGTGGAAGCATCATGGTGTGGGGCTGTTTTTCATCACATGGTACTGGCAGACTTCATATAATTGAAGGAACGATGAATGGAGCCCTTTACCGGGAGATTCTTGAGAAGAATCTGCTGCCATCCACCAGGATGATGAAGATGTGACGTGGGTGGAGCTTCCAGCAGGACAACGATCCAAAGCATACAGCAAAGGAAACTCAATTGGTTTCAGAGAAAAAAAATCAAGGTGTTAAATTTACATGTTATCAAGCATAACATCACAGTTATACAGTATACTACATTGGGTATTCTCCCTCTCTCTCTCTCTCTCTCTCTGAGGTTATCTTGAATTACTGGGCTCCTTACCCTAGGCTGTGGTAAATAGACAGCAAAATCATAAGCATAGACTTTTCATTGGTGACGGAGGGGTGTGATGCCCCTGTAATTGAAAAACAGCCTCTAGTCAACCTTAAAAAAACAGGAACCACCATCCCAGTTTGCCAGTCCAGAGGCACTGTTCCATATCTAGGCTACATTGAAGAGGCATTTTAACCACAAAACGTCAAATCTTATCCATACGAGCAGCCAGGGACATGCAGAGAGTTCCTCATTGGCAGGAGCTCAAATGTAAAAAAAAAAAAAAGGGCTATATCACTAAATATGTCATTTGACTAATTTACTACTTTAACTACTTTACTATCTTATTTTAACTGTATATTCTTATCACCCAGGTAGACATTGTAAACAGACTGTGTGTGCTCACTATAATGAATATGAGAATGACAACCTACATTTATAGAAATAATAACAACAAAACAGCAACTTTTAGTGGAGAGATGAATCTAAAGAATTTTTAAAAGAAAATGTAAACATTATGAAATAAACAACAACAACAAAAAAAAACTACAGTATTACCATCCACAAATGTAGTGACCCACCCAGTGTATGTCACTTACTGTGAAGTCAGTAAAATGATTAATTTCACAATTACATTTGGCAGCAGCACTGCTTGCTGAACTGGCTTTTTAGTCTCAAAGCTGGTCATTTTTGCCTTCTAACTTTCATTTAAAAAAAGTTAAATTGAGATTTTAATGATTATATCACAATTTTTTCATATCACTTAGGCTACAGGACTAAATTTGCCATATTAGGTAACAAGGGGCAACTTACTATATGTATATAGTATAAGTATATTCACAATCTTGAAAAGTGGGTTTGTTATTATTCTGTGCTGTGACTCTGCATCTCATGCTGGATGGAGCAGACGCTTTCAGTTTATAGCGTCAGTTGAACGGTCTACAACTGAACTAAATGTTGCTGCAGGAGGCAAGGGTAATCTGTGTATGGCCGAACAGAACACGGGTAAGACAGACTTTCACTATTTGTAAACATATGATACATTTTTGCAACTATCTGTCTCATATTAGCTCACCTTTTTTCATATGTTGATAAGGAAGCTGTCACTTTTGCTGCCTCCTTCTTCAGTTTTTCTTTAATTTTCTGCGTCTCTGTCTGTTTTGCATCGTGCCTTTACTGATTATATGAGGTTACTTGCATGTCTGGAACTGTAACGAACTTGAGTAGCTAGTACTTACTAACACATTCCCTCTCAATCAATTTGAAAACTACCGGTGATAAGGATATAAAATGCTACTAATATTACAAAAAGGTTAGTAGAAGAGCTAGTGGTTTCAGCATACCTGTCTGCCTGTTGAAGCATGACACAGCGTGATTGCGTCATGACAACCAGACTATCTGACTGCAGACTCGAGTCAGACAAATAAATAGGAAAATTCTCAGACTTACTTGTGATTAATTTGCTATTGTTATGTGCACGCTCTCATGTTAATTTGAATTCAAATGCTTTTTACAAAATATGATTGTTTATTAATTAATGTTGAGAGGGGCACTTTTAAATAATTTAGAAAAAGGGCATGGGCTCAAGTCCCCAGAGCCCACCCTTCTGCACGTCACTGCCAACAGCCTTGCTGTTATAAAAGATTCTAACCACCCCACATGTGGGACCACATGACCTATTTAGTCCATACACACAAACAACAGTCATAGCTTTCCTTCCTGAGATGCAGATCCTCACAGAGGCAACCTCCACACTCTCAGGAGTAAGAGAGAGAGAGACCACTCAACTGAGAAGTTTGTTACTGCAGCCCATACTATATACAGTGCTGTGAAAAAGTATTTGCCCTCATCCTGACTTTTTCTGTTTTTGTGTATATCTCATACGAAATTGTCTCAGAAATTAAAACAAAATCAGGCAACCTGATTCAACACAAAATACAGATTTTAAATGATAATGTTATTTACTGAAGCAAAAAAAGATATCCAACACCAACTTGGCCTGTGTGAAAATGAATTTGCCCCTGTAGTTACTAATTCCCCAAATCTAAGAAATTGCATTCATAATGGGTTTCATCTGGACTAGACACAACCAGGCCTGACTACTGCTAGCCCTGTTCAATCAAATCAACTCTTAAATAGAACTTGGCTAAAGGTCTTACCCAGAAACACACTATACCAAAGTAATTACAGAAATGATGAGGAAGAAGGTGATTGAAATACATCAGTTTGGGAAGGGTTACAAAACTATTTAAAATGCTCTGGGATGCCAAAGGACCAAAGGACCACATTATCTCCAAATGAAAAAACTCACAGTAACTACTAACAGTAGTTAACCTTCCCAGAAGTGGCAGACATTCCAAAATTCCTCCAAAACCACAGCAACTACTCATCCAGGAAGTCACAAAATAGCCAAAGACAACATCAAAGGACCTATGGTACAGGCCTCTCTTGCATCAATAAAGGTCACTGTTCATGAATCCACTATAAGAAAGACACTGGGCAAAAATCGTATCCATGGATGAGTGGCAAGGTGAAAACCACTGCTAACCCAGAAGAACATTAAGGTTCGTCTGAATTTTGCCAAAACACACCTTGATGATCCTTAAACCTTTTGGGAGAATGTTCTGTGCACTGAAAGTGGAACTGTTTGGAAGACAGTGGTCCTGTTACATCTGGTATAAACCCAACACAGAATTCCACAAAAAAAACATCATACCTACGGTCAAGAATGGTGGTGGCAGCGTGGGGATGTTTTGCTGCTTCCGGGTCTGGGCAACTTGCAGTAATTGAGGGAAACATGAATTCTGCTCTCTAACGGAAATCTTAAAGGAGAACGTCCGGTCTTCAGTCCGGAAATTGAAACTCAAGCGCAAATGGATTATGCAAGACAATGATCCAAAGCATAGGAATAGGGCCACCTCTGAATGACTCAAAAATAGCTAAATTAACGTTTTTGAGTGACCTTGTCAGCCCTGACTTAAACCAATTGAGATGTTGTGGCAGGACCTTGGTTATAGTCGAAAACCCTCCAGTGTGGCTGAAGTTAAGCAGTTCTGCACAGAAGAGTGGGCCAAAATTCCACTGCAGTGCTGTGAAAGACTGATCCCCAGTTAACAGAAGCATTTTTTCCAATTATTGCTGCTAAAGGTGGCACAACCAGATTTTAAGTTTAAGGGGGCAATTAATTTTTTAACATTGGTGATAGGTGTTGGATAACTTTTTTTTGCTTCAATAAAATAAATAAATAAATAAAACTCTATTGTGGTTTTAGTCAGGTTGCCTTTCTTTTATGTTGTATTTCATTTGAAGATTTAAAACTATTTACTATGAGATATACACAAAGAAACCAGAAGAAATCAGGATGGGGCAAATACTTTTGTACAGCACCGTATGGATATCAGGCCAACTATATCTCTACTATACCTTTCCATCTTACTAACCAACTTAGATTCTTTTCCCAACCAAAAAGTGACAGGGCTATATTCCCAGAGTTTCCATTGCAATGGTCTAATCCATCTAATAGACAGATAATTTATTTGTCCTCAAAGAGGAAATTTGTTTCCACTGTGGGTGCATAGAAAAACAAATACAACAACACCATACATATAAACCATAATAAACAATCACAGGCATAGAGGGGAGAAGGGAACAAAAGAAAACATCAAGATCACACAACAAATGCCAGAGCATAAGATGGCATCACAATGGCTGATTACCTATGTGTTTAATGCTCGTATAGCCATGGGATACTGTCAATCACATACTTCCCATTTGACTGGCATTGTACCTGATAACCTGTTAGGCTGGACACCAACCCCAGGCCTGGCTCCAAGGGTGGTTCAAGGACGGTGTTCCTTTGGTAGCCTTAGGACTGCAATTGCTAAGATCAGTTTTGCACTCAAGTCTCCATTATTAAACAGTCAATAACTGCAACACAATAGACTTTAAGTTAAAACTATAATGAATTCAGAAATGACTCTGATGCTCATACTTAAGTTCTTAAGTTCCTGTTTACACGATTGCACTTTTTGACTATATAGTATACATTCATAACAGGGAACTTATTTATAATCACACTTCCATTGTCACCCAGATGAGGATGTGTTCCCTTTTAAGTCTGGTTCCTCTCAAGGTTTCTTCCTCATGTTGTTTTTGCCACCGTCATCCCCTGGCTTGCTCATTTGGGACATATCTATGCATTTAAAATTTATATCTGGAATTTATGTATTTTTGTAAAGCTGCTTTGTGACAATGTCCATTATTAAAAGTGCTATACAAATGAAAAGGAAATTAATTAATTAATTGGAGCAGGGTACACTTAGTCTTATTATTTGTACCTCTTTTTCTGATCTCTCACATCAGATCTGTTTAACAAGGGTGTTACATGACAGACAGTAGCCCTGAGCTTCACCAACGTACACTTACTTTCACTACAATAGTCACTATTAATGAAGGGGTGCTTGGTAATCATACCATGTTTTACATACCAGAACAATCATGCAATTCAAGTAATACAATAATAAAGCTTTGACTTTGATAAATCTTCTTTTTAACATCCAGCACAGTTCTAAAACAGATACGAAATATGAGAAGCACCAAGCATCTCATTTAAACGATCACAAGATACTCCCTTTTAATTCAACACAGCCGCTTCATTTGAGACACAGAGAAACAGAGTGTGGTTTTCAGAGCAGCCACTCAGCCAGGTATCATTTTGATTCAAGCAGTGGAGTTGGGAAATCTGTTCCATTTGTGTGAATCAATCAATATGTGGATGAAAAACATGCTCTCAGGGAACAAAAGCAGACACAGATCCTTAATGCTGGAGTAGACTATAGCAGAACAACATGTGCTACACGTGTGTATGAATGTAATATCTTAGTACTGCTAATGTGGACAGAGGTAATGAATGAGAACAGTGTGAACTTCTTTTGCTTGATACTATACTGATTCCCCATGCAAAATATAAAAAAGTAGTACTCATTTTAAAGTTTAATAAAGACACATTTCCCTTTCAAAAGGAACTCAAGGTTGAGTGAGCTTCACACTGGGGAAGCGCGATTGCGCTTGACCAGTATCAGAAGTCTGTGTAAAATCACACCTATTTATAGGCCTGCAGTGGTCACATGGCATTTCGGTACCTTTAAACCACATGATCAGCTTTATTATCTTCAGCGAAGCTGCATGTCAGTTGTCTGTGTGAACATTTCTAAAAACTCTTCACTTCTATCTATTTTCAGAAACTATATATATGTGTGTATATATATATATATATATATATATATATATATATATATATATATATATATATATATATCTTTTCTCTTTTCTTTTCTCTTCTTTCGCTATCCTGTTGAACAGAATGAGCCATAGAGAGTTTAGAAAGTGAAAGGATCCGAAACCCAACTCCCTTCCTCGGGGCTCTGGGCCGGCTGCTGTCAAGGAAGCCAGCCAACTCAGGTCCTGGGGGTCCTGTATGGATCTGGAGGAGGAACCGTATATGAGCACTGCTCTATCTCTTGCTTTTAACTCTGATCCGACTCTCCGCTTCTGGATTTTGGAGCTCACGTAGCAACTTCTCCTTCTGGTTTGTAGAGTCAACCCACCCTCTCTGACTCTGAGGAGTCAGAAGGGGGAGCCAGTGCACTAAAAACAGAGAGCAGCTCTCAAGCCTATAAAGAGCTGCTCGAAGTGATCACTAGGGCTGAAACTAAGATTAGACTGGGCCAGGGAAGAGGAAGTGGCTCATGGCAGGCTGGATGAGCACTTTCTCCCCAGTGAAAATAAATCTCCCTCACATTGCAGAACACTTCAGCCATTTTTATAACCCTGCAACACCAGACTATTTGGCCATCGTGGGAAATAAACAGTAAAGGTATTTTGCTACACTGAAGGTGGAGGACACACTTGCGAGCTACCTCTCTCCATCGCGGCAGGGAAATTGGGGGCTGGCTTTGCCATCCAAGCCTTGTAAGACCACCTCGGCATTGGTTGGCAAAGCCTATGCAGAACTGGGACTTGCTTGTGGGTCGCTGCATACAGTTGAAGTGTTGCAGGCCTACCAGGCAGGCCTGCTGAATGAGCTCGACAGTAGGGAGGGAATTGGGCCTGAGGCAGTGGCGGAGCTTTGCCGGGCCACAGATTTGGTCGCGGAGGAGAGACACCTATGGCTCAACCTCTCAGCCATGGGGGATAAAGATAAGATCTCCCTGCTGGAAGCCCCTGTTGAACCTTAAGGCCTGTTCGGCAACATGGTTAAAGCAATCGCCAACAGGCTTCAGGAGGTGAAACAGATAACGCTTCAGCTAGTTCCTTCCTTGTCATGGCGAGTTCGCCCAGGCTAGTACTAGTGTGAGGATGGCACAGAAGATGAGTGTGGTGGCCCACCTCCCCCTGCGGAAAGCCAGGGTGACCACTCGGCTACAGTTGCAGCCTGCTAGTAAGCCTGATTTAAGAATGATTATCAGTGGCAAAGAAGGCAAAGAATGAGTGATCCTGATGGGCTGAGGAGGGAGGTATCAGCAGGCAAAGAAGGAGTGATCCTGATGGGCTGAGGAGAGAGGTATCAGGGGCTTGATGTTGTAAGGGCAGTTAGACCCCAGTATTACTGTACTGGGGGCTAACCCTAGCCAATGTCATCCCATTTTTACAATTTTCTATGGTCAGAGAGCTGTCACAGGCAATGAAAATCTGATACTTTCCCTCTAAGAAAATGTGAAAAAATTAGCATCACTAAAAGATCATTGGACAGGCCGGACAGCCGGACAAAACTACTGCCGAATGTCTCTCCATGGGTTCTGTCCACCATAGAAAAGTGCTCACCACAGTTGTCAGCACAGAGCAGAGCCTGATGTTAGCGCAGGAAGCAAGGTCTCTCTTGGACAAAAGGACCATAGCACATGTAGCCCTTTCTCTGTGGGAGGAAGGTTTTTACAGGCATTATTTCCTGGTCTTAAAAAAAGATGAGAGTATCTTTTATCTTTTATATTTTAGACGTGCATCATCTGAGCCATACTCCTCAGACATATAGGTTTAAGATGCTGACGTTCAAGCTTATCGTTCCACAGATTCAATTCGAGGACTGGTTTGTGATGATAGCTCTAAAAGATGCATATTTCTCCATAGAAATATTGCCCAGTCACAGGAAGTCCCTGTGCCTGTTTGGAGGCAACACATACCAAAATTGGATTCTTCCCTTTAGTCTAGCTTTACCTCCTTGCACTTTAACAAAGTGCATGGATGCCACTCTGGCTCCCTTGCAACTCCAGGGCATCTGTGTACCAAACTACCTGGACGACTGGTTAATTCTAGCATGATCCAGGGCATGAGGAGCTTGGGGCTCAGGTTGAACCTCAAGAAAATTATGCTTTCTCTAGTGCATAGGACAACTTTTCTAGGGATTATATGGGATTCAACTACGATTAAGGTGTTTCTATCCCCAACATGCGTATGGTCAATCCTATCAACATTGAGCAAGATAAAGCTGGGTCTGGGCATCTGCTCCAGTCTCTACGAGAGACTGTTGGCCCTTAGGGCAGCAGCAGTCAACATCATACCATTCTGCCTATTGCATTTGAGACGTTTCTGTGATGGCTGAAAAGTCAGGGGTTTCATCCGAGGACAAAACCCTGAGAGTAATTAGTGTCATGCAGCAATGCCTACGTGCTCTGAGAATTTGGAAGTGTCCCCCGGTTTCTAGCCTTGGCTCACACTCTAGAGGTGTCTCCTTATCACAAGACGGTAATGACAGACACCTCCCTCACACGCTGGGGCGCAGTCTTAGACAGCTGTCCAGCTTATGGTCTCTGGAGCGGCCCTCATCTGGAGTGGCATATAAATTGCCTAGAAATGCAGGTCATATTTCTAGCACTGAAATTCTCTCTTCCTTAATTGAGTTCACTATGTGTTTACAGACAACACAGCGGTGGTCTCAGATAACAACCACCAGGGAGGATTATGTTTGCGCCCCCTGTTCAGGCAGGTGCAACTAATGCTTCTCTAGGCAGAGGGAAAATTTTGTCATTGAGTGCAATGTACATTCTGGGCAACCAGAATGTGGGGGCAGACGTTCTGTTGAGGCAGGGGCTGAGGCCCAGGGATTGCTGGCTCCATCCACAAGTGGTGGTGTCCATAGGGCAGAGGTTTGGCCAAGCAGGAGTGGATGTGTTCGCCTCCAAGGAGACAACACACTGCCCACTGTGGTTCACCCTCACTCCTCCTGCACAATTAGGGCTGGACGCCATGGTGCACATGTGGCCGAGGTCACATTTATATGCTATCCCCTGATCGCTCTGCTCCCCCAAGTTCTAGCGAGAGTTCGCCATGATGGTCAATGTCTGCTGCTAGTAGCACCTTATTGGCCAGCAACAATATCCTTGCTAGATGGCACTCCTTTGGAGATTCCCATCTGCAGGGATCCACTGTCTCAAGCCTGAGGGCTGATTTATCATCCTCGGCCGGAACTATGGAAACTGTGAGTCTGGCCCCTGAGAGGCACCAGCTCATAGATTCTGGTCTCACACCTGAAGTTGTAGAGACCATGTAGAATGCTGGAACGGCGTCCATGACGAAATTTTATGCGCTCAAGTGGCAACTATTTGTCTCATGGTGTGAGGAAGGTCAGCTAGACCCACCAAACTGCGCAATAGCTGGAGTCCTGGCATTCTTACAAGGACGATTCTCAGCAGGGTTGGCTCCTCCTACAATCAGGGTCTACATGGCCGCCATTTCGGCCAGCCATGCCCCTGTTAATGGAGCCTCTGTCTGGCAACATCCCCCTCAGGGAACGGGGTACTTCGATTTTACAGCCTTAATATACATACCGGCCCAGGCTCAAGTGTCTTGCAGTGACCCTCGGGCTTGGGTCTTTTTGAACAATCCATACCCTCAGTATGACAGAGTGGGTATTCTCGTTCCCACAGCGTTCGGCTAATGCAATGTGACGTTCCCTTTGAAAGCGAACAGGGTTACATGCGTAACCCAGACATTTCTCAGCAGGCTTGGCTCCTTTTACAATTACGTTGCCCCCATTATGGCCCTATTGTCACATACTTCAGATACTGCATTTCCTGACATACTTCAGATACCGTGTTTCCCCACAGCGTGAAGCTCACGCAACATCTCGTTTCCTTCTCAGGTAACAAGGTTACACGTCTAAGCAAGACATTTTGTTTACCTTTCATTCATTAATTTACTCATTTGTTTATTCATTTGTTAAAGCAAATAATTATTTTAAAAAATATTAATTTTAAAATTTAGTATTTTAATATGTATAAGTCAATTAAATTTGAATGTGCTCATCAGAGCACTAAATCCAAAATGCTGCATAATGGGGCCCTAGATAATGATTAGTGTGAGTGATAATGAGTGTAATGAGAACCATGTTAATATGTACAAGTTAGTGAATGCTGGCAAGCTTTGAAATATTTCAGCAAAGGTCAGCACAAAGAGAAACAGAGTGAGATACAGGAGACGGCAACACAGTGTAGAACAAAATAATCAATACAGTATCAATCCACCCCACAACAGTCCTTAGACATGAGACATGCACGAGGAGCTTTTGTAATGGAGTGAAGTGCATGTGTTTCTGCAAGCAGACTTGTCAAGCTCTCTTCATTCCAATATAGCCCTGGTTCAAGGGTAATAGCATTATAGCATTGAGTAAAAGTTTCCTCACAAGGAGCTAGATGTAATGATCAGGGAGAAGGAACACTGTTAAGGGATAAATGTGCACTTTAAGGCTAAAAGCTCTTCTTCCCTTATGAGAGACCTGTTGCCTGTCCATTTGTATTTGTGTTCAGAATTCTTCACTCCACTGAGAGATACATGTGGCAGTGGGGGCATGGTCAACCATTGGCTGTGAGAGAGGAGGAAGGTTGAACTGGCATTTAACGAGCGATTGATCTTACTTATATGGTTGGTTTTCCTTTCAGCAGATCCTATGAACCATAGAAAGATGGAGATGGAGCCAATGTGACACACACACACACACACACACACACACACACACACACATTTGAAATTTAACTTTAGTTTGCATTAGAACAAAAGTCTAAAGTGTAACTATTTCACTAAATGGTCTGCACTTATATAGCACTTTCTTAACCTTAGTGGTTCTACAAATGACTTTACACTATTTCTCATTCACGCAAAACTAATAGTAGCAAAGCTACCATGCAAAGGGCTAGCTTGCCATCAGGAGCAAGTCTTGCCCAAGGATACTTCAGCATGTGGAGTCATGTGGAAATCGAACCACCAACCCTACAATTAATGGACAACCTGCACTGCCACCTGAGCCACAGCCACCCACTAGGAAGCAGACTGAAATACAATGTGGCAGAGATATCAGATAAAACTGATCTGATGGGGTGCAAGATGACAGAAGAAACTTAAAAGAAGAAAAAGACAAATCTACATTAATGCCTAGTAATAAGGCTGCAAAGGAAATTCTGTACCCTACTTATCTAAGAGCTCTTTTCCTATCTTGGCATTAAAATACACTCCACAATTTACAATATATCAAAGAAATTTTGAAGGCACTTCAGAAATACAGTAGATTTAGATAAATGGAAGCTTGCAATAGATTTAGATGAATGGAAGATTGCAACAGATTTAGATAAATGGAGTTCTTCACATGCTTCTCTTCAGGGAAAAATAGCCACTATTAAGATGATCTTTGATTACAGCTTAACTTTATATTATTCATGATACCACTTCCTCTGTCACTAGATTTTTTTAAAAGCGTGAATGCTCAGATATCTGAATTTGGTCAGGGCAACATGCCAAGATCAGTTTAACAACACCGTCTTGCCTTAACCAATCTCAGTAATTTTTACTGGACATTCCAGTTGAAGTCCATAAAAAATGGCATATTCTATGGCTGCTTGGAGACAAATCAAAGCCTCTAGTATCACCTCATATAGGTTATCCCTATGAAGGTATAGGCCATAGGAACCTTCAACTTAAATTTGATATCATTAAAGTTGATTCAATTATGTTATATATCAAATATGGAATTCTTCTGAAAGCTATTTTGGAGGTCCCTTTAAATACCGCACAGCCTGATATGTAATAATTATCATTTCTTAAAATGGGAATACACCCTTCTCAGATTCTTTTCTGGCTATGGTATAAATATTTTTGGGTACACTGGCTTACTGTCATTCCAGTGGATCATTAATTCAATGTTCCTGTATCCTCTCATTATTTTTATTTACAGTTTTGAATTTCCCCTGTAGTGTATGTTTGAGTAATCCTATGAAAAAGGATGACAATATATATTTACTTGAACCATCAGATGAAAATGCAGAATGACATAGCAATGGAGACAAAATTGTTACTTCTCAATTTGACAGTAATGACAGTTAACATGTTTATAACCTGTTGCAACATAGACATAATACAAATACTCACACAACAAAATACAACACAGACAAGACACTAACCATTTGAATAAAAAGAGGTATAATGTTTCTCTACCTGTTGTAGAGTGATATATGTCTTACTTAAAGGAAGCATTAGGCTGTTATCATAAATGTTAACTTTTGTTTCTGTATGACTACAGTTAACTGTGATTAAATGTGTGGTTCATGGATTCATTTATAGGCCATATTTTGTGTCAATTCATATAATTACAGCTAAGTTCTAACTAGCTACATATTTCATAATATTCTTTTCCTTCAGGATAGAATTCAGTGTACATATTTCCCAATTATTTTTCTAATGTTCATTTTAGGGGACAGAATTGCCATCCATGAAAGCATATTCCCTGTGTCCCCTGTGGGTGCTATGCCTCTGTCTGCTCACATATCCGTTATCCTTCCCTTCTGCTCTTCTACCTCCCACTCAAACTCTTTCAGCTCCTCCTTCTATGTAGCTCTATCCTGGAAGCCCCACCTTTCCTCTCCCTCCCTTCCCCTCTCCTTCTCTCTCTCTCTCGATCTCTCTCTCCCTTTCTCTCTCTCTCTTACACTCTGCCTCACTCTGTACTGCCTACATGCTGTATGTGTGTGTCAGTTCGTGCATGTTCTGTTTGCTTTATGTTCTTGCGTGCTCACACCAAATGGATTTCTGAAATGTGTGGACACAGATAACAGCCATCTCATATTTCTTTCTCGATTTACATATCTATTTATCAGTGATTTTACCTATACCCCGGCAGATTTGCTCTAATGGCATCTACAGTCATATTGCTGTTTGCTGGATTTAAGTAGCCTTCTTGGATGCAGAAGCAGATCAATACATACAGCTCTGCAGTAGTTGCTGGTAAGGCCTCTTTCTTTTGATTTTGCTGAACACTTGGTGGGTTGGTAAAACCTGTAAACATTTGATTGATACAAAATATACAGACCTGATGTGGAAGACAGTGTAACTGACATATTGACAAATGACCCAGATCTTGTAAAGCTGTGCAGCAAAACCTCTCCAGTATAATATCAATCAAAATAAAAATATTGATTGTGTGTACTTCTTTTTGATTGGTTTATGTAAGAAACTACAAATTTCTGTACATTTGTGAGAAGCAGGGGCAAGTGTTCCATGCATAATCTTAAGTGCATAAAATTCTTTCTGATCCTGTTGTTAGAACATTAGAACAGCTGATTTTAGCAATTGTTAACTGCTTGTTCATCTTAAGGCAATATAGACAGTATAGAGCAACTTACTCTCCCTAGTTCTAATTTGACATTTGATAAAATACCCCCAACTTCCCATTAAATACCCCTGTCAAGAAAAGTGCCTATATAAAGTAATACTTTATTATTAATAATTTATTGTGTTACAGCATAGAACCATAATGTATGTAACTATGGATTTTTGCCACTGATTAAAATAAATTATTTTGTAAAGTCAGAAAATATTTTATTGCATTAATAAAAAAATAAAAATAAAAATCAAGTATATAACTATACAAGTACATCAGTGATTGGTGTCAGTTACTCTTGTGCAATCTTTTTTGTGGGAAGTCTCATCTTGACTGTTCTCATGTTATCACGTTCAGTGTATATAATTTGTGAACATAATATATTAAGCTATTCTACACATGATCTATGGATTAAGCTTTGGAATTTAACTGGGTCACTCCAGGGCTTTAACTGTTTTGGTTTAATCCACTTCATTGTGGCTTTTGCATTACATTTCAGATCACTGTCCATTTAGGAAATGATTAATCTACCAAGACCCAGTTGTTTTGCATATTGCAGCTCATTTTACTCCATGAGCTTAGTCCTTAGCTTAGTAGATTCTACCTTTACATTTTTCAGTCACTGCCACATTGAAAAAATCACAATGCTTTAGAGGTGGTGATTTCAGTGTGTTATGCCATGTTAGATGGCATCCCATCTAAGTGTTCGCAGGATAGGCTCCAGATCCATTGATCAGGATAGAGGTGGTTAGTAAAAATGGTTACTAAAAGTCAGTGAGTGAGTGAGAGAATGTGTATATCATTATACAGAGTCCTAAATGAAGACATTTGTTTTTAAGATGAAAAGATAAATTTGAGATGATGGATCAGAATTTCAGCTTTCATTTGCTGATATTTATGATGTGTGAAACAACTTAGAACATGGCACATTTTGTTTGAACCCGGGTTTTGCCAGGGGTTTAACAACCAGACATGGAACAGGTTGGCCAAGGAAAACAACAGCAGGTGATGACAGATACATTGTGAAAACTGTGAAGGAAAACCCCAAAACAACAGTCAGTGACATCGCCAACAACCTCCACAGGGCAGAGGTGAAGGTATCACAATCCACAGTTCAAAGAAGACTTTTAGTGTAGAAATATAGAGGCCATAACACAAGATGCAAACAACTCATCAGCAGTAAGAATCAGAAGGCCAGATTGGAATTTGCAAAGAAATACAGATATGAGCCACAAAGGTTTTGGAACCAAGATTAACCTCTAATAAAGTGATGGAAAGGCCAAAGTGTGGAGGACGAATGGATATGCTCATGATGCAAAACATAGAAGCTCATCAGTCAAGCAGGGTGAAGGTACTATCATGGCTTGGGCTTGCATGGCTGCCTCTGGAATGGGCTCATTAATCTTTATTGATGATGTAACTCATGATGGTAACAGCAAAATGAATTCAGAAGTTTACAGAAACAATCCGTCTTCCAGTTTACAGAGAAATGCATCTAATCTAACTGGGAGGAAATTAATGATGCAAGACAATGAGCCAAAACACAACAAAGGACTTATGGGTGAAAAACGTGGAAGGTATTAGCATCAATCACCAGACTATAACCCAGTTGAGCAGCATTTCACCCCCTGAAGAGGAGGCTGAAGGGAGACCCCCCCCCCATCACAAAAGAACAACAGTTTGGTGATGCCAGTGGGCCACTGGCTTAATGCAGTTAGTGCAACCAAGGGTGACATGCTGTGAGTATTTTAACACATCTAGATGTGAATATCATAGTAATATTAGACAATCAAAAGCATGGTTGTGATGTGTCACTTATGGCCGTGATTACCTACACTCACATTGCACACTTGTGCCTACAGCCAAATCACAGCCATGCCAATATTAAGTATAACTACATATTGCTTTTATACAACAGTTCTATAAAAAATAAATTAATATTGCTTATGTGACATTTCAGACACAGTATGGCCAAATGTTCTGTTTATTTTTTCTAGCAGAAATAGATCTCGAAGATGCCACACTCACTTTATAGCACATCAGCTAGCTGGCCAGCTAGTTCACATTTATTTGTACATTCCTGTTGAAAGTACCTCTGTTAAAAGTGGCATCCTTTCTTCCTTTTGATCTTCATCTGATGAGCTTTCATATTTTAGTCCAAAAGCTATATTCCTGAAATGCATTTGCCTAATGATGTCATTAACACTACTGTAGTACCGGTTGTGAACTAGGAAGTGGAATTTTAATGTGATAAACACAGACAAGCAGAGTGATACACACAGTGAAATGTCCTAGTGCAGTTATACGAAATGTAGGCACTCTTGGAATGACGCTCAACCAATCAAATTAGTGGACAGGAACTAACTGTTATATAATCATTTTTTGATCTCAAACACAGTTGTGTTCAGTTTATAGCAAAAACCAAAGAATTGACCTTGCTGTTCCAATACCTTTGGAGAGGACTGTGCCATATTCCTCTCCACAGCACTTCTCTAACTCTCCCTTCACTTCCGTTTTCTGTTCTGTTCTCTTCTCTTCTCTTCACATTGTGTTCATGGCATGAGCCTGGCAGACTGTGGCTAAATGCTGAGAGCAAACCAAATCATCTTTGAAAACAAAAATTTGTGTGTGTGTGCGTGCTTGTACACCATTGTGTGTACTTTCTATAACATTCACATGTACATGTTTGATAAAGGCAGGGAGGAGTTTTTCATGCTAAATCTTTGGCACGTGTAAAACATTGAAAGTGCCAGATGTCCATCACTTTTCATTCTCTGCCAAACTGCAAAACTAGATGGACAGGAGCCAGGCAGAGCCACTTTTATTTGCTGGTGCAGGAAACACACACACACACACACACACACACACACACACACACACACACACACACACACACACAGTTTGAAAGCTCAATGCCGTCATGCATGTGCACATACAAATAAATTATGATTCTAAATATAGATTCTTCAGAGATAGACACTTGAGTCAAAATATACTGAGCATCACAACTTTTACAAGATGCTTGTCATTTTCTTCAGGGAAGAAGAAAAGCAATGTTAATGGCTTTGAAGGAGACAATTGTATTATGGTGTTTTTGCCAAGGCTTGGAAACTGCAGAGCAGCTAAAATATTTTAGGCAAAAAAAAAAAAAAGTCTTTACTGTAAGGAACATCAATATTTATCACATTACCTAATACAGGGTAAAAACCACAATAAGACACTCAAGGCAGGAAAAAAATAAAAGGTAAATCTTATCAGTGGCTGTGAGCAGCGTTTCCACTTGGTTGTCATGGCAGAAATCTAGGTGAGAGAAAAAGGGCCTCTGAAAATGGTTAACAATTTAAAAGACATGTACTAATAGTGTGGAAAAAGAAAGTACTCACCCTCATTCTTGTTTTTATTAATCAGGGCCTAAGGAACAATTGTGTGGTCAGGTGACAACAGAAAAAACAAAACTTTTTTTTTAGTGTGGGGGGTGGGGGGTGGTGCTATTTTGTAACTATATTTTTTGTTCCGAATTGAATGTGAGTTTGTCATAATAAATTAGACAGAAATACTTAGGTCCCCCTCCATTGCACAAATTTCACTGCTTCATTGCAGTTCAGACATAACTATCAATATAACAAGTTAGCGAAAATAGTCTTAGTAATAGTTTCCATAATTATCAACAATGTGTAAGTGCATCCTAATCAGAAGTTTACAGTTGTTACAATCTGTATTGTAAAAAGCGCTATATAAAGTTAACTTGACAGTTGTGCAAGAGCTCACTATTGTATGTGTTTCCCTTCCAAAAGGAGTACAGCATGTAAAAGAGAGAAATTATCCAATAACACTGCACATATAACAAAGCTGATTTTTTAAATGTATTTATTATTTTTCTTATAAAAAAAAATATCAGGAAGCATACCCACGCTTCAACCCCCCCAATGTTCAAACCAAATCTATGCCCTTGTGTGTATATTATATGTCACGATATAGCGGCGGAGACGGATGCAAGTGCAGATTAGATTTTTAGTTGAAAATACAAGTGAACGCAAAACAGTAACTATAGAACTTGTGGCAAAAATTAAGGCAAATAATAAACATTAAACAAATACCATAATCCCAGCGACAAAAACAACAGCAGAGAAAGACAAACGCAAGACAAGGAGTGCAGTGCAAACTGTGGCTATATACACATGAGTGCTTGTTAACATGAAAGTGATTCAGGTGCAGGTGGTCATGTGACTGTGATGCAGTGAGGTCCAGTGGCTGCTGGGAACTGCAGTCCATAGTTCCTTCTATGAAATACATGACAGAACCGCCCCTGCCCAAAAGGCGCTACTCCCGGAGTGCCAGAAAACACTCCTTCCCCTGGCGGTCTTCACAGCCCCTTAGATCCTGAGGCAGGCATTGTCCAATAGATAGCAGGCTCTTCAAGGAGCCGAGGGGCAGGCATGAGGTTGGGGCAAGCTTGCCGGGTTCGCTAGACAGCACACAAGCATGGGAAGCTGGGTCATCAGCTTCAGCAGGGCGAGAAGGCAGAGCGACGTCTTTAGCGGAACAGGAAGGACTCAGCAGACTCAGGAGTAAGCAGAACTTGGTTAGCCATGATGTCGACCTCAGACAGGAACTGGGCGTGCTCTCAATGGGTCAGGTGTTGGGCGGTCTCTTCCACACCGCAGAGAGATGACATGATATCCTCAGCCTGGCTTGAATGCAGAGTGATGGCTACTGCACAGCCAGCAGGAGGAACAAAGCTGAAGGCAGAGCCTGAGGGGAAAGCGATGTTCCCCATGAAGCTAGAGGGGGGAGCAATGCTCTCCGCGAGGTCTGAAGGGGGGAGCAAAGTTCTCCATGAGGCTAGTGGGGAGAGCGAGGTTCTCCATAAGGCCAGAGGGAGCAGCAATGCTCCCCGTGAACCATGAGGGGGGAGCGACATACGTCTTCAGCTGAGCAACATGCGTCCTCAGCCGAGCAGGAAGGCGGCGCGACATCATCAGCTGAGCAAGAAGGCGGAGTGACGTCCTCAGCCGAATAGGAAGGCGGAGCGACGTCCTCATCCAAGCAGGAAGGCGAAGCAATGTCCAAAGCGGAGCCTGGCGTACTGACGTCTGAGGTGGAGCAGGAAAGAAAAGAGGAGCTCTTGGCTGCGCTGGGAGGCAGTGCAACATCTTCAGCTGAACAGGGAGACTGAGCAGCGTCCACAGCTGAACAGGATTACTGAGCGGCATCCTCAGACTAGCAGGGAGGCTGAACGACTTTCTCCGTCAACTTGGCAGGCTGGACGAGATCCACAGTGGGGGAGGGATGGTTCCAGCCTGCTTGGAAGGCTCCCCTTTGGCATACCCCATAAGGGAGTACATCACATTGAGCCATTCCCGATTGGCTTTTATGAGGGAGAATATCCCCTCCTTCTCCCACCTCGGCTTCTCCCTTTCATACAAGGCCTCTTGAACTTTGAAAAAATCTGCTGCATCCATAGTAGGTCTTACGTTCTGTCACGATTTAGAAAATTGAAAATACAAACAAACGCAAAACATTAACTATAGAACTTTATATATGACGCTGTATTATAAAGAAAAACAATATATACAACAATTTATATTATTACTAGCATCAGTTGTTGGTCCATCAGTTTATTTTATTTGTTTATTCATTCATCTTCACTACCTGCATTATCCTAGTCATGGCTGATCAGTAGTGTATGCCAGTAAAACCTGGTGTGAAACAAAACTTCACCTGTTATGTGATACCAGTCCATTGTAGGACATCATTCATGCACTTGTTCAATGGGACATTTAGAATAGCTAATACAACAACTATCATGTTTTTTTGGTAGATTGGAGATAACCAGAGGACCTAGGGGAAACCCATGGAGTTATTAACTTCATTAAAACTCTCCTTCATTACACATGTAAATTAAGCAGGTACATCTTTAACTGAAACAGCATTGGTGATTATGCCAGACTAATTTCCCCTCTAATCATTTACTTTTGTTATCAGTAGCTGTGCAACATTATTGTTGATTGAAATGAATTGTATATCATTTGAAGAAGCCAAATGTATTTTTTTAAAGCACACTTCATCTTGCTACAATGCAAAAACTTACATTTAAAACTGAAATACCTCAACTAGAGTAATAATAGAGTAATAATGTAATCATCATTTATACCTGTACACAGGTAAATTAACAGTAATATGAGGTATGCTGTTCTGTTGTGAACTAAAATAACATAGCTAATATTGAACATTCTTAGCACTACAGTGCATCCTTCTTGTGCATTAGGAGAGAAAGTGTCCTTAAACTGTTGTGTGCCCACCACTGAATGACCTTTTTTATCACTCTGACAAGCCATGCTATTTTTTACAGAGATTTGAGACATTCCATAAAGAACATTAAACGGTGGTTAAATTAAACCATAAGGCAAACCCAAGGTTATATAACACACATTAATCATTGTAATATCTTTGTAATGTCTTTGTAGTGTTTATACAGAATGACCTGCTTCATTTTTACATAATATTGGTGCCCATGTTGTATGAAAGTGTCTAAGATGCTATGAACTTTGACACACTTTTCACACTTGTTTCTTTTTAACTGTACTCTGTGAGCATCATTAGACTAAGTCGAGGTCAGGTGCATATACATTTATGGTATGGGCACACACTCGATATTTGGGGTTATAACAGCTTTATGGTAGCATGTCTGTATGCAGAATAAAGAAGCATCCCCCACTACAGTGCTCTTCATCAATCTGTTTATTTATAAAAGTGCTGTACATTTTTATACACCAAAATCTAAGCATTCTTTAATAGTGACAGATGAGATTTTAATTTAATTGTTCAAAATGATTATTAAAGAAAATTTATTGAGCTCATATTGACTGGGCTAATTGTTGCTATTTGGGCTATAGGTAGCAGGTGGTGTTCACATATATTTGGTTTATAAACAGCCTAGTCTGTCTGACTGGTTTTTCATTCTTGTTGTCCATTCTATCAGGATTAATTCATTAAGAAGCTCTGACTGTGTCTGATACTATCTTTCTCAAACACATTAATTATAGACTTAATAAATCATAGCAGTCTTAGTGAATCAGTTTAATAGTGAGGTGAAAGCATATCTTTCTTTTTAAATCAAGTAATTAAAAAGTGAAAGAATAAAAACGTTTTCATTTTCTTAATGCAGTATTGTTTTTAACTGATGGAGGAACATAAATAAAATGATGTGTCTATTTTGGCTACATTTTAAAATGAGGTTGCATTCAATTTCAAATGGTAATCTGGGACAAATTTGACAAGAGTCTGACCAGCATTCTGCTTCAACCACGTTCTGAATAAAAGCTTTGATTTATGCGTTCAAATCAACATTTCTAGGTGATCTTCCTCTCATGAGACCACAAAAAGCGTTGCTATTTTATTTAAATGGACTACAATAAAATGTACCATTTCACATATGATATCATGCTGTTTTAAAACAATATCAGAACTCAGTGCTTTCTGACGTCCACTGCAGATGCTTCTCAGAAGCAATTGTGAAAAAAATAAAAAAAATAAAACACTGCATATTTGGAGAATCCATTTAACCAATTTCACATTGCACAGCGTAAGCCTATAGGTGAAAGCAATCAATTTAAATAGATCAGCAATTTATTCTTTTTTTATGTAACATTTTAATTAATCATCCAATAAAATAATCTTTCCACATTTTAGTTAATTAACTGTGCATATAATTAGCTTTTTCTCACATTGGCACCCTCAGCCCTTTATAGAACAGATATGCATTACTGGTGCCGTGCAAGTGTATTTCCACATGTGTAAGAAACACAACAAGAATGCCAGCTCTTGCTGCTTCATAGTGATAAATCCCACTTCACTCACTTAACTTTTCTTGCACATTTTTCAAAGGTCACCTAGGATTATTGGGGAGGGAGGGAGGGAGAGAGACATGCTGTAAAGTAAGAATATGAGGGAAGTATACAGTATTTTTGGTTCTTTTCTATTTTAAGCCAAACACGACAAAAAGTGCTTGTGATAAGCAAGTTCTGGAAAATGAGAGAGAGAGAGAGAGAGAGAGAGAGAGAGAGAGAGAGAGAGAGAGAGAGAGATTTTATTATTAATTTTAATAGTTTCAGACATCTCTCTTTTTATAACACATCAAACTTACAAAAAAGAGTACCATTGTTATCTTTTGCAGTCAGTAGTAAATTCACTTCATAAGCTGTTAATTACCCCAATAAAAATAAATTTCCCAAAATTATTTTTAAGCGACCATTTTTGTTAGTCTGTAGGACAGGATCATTTGACTGGCATTTGATCACAATTGGATTTGAGAATTATGTGCTAAAAGGGTAAAGGCCGTGAGCTTTAAACTCAGCACAGTGTTAGGACAAACACTCTTGTCACTCATCTTACATTCCACCAGCTTTCATTTTCTGTTTTTTGTTTTGTTTTGTTTTGTTTTTTTGCATTTATTATTCCATTAAAGATCATGTATATCCTCCAATTGCTCATTATCTTCAATGGCGCTGTTGCTCCTTTATTGCTGCATACATTATTCAGGGCAGAAATTGCACTGTTTGTACATTTGTTCATTTAAGTAAACAGGACTGTGCTGTTGTGAAAAGAAAGAGCCTGCCCTTTTTAATGTCAAATATTGACAAAGTTAAATTTCACATTTCTCCTTAGTAACAAAGCAGGAAAGGCTTACACATACCACCTCTCAGTTAGGTGTGAGAAGAGCTCTATTTACCTCTCTCAATGCTTTGCTACAGTAACACTAGCTCAAAAATCTCAATACTACCCAAAAATGTGTAGTTCAATCTCAGGATGTTTCGATGTTGTTTTTAAGTTAAAATCTTACCATTACCAAGCAAACATTACATCTCAATATTACAACTTATGCATTGACTATAGCAAAATCTAATGCCATACTCACAATGAGCTGTACTTATTAATTGTACTGAATTAATACATAGCCAATTATCCAAATATTTGTTAAGCCAAAAAAAGCATTGATATTTCATTCAATAGGTTTCTCATTGCCATGGTTTAAGCTTCTCATTACAGAATTCTTGTTGCTCATTGACATGATTTGAGTTTCTCAATTAAATGCTTCTCCACGATCCATTAATTAATCACATGTCTGCCATCTGGAATCTAATAATATCTTGAATTAGTCATATAATGAAAGATACACTGAAAAGCAATCATAGCACTTTACGATGGAAAGCCCAAAAAAGACATAATACAGTGAAGCATTAGGATAGCCACATTCTCCCAGTAAATCAGGTTTCATAAGACTACTAATTATATTCTTTAATATAATTGCACTCATAAAGTTAGAGTGGCACATTACAATTACATATCTCTCATACCTAAAAAGCATTATTATATGATAAGCAATATAAAAATAGCAGTGTATCAATGTCTGGGTAGCACGCATAATATAAACATTCATTGCTCTAAGTTGAAGCATTACGGTATAGTTTGATCAACACACATCTTCAATACATACCTGCAATCTCAGATGATGCCCCATTCTTACAAAGATGTCAATTAGGAAGCTTCTCTCCATGACCAGATTGTTTCACTCCACCACCTACCACATATTCACCTCCTGTACAATGAAAAACCCCATCTCTTTATACCTGTCACCCTTCATACTTGTTACTTTCACTCGTCCCATGACGATACATGAAGTGATTTGTAGTGTTTCACAGAAAAAGGAACTGTCAAAGACCACCTTCCCATATTGTAAAGTGTTTATTGGCTGCTGAATGTTCACATGGAACCCTGTATTTTTCTTGATCACAACATGTCTCTTTGTTCTGAAAACTGCAGGCAAAGCAGCCTGCACATCTACAGCAGGGACATGATGGCATATAGCCTCAGGGGTAACAGTAGTCTAAGAAAGTATAGTTGACCACTTTTGGCCAGAATCTACAACACTCCTTTAAATACACATTTCAGCATATGAATTAATGTGTTTACATGTGCTCTGATACTGCAGCCATTACTGGGTGTCAGACCTGATTATTCAAGTGATCATGTAAACATCATACTCCAATATCTGAAAGCAGAGTTGGGTTATTAAACAATTCTAGCCCAGTAATCAGCACAGGAACACAGATTTATCTCAGTTTTCTGCACATGTGTTGAAACATTGAAGGAAAAGTAAGCTTGTCTCCTTTGATTGTGCTTCCAACCAGCCAACAGAAAATGGAGCATATTGAATACATACACAAGATACACATGCTGTGTATGTAAAAACAATATAAATAATCTAGCATTTATCAGTACTACTCCAGTACTTGGTCAAATTCTTCAAGCACATAGATATACAACATGACAATGATCCTCCTCACTATTGGAAAAAGTCATTACACTTATAGCTTTACTAACACTGATGGGATAATGCTCCTTTTTTGTGGCTGTGCCCCAAATGTAATTCACTAGAATGTCATTATTTTACACCCTCTGTGGACAGTGTAACAAAGCAGAACACTTCACAAGGGACAGAACCCTAAAATAGGGTTCATTCAGACATACAAAAGTATGAGCAAATATGATTTGGTAACAATGGCAAGCCAGGATACTCCAAAAACAAATTACTGAATATACACTATATGGCCAAAAGTATGTGGGCACTTGCCCATCAAACCCACATATGCTTGTTGAACATCCCATTCTAAAACCATGGGCATTAATATGGAGTTGGTTCCCTCTTTAGGGAACCAGCCTCCAGTCCTCAGGGAAGGCTTTCCACTAGAAAAGGCTTTGCCCATTCATTCATAAGTGCTATGACTATGAGGCCAAAGGTGTCCAGTGGGGCTGAGTTCTTTTACAAAAACCTTGGCAAAACATGTCTTTATGGACTTTGCTTTGTGCACCGTGGAACTGTATTGGCTAGGCTCCTTAGTTCCAGTGAAAAGAAATCTTAATGCTACAGCATACAAAGACATTCTAGAAAATTTTGTGCTTCCAACTTTGTGCCAACAGTGTGAGGAAGACCCAAATATGGATGTGATGGTCAGGTGTCCACAAAGTTTTGGCAATATGGTGCATGTATAGACTCAGGATTAAACAGATTATAAGTAACACTTATTATAAACAACAGGTAGGCAAGGTAAAGACTAGAAATTTCACTAGGATTCTGGGGCAGAAAGGATGGTGGAGCAAGAGCACATCAATGGTGCAAATCAGTGTGGAAAGTGTTTTAAAGAGTCCTTGACAATCTGGGAAATGAGCGACAGTTCATAATAATCAGGCAAAGTGGAGTGTTAGAGTTACATTACAGATAGCAGGGTCAATAGAGAACCAGGCTGAGGCACAGAGTTTGTTACAGAAGCCCCCCTATTTGAATCTGCTTCTGAGGAGCCACACCCATGTGGTGCTGGTTGATCAGGGTAGGAGGAAATTTAGAACATCCTCTGTGGGGATCCATGAGTGCTCCTCCAGACAATAACCCTCCCACCATATACTGGATCTGTCTCCCTCTCCTGCAAGTATTCAGGAGGGCTCTCATGACATGAGCTGGAGATCCATGACCATGGGTGGTGGAATGTCATGTTGGACAAAATCTTACAGGATTGCTTAGAGCAGGGGTCGGGAACCTATGGCTCGCGAGCCAGATGTGGCTCTTTTGATGGCTGCATCTGGCTCGCAGACAAATCTTTAATAAAAAAAATAATAACGTTAAAAATATAAAACATTCTCATGTATTTCAATCCATTCATTTCCTCATGTTCATGGTTGCGGGTGGCTGGAGCCAATCACAGCTGTCCTCCGGGACAACACCAAATTTTTATTGGATAATGCGTAACGTACACGGGTCGTTGTGAGGTCAGGAAGTAAACTTCCCTCCTTTTAATCAAGTAGTCAGCTAGCTAATTGCAGAAACCCTTTTATCGAAGAAGATGGCTAAAAGAAAAAAAAGATGAGGAGTATCGTACTTTTCAGCAGGAACGGACAGAGGTATTCGCCTTTGTGGAGAGAGCAGGTTCTGCAGTGTGTCTAATATGCAATGATAAAATTGCATCGATGAAACGGTGAAAATGCAAGGCGTTGGAAATACAGTCTTATCCCTTCAACAAGCAGTGTTTGCATTTGAAAACAAGCTAGAACTCTTCATCGCAGACATTGAAAGAGGTCGTTTACTACACTTTGAAAAACTGGGAGAGTTTAAAGATGCATGCACAGCAAGTGACCCTGCTCAACATCTTGATCTTCAGCAGCTAGCAGGCTTCATATCTAATCTCCTGCAGTCATTCAAAGCGCGCTTTGGAAAATTTCGTGAGCGCACTCGTCTTTTTAAGTTCATCACCCATACACACGAGTGTGCAGTGGACAGCGCCGACCTGAGTTACATCCCCGGTGTCTCCGTCAGAGATTTTGAGCTACAAGCTGCTGACCTGAAGGCCTCAGACATGTGGGTGAATAAGTTCAAGTCACTGGATGAAGATTTGGAAAGACTTGCACGACAGCAAGCAGAGTTGGCGAGCAAACACAAGTGGGGAGAAATGAAAAAACTTCAACCCGCGGACCAGCTGATTGTCAAAACTTGGAACGCGCTTCCCGTCACATACCACCCACTGCTGCGTGTGAGTATTGCTGTACTGACAATGTTTGGCTCTACGTATGCATGTGAGCAGTCTTTCTCACATCTAAAGAACATTAAGACCAACCTACGATCACGTTTAACGGATGGAAGTCTCAACGCCTGCATGAAGCTTAACCTCACCAGGTATCAACCAGACTACAAAGCCATCAGCAAAACCATGCAGCACCAGAAGTCGCATTAATGCTAAGAAGTACTTTATTCATCATTGGTTAGCAACAGCATAACAACGTTATTAAAAAGAATTCAGAGACTTATTGTACTTTAAAAGTGTTGGTCTTACATAAAATGCACACATTTACTTGTATTTAGTTTTAAACATATTGTATGGCTCTCACGGAATTACATTTTAAAATATGTGGCGTTCATGGCTCTCTCAGCCAAAAAGGTTCCCGACCCCTGCCTTAGAGCTACAGGTCTAAGGAGAGACACATGGAAACTCAAAACTGTGATGCTAGCTGTAGCTTATATGTCACCCTTTTGATTGTGATGATGGATGGTCCAATGTAGTGTATAGCTGGAACTTCTTTGAAGAAGTTCCAGCTATACTAGACCTGAAGCCCCGTTTTCATTTCCCTGATCAACAACCATGTGCTCTCTCCTACTTGTATTCAGGTGGGATCTCTCAGTGGCAATCAGCCAGGGTCATCTGTCATCTAAAAGCCAGAGTTGTACATGTGAAGATACCCATTCCTCTCCACTGTAGGGGAACCACACAAACTTCTCAAAGGTTGTGTTCCACAGGAACAGTGGAAGTTGGTAACCAAACAGTGCTCATTCTGTTGTATACTAAAGCACTTAACCTACAAATCAAAGAGTCACACAATTAGCTAGCTAAAATATATTGTTTGTTTAAAGGAGAAAGTCAGTTTCTCAGTAATTTCACCGCAAACTCACAAGGAGCATTACTACAGACAATTTAACACATTGTCAAGATTAATGCCCAAACCATAACTGGCACAAGTGATGGTAACATTTGTACAAGACAAACAGGCAATAGCCCCAGCTTAATGCAATAAATTGTTGCAAAAATAACACTTAAAGATAGTGACATGCTGGAAAAAAAACTGAAATCACCCAAGTTGCATCAAACTTAGACTTGATTGAAGATAAACCTTATTTTTGCAGATAAACCCAACAGCCTTCATTAGTTTTTTGTCTGAAAAGTGGTGTCTTGCTTAATATGCTGCTTTCTTTACTGACATACAAACAATTTTCTGTAACATTTAATGTAAAATGTTTTTTTGTACTGACTTGATAATGTAGAAGTCATAAAATTACAATCTATAACAAAGTTTGTAGAAAAACAAATAGGGTGCCTAAGACTTTTGCACAGTACTGTATATCTTTTCAAAGATATACATCAAAGATATACAATAATCAAAGAAACTCAAACGGATAATGTAAGAAAAAATGATTGAAAGGTTAAATAATTGAAGTATTGACCCACTGAATGCAAATCTTGGTCATGATCAAGACTTCATTGACTCACTAGTCAGATAACAGTTTATAATAAGGGTGATCAGCAATTTTATTAAATACTATTAAGTTTTTGGTTTCTCTTTACTCATTATATCTATTTACTTTGAGCTTTCATTCTATCATTCCAGTCCAGCCAATATGAATTCAGGACATAGAAGTTAACACCAGGCTACACTATCGAGCAAGTGATATAGTTATAGCAATCACATTGCTAATATAAACTTATAAATGAAATATAATATATAGTTAATTTTAAACAAAACATCAAAAGAATTATGGTCAACAAAATGAATTTTTTTTGTTTAATTACATTCAAATTTACTAGATCAAGAGGTTGCATTATGATTTTATGCCCCATTATAACAGTTAATTTACTTTATTTTCAAAGAACAGAAACCATAAATGTATGAATGTATTTCAGCATAAAATGTGCTTAATTGATGCATTGTAATGGGGAGACTTTGATGATGAAGCTAGAGCATTGCATATGGATCTTTGTTTGCAGATTGGGCTAGACAGGAGTTATTCAGTGTTAGTGTAAACTAAAATCAGCCATTGAATCTTGTGATCTATGCCTCAACAAACTCCTTTTAAGGGATGACACTATTTATCAGCTCAGAGATTGCCGCTCAAGAACACCTGCCACTGTTCAATATTAATTAAACACAGCTGAAATGAATCAAAATACACTTCACTAATGCTCCTAAGATACTCAGAAAAGAAGCACTGACTCAGTTTATGGAAGTCCCGAACCTTACGTTGTGATTTAAAAAATAAATAAATAAATAAAAAAATAAACAATACTGCAACAACAAAAAAACTGTTATATACATTTTTGACTTTAACTAGGGCTGCAAAAAAACTAACATTTTAATAACTGATTATTAATGTCAAATATTCTGTTTAAATGTGGCTTATACAGTAAATGATAAAGATATATTAAATAAATTAAAATTATGTAAATATATATATATATAGGATTTTAATTAGAATTTAAAACAATTCTACCTTTTATTTCTTCAGTTATGCATTTTACCTATTTCTTCATCTGTTTTTTTTTTGTGTGTGTGTGTTCTTTAAAAGTGTATTAGCAGCTTTGGACATTTTCACCATTTCAATTTCTGAGCCTACATGAAAAGATGTTACATTTGAATATGTCATAAAAATGCCAACATGACAAATGCAAATTCAAAATGATAAACTTTGATTATCATAATTAATCCACAACACACAGAAGTTAGTATGTGCTATATATTATGTTTTTCTGTAAGGAAATGGTCAAGTTGACTATCACAGTGTAGCGGACTTTTGTCTATATAATTAGTGCGGCAAAAGACGCCCTGGGTTCTCTTACCCTATTCAACTTCAATGTCTATGGTTTCAATTCCCCTTGTATGTGTTTCAATGTCATAAACTGTCACTAACTAGATGAATGTTTTTTTTCAAATGGTATACCTATGTGTAAGCTTGTTAACTGAGGTAATACTAAGTGTAGTCAAACACCTTTTCTAATGTGTACACTCTATTCTATATTAAATGAATATAAATCTTAATCTGACACATAAACCCTCCACACCCCGTATAGCAATAATGAATTCCCAACAACCAGGTAGAGTTTAAGTATATGTATTAAAACACAATTCTTTGCATGTATATCAACTTAGAAATAAAACGTATTCAAAACTTTAACTCAATGTTATACCTTTTTCTGAGGCTTTTAAATCAATACCATTACCAAATCAACAGGTTACATATAACCCCATGTACATGCATAAAACAAGCAGTTTTCAGTTATATCCTTTAACCTATGGGCCCAAAACAATAGCCTACCTAAGCCAGCACACCAGAATTTCTATAAACTCCACACACACCACTGTTCCTGATGCAGGCCTGAATCGTAGCTTGGGGACGTTGAGGCCTTAAAACTGTATTGGCCGCTTCATGCGAATCGCGCAACAAAACCAAACAAATTCACTCATGAGGATGATGGGGATGTCCGTGCCCAGAGAGGGTCCATGCACCGTCACTGCAGCCCTGCTCACGCACTCTCGGTGTGCGCAGTTGCTCATGCGCTCTCGGTGTGCGCAGTTGCTCACGCGACGCTGTAGTTCGCGTATCAGTTCAAACAGCAAGCTGTCTTCCTCCGGTTAGTCTCGCAGTCTTGTTCCTCAGAGGCAACTCATTGGCTAACGAAGCCAGTTAGCCTAACATAGTCCCAGCTACCGAGTTGCTAACTTTTCAGGCAATACTATTAGCTGAGCTATTCCGACAAATTCGTTTTGAAAATGTCTCCATGTGATACCGACTTCTTCCGCATGCCAAGTAGTGAATAGGTTATCGGTCTGACAACCATTAAGTATTACTTGAGCACGAAAAGTAGCATTAATCACTTTACAGTTCTCCAGTGTGATCTTCTCCGTGTCTCGCCTGCAGCCGAAAGAGAGCGTGACTTTTTCTTACGCAGGACTTGCCTCCTCCCGTGACCTCTCACCTTTCCCATTGATTGGCTAACATTTTAACCTAGAAACAAATAATTTTATATCTTTCATATTTTCTATCATTTTCGTAGAACAAAGTAGCAATCTTTTCCACATGCATTTGTACATACAATTATCTAACATGGAAATACAGAATTCCAAAAATACAGGGTCGGTGTATTTAAATTTGTACAAAACAAAAGGAAACTTATCCATGTATTTTCTACAGGGTTACAACAGCAAATTACCTGAAATTAAGTTACTTTATGTCACGTAATGGAAGCACAGACTGAAGCAAGTGAAGGTATAGCAGTTTACATTTACAGCATTTGACAGACGCCCTTATCAAGAGCGACTGACATACTCAAATGAGCATTTGAGGGTTAAGGGCCAAAGGGCCCAACAGTGGCAGCTTGGCAGTGCTGGGATTTGAACTCACGACCATCCGATCAGTAGTCTTACATCTTAACCACTAAGCTCATAGCGGGTATAGCAGTTTATTAAAATAACAAGTCCAAAGGATGAGGCAGAAATCAATATATAGGCAGGCAAGGGTCAATCAAGCAAGCAAACAGTCCAAACTAGGCAAGTCAAAGAGATAAGGTCATGAATGTGAACAAAGTCAAAACCAGAATAAACAAACATGGTATCAAGACTTCGTAACGACAGAGACATATGTCAACTGAGCATTTACTTCACAATTAGCTGTGTGTATGACAGTCTCTTAAGTAGTGTGGTGAGATTGTCAGTGTAATTGGGAACACGTGTCTTAAATTAGAACTCAGGAGAGGTTGAACGTGCTTTTTTTGCTCCATTGTTCTTCTGGCCTTTATCCCTCCCACTCAACTAAGTATTCTATCTTACCCCTCTTATGGTGAGAGTTTAGAATGTTCTTTACAATGTATGCTGGTTGACCTTTGATGTCCAGTGGGGCGGGAAGGGTTTCGGTTGGCAAGACCATGGATAAGGACCAGGGGTGACTGGCTTAAGTCTGGAAACATGGAAAGAGGGTGCGATGCAGCAGTGACATGGTATTTTCAACTTGTACATGATCTGTACATGTTCTCCATTGATCTGTTTAATGATCTTCAATGGCCCGATGTATTGTGGCCTGAGTTTATTACAGGTTTGTGGTTGTCTGAGGTCCATAGTTGAGAGCCAGACTCTGTTACCTGGCTGGTAACGTGGATGCTCGCTGTGATGATGGTCAGCTATCTGCTTGTAGATATGGGTGGCTTGTGTTAGGAGTTGGTAAGTGCTTTCCCAGACCTGCTTGCTCTGCTGGAACCATTGTCGACTGCTGGGGAATCTGTGGTATTGGCGTTCCATGGGAACAGAGGTGGCTGGTAACCTAAGACACACTGGAACGGGGTGAGCTGGTAGCTGAGTGATGTAGGGAATTCTGGGTGTATTCGGCCCAGGGGATGAATCTGGATCAGTCTTCTGGGTTGGCTGCACAGAATTTCCGGTGGAACTGCCCAGTCTCTTGGTTGGGGCATTTTACTTGGCCTTTGGGTTGTGGATGGTACCCTGTTAGATTGATGTTGGTGCCCATTTTGCTCATGAAGCTGGACCATACTTGTGATGTGGATTGTGGTCCTCGATCCCTGACGATCTACTCGGGGATCCCAGATGGTAGTGGGATTAAGCATAGTGACTTGGAGAACTGGTCTGCGACCACCAATATGGTTGTGGTTCCCTGAGACTCTGGCAGGTTGGTGATGAAGTCATTGGAGATTTGTGACCAGGGATGTTCTGGAATGGGCAGAGGATAAAATTTGCCTGCTAGCAATGTTCGAGGAACCTTGGACTGGGCACAGGTGGAGCATGACAATACCACCCTATGTACATCCCTCAGCATGTTGGGCCACCAGTTCTTCTCACATATTAGATAGTAGGTGCACTGTGTACCTGGGTGGCCTGTGGCAACCGCTGTGGGGACCCATGTGATGAGTTCCAGCTGGTGCTTTTCAGGCACATACTGTTTCCTAGGGGGACATGCAGCTGGGATCTGTGAGATTGGGATTCCTGCCAGGGTCTGATCTAACTCCCACTCAGTGGAGCAGAGGATACATGTGGGTGGTATAATGAACTTGTCAAAGTTCTCTTGTACCTCTGGGCTGTGTAACTAGGAGAGTGCATCAGCCTTGGTATTCTTACACCCTTGTCGATAGCATAGTGTGAACTGGAAATGACCAGAGGGCTTGATGAGATGTCAAACACTTGGCAGTGCAGAGATATTCAAGGTTCTTATGGTTGGTGAAGATGATGAATGGGTGTGTGGCCCCCTCCAACCAGTGTCACCATTCCTCCAAGGCTAATAATACTGCCAAGAGTTCCCTGTTTTCCATGTCATGCCACAACAGACACTTAGGTTTTCTTTTCAGCAGGAACGTCAAGGGGTGTGCTATGGTGCTCTTATGAAACGCCTGTAGAAATTGGCGAAATCCAGAAATCATTGCAACTGTTTGACTGTGTGGGGAATGGGCCAATCCACCACCGCTTTCACCTGGTCTTGGTCCATGGCAACTCCCTCATGGCTAATGATGTAGCCCAGAAATGATATGGTGTGTTGGTGGAATTCACACTTTTATCCTTTGATGTAGAGTTGATGCTGGAGAAGTCAGGCAGAGACTGTGAAGTAGAGGGTGATGGATTCTTTATGGAGTGTGCCGATCTGGAGAGAGAGAGGCTCTGTGCAGTACGAGATCACTCCTCCCCCAGTTGGAGCTCCATCAATGGTTTGAATCTTGTGTGGTTGAAGTAGGGGATGAATGGGGATGTCGAGCTGGCGAGCTGTATCATGGTCGATGAAGTTCCCTGCTGCTCCGTAGTAAATTAACGCTGTGAGAACAGAAGATACCCCTGAGCATTCGACTATGACTGGGAAAATGAAGGCTTGAGGAGAGAATAATTGGGCTGGACTCACCCTTTTGGAGCAGGGTTTGGAACCCCCGCTCTCCCCGGGGTCGGGACAAGATTTGAGAGGGCACTGCCAGATGAGATGTGTGTTTTGTCCGCAGTAGAAGCAGAAAAACTCTTGACGACGTCTCTTTCTCTCCACTTCATTGAGTCACACGTGCCCCATCTGCATGGGTTCCAAGGTGGCACATGGTGCTGTGAGAGCTCCCTCGCTACGGGCTGCATGGCGGCTTTGAAGCAGGCGATCGAGGCAAATAGACGGTTATATGAGCTTATCGAGGATAAGTTAGTCATTGCGGCAGGCTAGCTCCATTACTACTGCCGGGTTTAGTCTGACATGAGGCAACTGAGCGTTTACTTTGCAATTAGCTGTATGTGAACATTTATTTTGCAATTAGCTGTGTGTGTGAGAGTCTCTTAAGCAGTGTGGTGAGATTGTCAGTGGGTTTGGGAACAGGTGTCCTGCAAAGAAGAATGGGAGAAACTGCCCAAAAATAGGTGTTCCAAGCTTGTAGCATCATTCTCAAAAAGACCTGAGGCTGTAATTGGTGCCAAAGGTGCTTCAACAAAGTATTGAACAAAGGCTGTGAATACTTATGTACATGTGCTTTTTTTGGTTTTTTATTTTTAATAAATTTGCAAAGATTTAAAAAAAAATCTTCTTTCATGTTGTCATTGTGGGGTATTGTTTGTAGAATTTTGAGGAAAATAATGAATTTAATCCATTTTGGAATAAGGCTGTAACATAACAAATGTGGAAAAAGTGAAGCGCTGTGAATACTTTCCAGATGCACTGTAGTCTAACATAAATCATCTAACATAAATCACATACTTTAAGTACGTGAGTCAGTTTAATTTGGCAATTATTATTATTACCAATAATTTATTATTAACAGACTGAACTAGTTAGAAATTAATACAAATTTGAACAAGCAAGGTTAAAGTTTTTTTAACATTCAAGTTAAAAAGAATGAAGTTCTAAGAATTGGTATGAATATTAACTCAACCTATAACCTAACCATAACATTGTAAGCTTTAATACAAATTTGATTTTGTGAATTTAGATGCATACTATAAGGCCATGGCAATTATTATTTGCTTTAAACGGTGCACTATTAGATTAGGTGTGTGTGTGTGTGTGTGTGTGTGTGTGTGTGTGTTTGATTTTGTGTTGTTTGAGTTCCTTGCATACCCCTATGCTCCAGATCACAGGTTTTAAGTTCTTTCAGAAAAGTTAATTAGTCACACTTCATTCTATGCAGCCACGCTTAGTGTTCTGCTCAGGTATGCCTGTTTACAGAAGCACATGCACCCTGGTGGGGGATTTTCAGTAATTAACATTAATGAAGGCCTTTATTTTCTTCACAGATTAATAAGGCTGAGAGTCAAGTTCAATAATGGTATAAGAACAAAAAGTAACAACTCAGCCTTAAAAGTATAGTTTGTTCAGGTCATTATGACTGCAAATTTGTATTTACACACATCAACACCTATGAAAAGTTAGGATAAGCCTTATGGGCCACTAACTTCTGGGTTCTCAGCCGTGGCTTAGGTCACAATCAACTCATAGAGGCAGTTGTTGGAACAGACATTGGAACAGACTTTGGGACAGATGCAGAATTGATGCCGATGCTGACATAGCACACTTGTTGGCAGATCTGGACTCTTGTTTGGAGTCAGATATGAGCTGAACACCAGAGCCCAGCGAGGCTGTTAGTTGTAACAGATAAGAAGCCAAAAAAGCTCAGAGTCGCTTTTAAGGTTGATGGATGACCTGGTGTCAGACATGGCTGAACTCTATGCTGCTAAAACAGCATGCACATGCAGTGAAGCTTGCACCTGTCAGTAGAGTGTCTGGCAAAGGCCAAGAGATAATTTTTCCACCAGCTCTTCATTTAAATATAACAAGCATGCTATATCGGTGGAGGCACATGAAAGGCACTTTTTGTCCAGCAAGGACTTGCCAGCTAATATAAGTGATGTCATAGCAGAAGCAACATATAGAGAGAGCTTGTGCCCATTGGCAGAGAGCTCATTATAGCTGGAGCTGGTTCCCCCTCCCACGCCTCATAATCCCATGTTTGCTCTGCCAATCCACTACTGCAGTGGGCTTTTTGTGGTAAATGACCAAGTATAGTGGTTACACTACACTAAATGACCAAAAGTTTGAGGACACTTGACCATCACACCCATATGTGTGCCTTCCCCAAACTGTTGGAAGAACAAAATTGTATAGGGTGCATTTGTATGCCATAGGATTACAGTTTCCCTTCAATGGAAATAAGTGTCCCAAACCTGTTCCAGTATAACAATGCCCCTGTGCACAAGGTGAGGTCCATGAAGACATGATTTGCCAACTATGTAGGGACACACTTAAGTGGCCTGCACAGAGCCCTTAACTCATCCCCACAAACACTGGGGTGAACTGGAATGCCAACTGTGCCCCAGGCCTCCTCACCTGACATCACTTCACTAATGTTCTTGTGGCTGAATGAGTAAATCCCCACATCCATGTTCCAAAATTTGGTGGAAAGTCTTTCCAGAAGAGTGGGGGTTATTATAACAGCAAAAGGGAAATTTGGAATGGGGTGTTCATCAAGCACACATGGGTTTTATGTCCAGGTTTCCACAAACTCCACAAACATTTGGGCATATAGTGTACTTCCAGTGCATATATCCACTTTACATACATAATGTCCTTTGACTCTGTACATATATACACTAGTATGCATACTGTATATACAGTATATGTATGTATATGTAAAGGTTACGTACAAATAAATTAAGATTATATAATATGAATGCTGCAAAAAATGTTCTCGTGCAAATTGCAACTGCTTTCATTATAAAAGATGGTTGTCATTAGTTGGGAAGATTTCATGCAACAAGTGGCAGTGTTCCTGAAGTTCTCAGAGACAACATATTTAAACACTTGAATGGACAAAGCTAAAGAACCATAGGAAAGAAGAAAGACCATAAACACCCCCTAACAGTACAATTTGTTTGATAATATCAAGGATACAGGATGGATCTCCACCAATTTGACTTAAGGATAAGACTAGGTATGGTTGGCACAATCCACATTGCTGGACATGTGTAATCAACCCAGCAACCCATGTTGCATACCAGGGTCATTCATTAGTCCCATGACAAAAGAATCCTTCAGAATCAGAAGCCACTGCAGCCAAATGGATCATCCAGATTGCATCCTTGAGTAGCCATGACCTAGCTTTTGTTCCACAAAAGTTATTTTCCTCTGGACAGATGCACAATTGAAAATATAGATCCTTTGAACAGAATAAAGGGAAAACATACTTCCAGAGAAAGGACAGTGGCCCTTGTCTGGGTCTTTGTATCCCCATCAGTAGACCTGTGCAATACACCCTTCATGCACTCATTGCTCTGGAACACAGTTCCTTCCGGGTTTACCTGCCTTCTCTCTAAAGCAGAGGGTACAGACAGCCACCTTGTTGCGTTGTGTGGCCATAGGCATATGGGTACAATGTGTTTCCATGGGCATCCACCAAGGAGCAGACTATCTGGGATATGTCACTTCTCCTTGTGCACATTACGGTGCTCAGTCTTACAGTGAATGGGGAGATCCCTACTACACAGTCTACAGAATAGTGGCTGCTCTGTACTAAAATGTAGCAAAGAAATGTTCATACATCATTGTTCATACATCAAACACTTAAATTCAAAGAGCTAGTTGCCACACCAAATACCTTTTCATTAGGCAGGAATACAGTAAGCTGGTGCAGTTTTATTTATTTATTTATTTTTATAAATGCATACTCACAGACCTAGGTAGAAAGTGTAGAAACATCCTGTTCACTTGCACAGTCCATCTGTAATCATACACACAAACCATTCTCAAGGCATACAAACAGGTATGTCACAGTCAATAAGCTCATTTTAAAACAATATATGTACCCGAGGATAAAAACACCTCTCAAGCATCAACTTGTTGCAAACCTGTATACTTGCTCTGTCAAAAGGAACAAGCACTTAATCAATGGTTAGCATAGCTGACTTTCTAACCAAATGCACATAACAGCCATTGTCTTTTGCATTCTGGCCACAACACCCAGCAACAGCCTAATAGGCAGCATTAGGGATGTAACTTAACATGTAATTAACTTAAAGTGAAGTGTAATTCTTGTCACCACTGTTTAAACTCTGTAGGTCCCCCACCCACACCAATTAAATTATGTTATATGCAAGAATGAACAGAATCAATATTTTATTATTTTTGGCTTGGATTTAATAAATAGTTTAATAAACAATATAAAAAAAAACAACTGAACATAACTATATACAGTACACAAGGAATAAAATCTCTACATTCCGTTTTCAAACTGCAATTCCCAGAATACACTGCAGCCTACAAACATGGCCACCATGGACTACAACTCCCAACTCAATACACCAGCGATCACAGTCTCCAGCATTCTAATCACACCCAGCTGTTGCCAATCACACCCAGCTGTTGCCAGTTACAACACACACACACACACACACACACACACACAGACACACACACACACACACACACACACACACACACACACACACACACACACACCACCCTTTAAAAGAGACCTTTCATTCGCTAAGGCGTTGTGAAGTAAACACTCAGCAGTGCCTACTCTGACTTTACAAAGCCTTTGAACATGCTGTTTTTACAGTTATTTTTTACTGTGTTGTTCCTGTTTTTTTGCTCTCTGTTTTTTCTACGATATCATGTTTGCTGATCGCCTGACCCTTTGCCTTGAACTTGCCTTCCATACACTGTATCCAGGTGATCATGCACTCCAAGCACATCACACAGGGCAACTACTATTTTGAAATTGTTTTAAATGTCTTGGTTGATGTGCTGGATCTGAAGGTTGCACATCATTAAAAGAAAATGCTGTGGCAGCTGGAACTGATTTAAAAGCCAGCTTTCATCCTCCGAAAAAAATAAAATAAACCAGAATGGTCTTTAAATATCCTTTCCCTTGCTAAATCTTCTGTCAGCTGAGGCATTTGTTCGTGGTTTAGGGCTATGCACCCACAGACCAGTCCAGCTTTTATTTATTTGGTGCCATTTCTTTTATCATAATTAAATGGCTAGTTTATTTGTCTTAATTTATAGCTTTGTTCTGAGCACTTTCATTACTTTTCATATTTTATAAATGAATGCCAATAATACACAAAGATTGGGTTTCACACAATTTTGTCAATGTTTTTTTTTTTTTTTTCTTTCCCCTGTCTTAATGAACTAACATGAGGATCTGTTTTTGATAGAGACTACAAAGCACTTTTCTAAGTTGATCTGGATAAGGATGTCTACTAAATGCTCTAAATGTAACTTAATTAGTAATTTAAACTTGACAGTATATTCCATATATAAAAGTGCAGTAATACATGTAAATTATATGATCTGAAGTCCATCAATAAAAATTTTTGATTTAATCTTCTTTTGCATAAATTTACACAGACTCAGGAACACAAATACATGCGCATTGTACTGAAAACCTGAGACATTGCCTGGAATATTCAGGTTCTACAACAAAGCAGCACAAAGCTGTCCTGGGCTATCAGAGAGCTGAAGCACAACTATGCACAAAGAATCCATGAACATTTCCTAAACATCAAGGACACAATGTATGCAGCAAGGCATTAAGGCCATCACTGACTACAAAGCTACATCATATGTCTGTGATGGCAATGCCTTGCCTCCGGATGCATTGAACAATTTCTGCTCCCATCCCAACTTCCACCAACCAAGTACTCTGTCTGTCTCTAGTGGACGTCTGTCCAGAGTTTTTCATGGAAACCTGCAGGTTCTGACTACATGCCTGGTGCCCAGGGAATGTGCTGATCAGTTTGCAGTTTACAGACATCTTCATTATCTCCCTGAGTCAAGCAGATGTCCCTACGTGCTTCAATCTAACCACCATCATCTCTGTCATGCCTCAATGACTACTGGGCCATTACACTCACACCAATCAGCATTAAGTGCTTTGAGTGGCTAGTCATGAGACACATAAAGAGCAGTCTTCCCATCACACTGGACCCATTTCAGTATGTACACTGCCCTAACTGGTCAACAGAGGACCCCATTTCTGCTGCCATCCACCTGTCTCTGACCCACCTAGAGAAGAATATCAGTTATGTAAGGACGCTGTTCATCGACTCCCGCTCAGCATTCAGCACAATTATCCCACCACAAATCATAGAAAACTGAGCCTACTGGGTACCTCCCTCTGCAGCTGGATCCTAGATTTCTTACTGGGAGACTCCAGTCCATCAGAATTGGCAGCACCACCTCCAGCACCACCACACTTAACATTGGTACTCTCCAGGGCAGTCAACTTCTGTTTACAATGCTGACTCAAGACTGTGCTGCAAAGTACAGCTCTGATCACATCATCAGGTTTGCTGATGATACTACAGTTGTGGGCTTCGTCAGCAGTAATGTCAAGTCAGCATACAGGAAGGAGGTGGAGCAGCTCTGTATTGCAGAGATATGCAGTCCCTTTCTCAATGTTAATAAAATGAAAGAGATTGAGATTGTTGACTTCAGGAGGACCCTTGGTGATCACTCTCTACTGCACATCAATTGAGCAACTGTGGAGAATCCACAGCACTCAACAAGTTACTTGTTGTTCACATCACAGAGAACCTCCCCTGGACTCTTTACCACACCTCCCATTCTCAACACCTTCTACAGGGGGATAATAGAGAGCATACTGACCAGCTGGCTCATTGTCTGGTATGGGAAATGCACAGTCTGAGACTGATCCCCCCCACCCCACCCCCCACAATGGACTGTGAGAAAATCATAGGGGTCACTCTATTACTTGTAATTACATGACTTACTACATTACAATTGCTGCATCCACAAGGCCACCTGTCCTGTGTATTCATTGTCCTGTTTATTTAAGTTGTTGCTACAACTTAATGGCCATAATTCTTTTGATTGTGTCATTTTTCCTGTTTATTCAACTGTGATTTTGGAGGAGAGTAAGATTAGTTAGTAGGAAGTGCCACAGCTAAACTGTAGATGTTGCCACCTCTGACAATGAAATGCAAAAAAATAACTTAAACATATTTATTTCTTATTTTCACCATTAATGTTATATGATACTGATCTGGACAGGATCCAGAGCCTATTCTGGGAACACTGGACATGTGGAGGGAACACATCCTAGGTGGGATGCCAGTCCATCGCAGAGTACCATGCACACATACATTCACACACTCATTCATACTTATGGGCAGTTTTCTGTAGACAATCCACCTACATACATGCTTTTTTTGGAGAAGGACACCCACATGGACACTGGAAACTCAGCACAGACAGTATTGAACAAATTCAGGATTGAACCAGGTAATCTGGAGCTGTTAGGCAGTAATGGTACACTCTGCAACATGCTGTCCAATCTTAATGATTAGCAATATAAACAATATTTATGCAAACAGACACATAAAAACCCCTTCACATGCTTCATGGCTGTTTTGAATACACAAAAGTGAAAGAATGGCATTAACTAAAATAACTTTATTACTGTTAACTTTACTATACCACTGTCTCATCCCCCCAAGTGCTAAAGAAGTGACATTGTTTAAATCTTCCGCCTAAATTTGCACACATGTAAAATGATTCTTCACACTAAATTCAAAGCCTTGCATTCCACATACAATGTGACTATGTTAGTCAACCTTCTGATATTGTGTTTCTGCACAATAAAAAAAAATGACTTGTGTAGTGATGTCTATGTATAAATATATGTAGTGTGTCTAATTGTGTGTAAAGTGTGTATGTGTATCTAGTTTGTGAATGTCAATGTTCATGTCAAATTTATTTACAAAGCACCATTAAAAAAAAAGTTGACCAAAGTGCTTTACAACAATAATTACAAAAATTAAAACGGACATGAAATAGTATCAAAAAACCCATAACATTATAGCTGTTATAACAATCATATAACAAATTTAAAACTATCTCTACAGTTAATGTGGTCAATCTATCTATCTATCTATGAGATAATTTCATAAATAAGGAATTAATTAGGCACCCGGACAATATTTGTCATTTGTACAAATGAACATGATTACATTATTTATTAAATATTCAAATATTAAGTCCCATCAGTCCCAACACACCACCAACCATCAAAATACAAAATTACTTCATATATATATATATATATATATATATATATATATATATATATAGAGAGAGAGAGAAAGAGAGAGAGAGAGAGAGAGAGAGAGAGAGAGAGATAGAGAGAGAGATAGATAGATAGATAAGATTCACCCACTGATACATAAACTGAACAAGTTTCACAGACATTTGAGGAACACAAATGGAATAATAAGTCCCTGAACAAAGGGGGGGTCAATATCAAAAGGAACAGTCAGTATGTGGTGTGTTCACCAGCTGCATTGAGTACTACAGTGCATCTCATCCTCATGGACTGCACCATATTTGTTTGTTCTTGCTGTGAGATGTTATCCCACTCTTCCACCAAGGCATTTGCAAGTTCTCGATCATGTCTGGGGGGGACACATGGTTACATGTAATTTTCCACTGTGAGGACGACCAGCTGTCCTTCCTGTCTCCCTGTAGCACCGTCTTAGGCATCTTACATTACAGACATTGTAGTTTATTGCTCTGGCCACATCTGCAATAATCTTACCTCTCCGCAGCAGGCCTATGGCAAGTTCACGCAAGTGAGCAGGAACCCTAGATATCTTTATTCTGGTGTTTATCAGGGTCAGTAGAAAGTTATTGTCCTAAGTTATTGTACCTGTGACCTTAATTGCCTACCACCTGTAAACTGTTTTAAAGACTGTTCCACAGGTGCATGTGCAATAATTGTTTATGGTTCATTGAACAAGCATGAAAAACATTGTTTAAAGTTTAAACCCTTTCCAATAAAGATCTCTAAAGCTTATTTGGATTTTATAAAATTATATTTAAAATACAGTCTTTATATATATATATATATATATATATATATATATATATATATATATATATATATCAGGATACTGAAGTGATATTCAGGACACTGAATCCCTAACACTCTTAGTTGAGTAGATTAAAAATATTTTCACACACAAAATTCACACAATTATTCAGTTCTGTTGATAAAAAGACACTGAGAATTTGGCTGTTGTTCCCTTGTTGTACCTTTTGTATACATTTAAGGTTGTATATTAAGGTTTATACTTATATAGTAGTATATTTACAATTGATAGCACGCTCTGTGATGTTTTTAATGCCTTCCCACAGGATGACTTTGCATTTTCAGTGCAGCACAAAACAAAGCACTTTTAGTTCTTAATTAAAGAGGGATGGCAAACCAGAGCAGGCCATCAATTTTTAATTCAGATCAGGTCTAACATTCATGGGATATGGGGTGTGTGTGTGTGTGTGTGTGTGTGTAGTGAGATAGCAATGTCAAGACACATCGAGTGATGCAATAGAAAACATATGAGTCTGTTATTAATGGTGTCTTCCTAGAGAAATGCACTCTGAAAGATTCTCTCACAAAGCTATTCACTGCTTCATTAACATTAACAAAGGCAGTTCTGCAGTTATCTAAACTATCAAAACTGCATAGGCTTCATGATACTGATTCTTAGGTCATTGTTTCATTCTGATTGTAAATTCAGTAGAAGGACTACCTTTAACAATCCAGTTCAATGCAAAACCTATGCAAATGTACTGTCTGGTCAATTGTAGTCTCATTTATCCAATATGAATCATACAGAACAGGTGAAATTTGACATAAAATTGTCAGTCTTACCTTATAACACGAGGAACACAGTCTAAATAGTGTTCAGTGTTCAATATTAATTAATAAAGTGTAGCTAATGGTTTTAGCTGAAACTGGTTCAGTATGGAATTAAAGTAATCCTCAAGGTGATCTTTTCTGTTGTTATTGTATTATGTCATTAATTAAAAGTCTACATAAAGGAGCTGTGTTCATGTCTGGGGGAGCACAGCAATCTCCCAGAGGTAATTAGAGCTGTTCATAAGAAAGAAGAGAACATATAAAATAAGATATTTCCTATCAGCGTGGAGCATTCTGCTCTACAGCTGTCAGTATAATGAGCCACTGGTCATGCACAGTTTGTTCTTGACTCACACCTTCGAAGTCTGTACTCTACCACTGGCTCCATGTGATTTTCCTAAACGGATCTGCTCTCACTGCCACACCTGATTTTTGTTGTTCCAAGCTGTCACCTTTAAAGTTTATCCTTGAACTGACATCACCTAAAAGGTTTTACTCACCGAGAAATACTTTTTTCTCTCCTATTGACTAACAAATCATGAGGAAGTTCACAAGTAGTGAGACATTTAGAAAATATGCCCCCTTCTTATTCCTTCACCTAAATTTGAAAAGGAATGCTACAAAGCAGACCATACCTGTAGAGATGAATGCTAGTCATATGACGAAGCCATAAAGTGGATAATGCCTGCACCATTATCTTAATCTACTGTACATTTTCAACAATCAGTGTTTAAGAATGGCAGACGCTTGTAGAATCCAGAATCCTCGCAACTCAGCAAGAGCGCTCAACCAGTTCTTGGTTGACATGGAAAATGGTCTTATATTGGGCTTTTTAACCTTAACAGTTAAAACGCTTTATACTGTTTCTCATTCACCCATTCACACACACACCAATGGCTGAACCAGTGGCAGCTCCTGCCATGCCAAGGTGCTAGCTTGCCATCGGGAGCAACTTGGGGTTCAGTGCCTTGGCAAAGGACACTTTGGCATGTGGAGACACGTGGGCCTCCAACCCTATGATTAGTGGACAACCCGCTCTACCACCTGAGCCACAGCCGCCCTATACATACTAACATACTATCAGTTACATAGTAACTGGCAAAATCCTGGACGATAAGTTTTGTGATCAGGTGAATGAGCACATCTCACATCTGTGTACTTGCTCCACCACCTAGACTAACTGGGCTTCTTGTTCATGTATAAGGTTCAGTAGTCTACTGCTTGAGGGGGAAAAATGTTTGACAGTTTTTAAAGATAATACGAACTTTTATGAAAAACCTTTTCCCAGTGGATTTTTCGTTAAAGAGGGAAAGACTGGCATTCCTTTTCAGTCAGCTCTTTGAAGGTCACAAATGTACTTAGGTCACAGAGTCAGAAAAAGAATCACTTTATTGTCCAGGTACACTTGCATGTATTAGGAATTTGACTTGGCAGAATTAGTGTACATACATGGACAAGATATGCAGTGCAGTGCAGATAATACAAGACAGTGAATAATAAGTAAATAATAATAAAAAACAGTGTAAATATAAATAGTGTAACAATGGGTTCAATGATGATTAGCAGACTACACCTGATTTTCCCTTTTTAAAGAGTGGATGATGTGCTGCAGTTTTCCCATGGCCTGAGAAGAAACAGCACCAAATCAGACAATTATGGAGGATGGACTCAGTGATAGCTGTGTAGAACTATACCAGTACTGCCTGGGGGAGACTGAGTTTCTTCAGCTGTCATGGGAAAAACTGCATTTGCTGAGCCCCTTTTTGTGATACAGGTGTTGTTTCCATCCCACTTGAGATTGCTTAAAATGACAGTGCCAACAGGCATCAGTAGTCACAAAGAAGTGTCGTTATATAATAGTGTCAGTGCTTGGTAAAAGTCATTAAGTTTCCCGACAAGGGAGTTAGTTGCTGTTAACACATTATAGCAGCTATAAATAATCATTCCCTCACCAGCCTCTTTTTTTCTCTCTCTTGAAGACAATGGGATACGAAACAAACAAACAAACAAAAATGCAACTTGTCACGATGCCTAACTGGAAAACGTCTGGGTTACGCATGTAACCCTGTTGCCTGAGAAGGGAACGAGACGTTGCGTTTAGCTATGGGAGCTCTTCTCGCGTGCGACCGGCATCTGAAGCTTGTGTAAAATCATGGCTATTTATAGGCCTGCCATGATCAGGTGACGTGGCAATTAAACGCGGCATGTGATATAAATATGGCACCTGTGAACCGCGCCATCAGCCTGTATTATCTGAAGCGAAGACGCAATTCACAGGCCTGCCCTGTTATGACAAAGCTACGCAACGTCTCGTTCCCTTCTCAGGGAACAGGGTTACATGCGTAACAGAGACGTTCCCTTTCAAAGGGAACTTCAACGTTGCATTTAGCATATGGGAACGAGAATACCTACTCCATCATACCGTGGGTACGGCCTGTTCAAAAAGACCCAAGCCCGAGGGTCACTGCAAGACACTCGAGCCCGGGCTGGAATGAATATCCAGGCTGTAATAACGAATTTGTGTGGCGTAGACCACCCTGCAGCAGCACACACATCCTTTAAGGATACCCCTTTGGACAAAGCCTTTGCAGAGGCGACCGCCCTAATGGAATGAGCCCTTATGCCCAGAGGCGTAGCGAGACTACGCGCCTCATAAGCAATAGAGATTGCTTCCACTATCCAATTAGAGATGTGCTGCTTTGACACAGCATCACCTCTACTGTCGCTGCCAAAGCAGACCAGCAGCTGCTCCATCTTACACCACTGGACGTTAGTACAGAGAGCCCTTACTGGACACAGCAGGTGCATTCTCTCGTGTTCCGGTGTGGGGAATGGAGGAGGGCAGAGAGCCTGCAACACCACAGGGTGAGCAGCTGATGTAGGCACTTTAGGAATATAATCCGGCATAGGATACAGGAAGGCCCCGGCTAATCCAGGGGCAAAGTCAAGGCAGGAAGGGGCAACAGAGAGAGCTTGTAGATCTCCTACTTGCATGAGAGATGTCAGGGCCAGCAGAAGAGCTACCTTTAGAGTCAGAAGCTTCTCAGAGGCTGACTCTAAGGGCTCAAATGGGGCCCCTGACAGACTGTCCAGGACCACAGAAAGGTCCCAGGAAGGTATGCGTGGCCTGCAGATCGGCCTCAGCTGCCTGACACCACGCATGAACCTCGAAGTTCGAGGATGTTGCCCCACAGAGGCTCCATCAACAGGGGCATGGCTGGCCGAAATGGCGGCCACGTAAACCCTGACTGTAGAAGGAGCCCACCCCGCTGAGAAATGTTCTTGTAAGAACTCCAAGACTATAGCTATTGCGCAGTTCACTGGGTCTACAGTGGATCCCTGCAGACGGGAATCTCCCATGGAGTTCCATCTAGCAGGGATATTATCTCAGCTAACCATATTTGAGCTGGCAAAATAGTCCCAGAATGTACATTGCACTCACTGACGAACTTTCCTTCTGCCCAGAGAAGAATTAGTTGCGTCTGCCTGAACAGGGGGCATGGACATAATCCTCCCTGGTAGTCAATATATTAAACCACCAGTGTGTTGTCTGTAAACACATGGTGACCTCTCAATTGAGGAAGAAGGAATTTCAGTGCTAGAAATATGGTCCACATTTCTAGGCAATTTATATGCCGCTCCAGATGAGGGCCGCACCAGAGACCGTGAGCTGGACAGCTGTTTAAGACCGTGCTCCAGTCTGTGAGGGAGGTGTCTGTCATTACCGTCTTGCGCTAAGGAGACACCACTAGAGTGTGACCCAAGGCGAGGAACCGGGGACACTCAAATTCTCAGAGCACGTAGGCATCGCTGCGTGACACTGATTTGGACGAAACCCCCAACTTCTCAGCCACCACTGAATGGTCTCCTGTGCAATAGCACCATAAGTGCATGGTTTTCCCCTAGAAGCCTGTTATTTTGTCATACACTTCTGGGAGAAAGGGGAGTTTCTGCAGTGTGAGGGATTTACTTTCACTGGGGAGAACAAGCCTCATCCATCCTTAGTAATCACTTCAAACAGCTCTTCATATGCTGCTCTCAATTTTTAGCACATCCTTCTGGCTCCTCGGAGTCACAGAGGAATTATTACTATTATTTTTGTGTGTGTTTTTTTTCCCCTTTTGGCTTTCCATAGCAGAAGGAGGACTCGCGACGGAAGCTCCAAAATCCAGCGGAGAGCTGAACCCGAATGACAGAGCAAGAGATAGAGCAGCGCTCGTCTCTGACTCCTCTTCCGGATCCATACAAGATCCCCCGAACCTGAGACGGCTAGCTGCCTCTGCAGTGGCCTGCCCAGATCCGCGAGGCTCTGAAACCCAACTCACTTTGGCTTCAGAGAAGAGCGTGAGTCGCGAACCGAGCTGCTTAATGTAGGCATTACCATGCGCAGCCTCTCGAGGCTGCCATCGCATGCTACACCCCTAGACACTTCACCCTGAAAGTGTGCACTATTCCCTGTGATGAAACGGGAGTAAGCTGTAACCCACTTCCTGAATTCTCTCACTCATATTTTTCTCTCTTGCTCATTCCTTTTTTTTCTTCTCTTTTTTAAAGGGATAGAAAAGTTCTGAGATTTTGAGAAAAGATAGCGAGGAAATGAAGCGTCTTTTTGTTTCTTTACACAAGTAACCGACATGCAGTCTTTCGCTGAAGATAATAAAGGCTGATGGCACGGTTCACAGGTGCCATATTTATATCACGCGACGTGCTTAATTGCCACGTCAGCTGATTATGGCAGGCCTATAAATAGGCATGATTTTACACAAGCTTCAGATGCCCATCACGCGCGAGAGGCGCTCCCATAGTGTTATGCTAAATGCAACGTCAAAGTTCCCTTTGAAAGGGAAAACAAACTCCTCACAAACATTCCATAATATGTAAAGAATTTTTTTTTTTAATGCATTGTTCATTAAAAAAGAAAAAAAAAATGTTGGCAAATCACTGTGGTATAAGAAAAATGTTATCTCTGACATTCAAATTCAAAATCTTTCAAAATAGTATTAAAGTTTGTTTAGTCTGTTTTTTAATCTAAATATAATAATTATTTAGCAGTTACGGTAGCATTGAAGGGAATCCTGAAAGCACTCCTACTTCCCACATCCTTGGCTGTAACCCTTTTGTCTGTCCTTTTATGTACTTTGAATTTTATTGGACAGTGTGCACTTACTTTTACCTTTAATTGTATGCCTTTACCTTAATGGTGTCCCTACTTGTAGGTGATGGTATATTACATGCAAAGAAGTCTTTTCTGTCTGTTATATTAAATGATTCATACAAATTTGTTCACCAGTTGTATGGTTTGGTCACATGTGCAGCCTGATCATGCTTCTGTCTAAAGCAGACAATGAACAGCTTGAGTACTGTAAAAAAAAAAAAAAAAAAAAAAAAAAAAACAACTAATAATAGTCACTACTTTGTTATTTTATAATGTCCTTTCACACATCTGTGATTAGAAGAATTCTATTTCACACCAAGCCCACAACCTAGACTCCTATTACCTGCACTGAAACACTGCAAATCTCCAGCTCACAAATGGAAATGGGATTTATTGAGCCCACTGACTCAAGTGAATGAAAGGAAATAAATACTGGTTTTGGCTATAAGGATTCACCAACTCAATAGTCATGGATCAGGTTTGGAACACGGTTTGTTGCAAATCTGAAAATATGTTTCAAATGTAATTATTTAATAAAATTTTATTCATTTCAGTTTAGGGCTACAACAACTAATCGATAAAATCGATAATAATCGATCATTAAAATAATCAACAATGAATTTAATTATCGATTAGTTGGGTCTGTGACGTCACTGTGGATAACTCCTGTCAGCAACGTCACTTCTGACATTGTGACGTTCACAATGGTTTAAAACGCATTTCTATGAATAAAACACATCTGAAAAACAGTGCGGGAAAAATGCATGATCCAGGTCATCCAGAACATGAGAATGTTTTATATTAAGCACTTCAAACAAACTCGTAAGTGTATTAACGTGGCTTGTCGTATCAGATCCTGCGACAGATGTGTGTGCTGTTTAATGTGTTCCAGACATGTTTTCTTCAGCACAGAAATGACATTTATACCCATATACAGTATCTCACAAAAGTGAGTACACCCCTCACATTTTTGTAAATATTTGATTATAACTTTTCATGTGACAACACTGAAGAAATGACACTTTGCTACAATGTAAAGTAGTGAGTGTACAGCTTGTGTAACAGTGTAAATTTGCTGTCCCCTCAAAATAACTCAACACACAGCCATTAATGTCTAAACCGCTGGCAACAAAAGTGAGTACACCTCTAAGTGAAAATGTCCAAATTGGGCCCAAAGTGTCAATATTTTGTGTGGCCACCATTATTTTCCAGCACTGCCTTAACCCTCTTGGGCATGGAGTTCACCAGAGCTTGAAAAGATATCATCTAATATTTACAAAAATGTGAGGGGTGTACTCACTTTTGTGAGATACTGTATATCCTTATCTGTAAATGTTAGAAATTCACGCCAGTATTTCCATTTTACATAAAGGCTCGTCCTGACAGCAAGTCAGTCTCCATTAAACTTCAATGAATGAACACGAATACACGCATTCGCGTCAATCAAACAGCGCACAACAGAAAGGAAGTGCAATAACTCATAAAATATTCATTTTGATCAAATATGTTGTTTGATGCTATATTTATAAAATAAAGTAATTGTCTTTTTTTTTTTTTATGAGAGCAGTAACTGTAAGGGGGTTATAACCTGTAACTGTATTTAAATGTAAGAAGTGTCATACATTTACAGAAAAAAGGAACATGTTACTGTGTTCAGATGAGTGAATGTGTGTGTTACTGCAGAACATTCAACCTCTTATGAGTTAACACTTAGTTTCTGCTTTTGTTTTTCTTTTTTTTCTTTTCTTTTTTGTTTTGCATTTTTTAATATAGTGATTTAACTTCTGCTTTAAAGCCTGTGGACAATCAGTTGGTTTTTTTTTGCTTTCAAAATATAATGTCAATATAGAAAAAATCCTTTGCCCAATGTATAGCATAGCCCACATAGATAATATAATACCTTTTTAAAATACCACATATAATACCACATATAATACCTTTTACATAGCGTTCAGTTTGCACAATATTCGAAGGACAACGTTGGGCAGAATGTGAAATAAAGTATTTTGTTTATTTGTTTGTTTGTTTTTTAGAAATACAGAAAAAAAAATTGGCCTTTTAATCCAACTAAATTGATTAATCGAAGAAACAATCAACAGATTAATCGATGATCAAAATAATCGTTACTTGCAGCCCTACGTCAGTTTTATGTACAATGTCACAAAGCAGCTTTACAGAAATCCAGATATGAAATAGTTATTAAAATTTTTACTTTATCCCTAATGAGCAAGCCAGAGGAAAAACTTCCTGAGACAACATGGGGAAACATTAAGAGAACCAGACTCTAAAGGGAACCTATCTGTATCTGACAAGGATCCTTGTTGGATAGTGCAATTATAAATGATATATATTTATAACTGTAGACTATTGATGAAGATCTGAATCAGAAATGAAATGGCAATATGAATTTCCCCCAATTGCATTTGCTGAAAAAGCAACTAGAGTAAAACATGATACGGTTTGAGACAGAGAGGTTATAAGGCATTATAATTTGTTTTATTTCATATTTATGTTTGTGTACAGAGTACTATATTGTTGTTATTAATGCCTGTGTAGATATATGTAGACTGTTGTTACTAAAACCTATGTAGATCCACAGCTACATGCATCATTACCTGTGCCTTAAAATACATTGTCCTTATAACTGGATTGTATGAATAAAATATTAAAACATACTAATAGATGTATAAACGACATATAAACAAACCTACATGAAAACTATTTGATAATCATGATTTTGGATCGATTATGGATATGTATGGAAGTGTAGGGCCTCAGTGTTTCAGTTTTGCAGTTTGCAATTGCAAAAGGAATAACTCAATGCAATGCAGTGACTCATACCAATTTTTTCAAGTTAGTGACTTATTCAAAAAGAATCATGCACAAACAACATCTATCTGACCTGACATTTTCAGTAATTTGCACATGAAGATATGTAACATTTTGAGATGGAATGCAAAAAATGCACACAATAAAAGGCCCTGATATTCTAAAGATTTGCATGTATAAAAAACAAATGCAAACTTGATAACACCTGCCCCCACCAAAAAAGCAAACTGATTTAATCACAGGCTCTATGTTTGGTTATTTACAGAAGGACACTTCTTACTAAAGGTATGTTGGTGGTGTCGATTTAACCTGATTAATTTTGCCCATGCAATATGATTTACTAAGTCTCTTTGGATACAGCAATTGTATGTACAAATTAACACATGAAGAACATGCATTTGTGGCAGCCCATTTCCACCAGTTGAAGACAAAAATTATACAATTTAATTTAACTTAGTAATGATAATCTAGATTATTCCTTAATCACAGAGATTCTGAAAATAATTACTGAATATTACCATGGTAAAGTGTAGGTTATTAGATATTCACTGCACATACAGCATTCCAACAGCACTTTAACAGGGCCTTTAAAAAGGTTTTCATTTAAATGCACTGTATTAACATAATGCATACTCATGTCTACACTCATTTATTCTTTCATTATGGTAATTATACTAGAGAACACATAACCACAACTTTTGATACTGTATTAACTCAAATGCAACCCCTTTTTACATTTATGCTGCTCAGTAGAATGGTTCCATCTGGAATGGTCACAAAGATAGTCTTATAGTTTTGTGCAGGTGCCATGATTTTAAAAAATAGCACATAGTCATGCAATTCTGACACATTTTCTGTTTAGTCTATAAAGCAATCAATTGCTGCATCTGAAAAATATGGAATTTTTATCCAAACACTTATCCAAAATATTAACATCTGCTGTTTGGGCTGAAGCACAATAGAGAAATGTGCTGTGGTGTAAATTTTGGAAATAATTGAATATGAGTAGCAAATGATTAGACTACACTAAAGGGTCTCACTTCACATAAACTGCTGATTGTCTGACGTCATGTTTCCCAGCTAAACTGCTTTAGCTATTACTGTGATAGTATGAAATGTACTTGCAATATTTGAGACCCTATGCATATATCGGGAGGAGATCCCAAGAAAGGAAACAGAAATCCTTTCCTACATTCCCTCGCTGCTCTTGTTTCCATGGCAACAAAAGAGGGAGATGAAGGATGATTTGTTGGCTTTGAAGTCTCCAAATGCACTAATAAATATACTCCAGGAAGTATACACACAGGCATGAAAAGCTTGATGAGAACCAAAGCACTAAAGCTGTGTTGTTGTGAATGTTTGTTTGTATGTTTTTTTTACCTTCAGTCATAAATACATTTAATAGCTGGTTTATTGGGTACTCTTTACTGATAGCCACAATTACTGAACATATTATCAGGTATACTTACCACTATGCACCTGTACAGGTGTACAGTTGCTGAGTTTAGTACATCTGTTCCTCTATACCTCCTCTGTTGCACAGTGAGTGTATCATGTACAGCTGTGCTACTGGGGACACAGTAACACTATGGCCTTAATTTACAAAGTTTTGCATGTGTAAAAATGGAGTATTGTGCCTTATTGTGCCATGTCCATTTTACACATTTGGTTAATGAATATGCACTTTGCGTAGACTCTACCTAAAGGTCTCAAAAACAGTGCAGTATCTATGCAAATCAATTAATTCTGCACCCGCAGTGAGATTTGCTAAGCCTGAAACATTGTGGGAACTCAATGTTGTGTGAGCTTCACGCTGTGGGAAGCAGCCTCACGCGTGACCAGTAATTGAAGTTTGTGTCCTTCACACATTTCACACATCGCATGACTATGAATCTGCGCCTATAAACCATGTCATCAGCTTTTATTATTTGAAGCGAAGATGCCATTCACAGGCATGCCCCAGTATGACAAAGCTACGCAATGTCTCATTCCCTTCTCAGGAAACAGGGTTACATGCATAACCCAGACATTCCCTTTCAAAGGGAAGTCAATATTACGTGAGCTTCATGCTGTGGGAACAAGTATACCCACTCCATCATACTGAGGGTGGAATCCATGTCCAAACTGTAATACCGAATGACTGTGTACGAAGTAGACCACCCCGCTGAAGCACACACATCCTGTAAGGATACCCCTTTGGATAAAGCCTTCGAAGGTCTATAAATAGGTGTGATTTTAAACATACTTCAGATACTCATCACCACAGCATGAAGCTCACACAATGTCTAGTTCCCTTCTCAGGGAACAGGGTTACATGCATAATCCAGACATTTTATTTTCAGTCAAAATGTTTGGCCTTTTCCGTGGTTTTTCATCATTTCCCCCCCAAAAATTTCAGTGGCATTTCATTAAACATAGTCAACTGATTTGACCTATTTAATTATACACCACGTTGACATTAATGACATTAATGACATTAATGACATTAATATTTCACATTAATGAAATCAAAACATTCTCCATGCACCTTAACAGAAACTTTCAAGCACGACAACTGAACTAAGATAAGATCGTACTAATGTGAGCTGGTGGAAGGGTTCCGGTTTACATGGTTGTCAAATGTCAATTATTTCAGATTCACATGTCAATTGGCACAAGTGCTGTTTTTATTGGGTGGGAGAAGACTGCTCTATTGGTATATTATATTATATTGGCATACTCCTGCATACATTTTTAAATGCAGAGCTCCTACACAAAACGCATAAAGGTTGACAGGTCTGAGTCATTTGAATATTTATTTTTGGTATTTAAAAAAAAATATTTAATATTTTTTTCACACATCTTATACTGAATTTAGAGCTACAACAACTAATACATAAAAATTACTAATAATCGATTATGAAAAGCGTCGTCAAGGAATCTCGTGATCGATTAGTTGGTCTGCGCGCGGCACAGGGTACGTTTACTCCCTACGTTATTTCTGTTCTGAAAACACGCATCACAGAGAAAATACTAAAGTTGTGTCACAAATGACGTACTGTTCACTTACACTATGTACTATGTACTCTATCGTCTGGAGTACATAGAGTACATACCCTTCTTTTAGAAGGGTAGTATCATCTTAAATGGAACAATAACATTTTTTTTTTTACTGACTGGAAGTATAACCCGTTTCCCAGTCATATGGCCGTAATGTGATGCCGCTAGCTTTAGCAGATAGCCAGAGTCAATGACAATGACTTTCTTCAGTTTACTGTTTATGTCAATGTTACCTTTTATTCCCAACATGACCTCAGTCACCATCAGACGGAGGTGTAAATGTCAAGTGACTGAAGAAGAAAGTCAGTGACCTCCAAGTCCTCTAAGGCAAGGAAGCATTAAACAAGCATAAAACACCACGGAGATCAAATCCAAAATGCTCCACTGTGTGTACGTTTCCCCAAGGGGAAACTGGCATAAGTTGCTTAAGAGATTTAGTTTAATTTAAGTTTATTGTCATTATATGCTGTATTTGCATGCATGCAGTGTAACTTCTGTCATTTATTATAACAGAAGTGATCTGTTAGTAATGATAACAAGTAAGATCTGTAATGTCTAATTAAAACACTATGATCAAAAGTAAACAGAAGTAAAACAATATAACTAAAAGCAGTGAGTAACAGAAACCATAAGGTGCAGTGAAAGTGAGTTTTTATTATTAATTTAGGACCATAGTTTAATTCAGTGCTTTTTGTGCACCCATAAAAAGTAATGGATAAATACTATTATATAATATAAGCTTATATATAATATAAACTAATATATAAGTATTTATGCATAATTTTTTTTATGGATGCACAAAAAGCACTGAATTAAACTACAGTCCTAAATGAATAATATATATTCTGGTATGTGTGTGTGTGTCTGTGTGTATTGGGTTCTTTTCAGTCGTATATAATTGGACAAACAGTTGTGTAAAATTTTAGTCTGAAGTTTATATTTGTAACACTTAGTTTGTGGATTTTATTTTAATGAACATGTACTTCAAGAAATGAAAAAAATGGTACTGAATGTTTGCCCCCCCCCCATTTGATTAATTGAAAAAATAATCGGTCAACTAATCGATTATGAAAATAATCCTTAGTTCCAGACCTACAGTCTGGAAAGTTCAGTTTAAGCTCAGTTTACTCTTCTGGGAATCTGAACTTGCCACTACTACCAGGAACATGTAGTGCACACAGTAAATCTCATTTATGTATTCTACCTTCTCCAAACTATCCATATGAAGTAATTCATGCAATTATTCCGTGCAAATCACCTGCAACACACAGACCATCTTCATGCTCAATTGGTCCCACTGCATATGCCAATTAGCACCCTTCATTAAGGATCTTAGTAAAACAGAACCTGTGATTATTTAGCCAGCACACCAACGTTGAAATAATGTCAGTTACCGTTTCAACATTGAAACAACGATTGGTGCTGAATGATTGCAGAAAGGTCAAAAAATACTTAAAAATCAACGTTGAAATTTTGCCAAGATCTGTATGTTGTATCAACATAATGTTTTCAACAACGTAGTTGCATTTTAAATTATTATTTTATGACTAATAAAATATTATTTTTAATAATAATAATAATAATAATAATAATAATAATAATAATAATACATTGTAGATGAGTATGAGTAGATATACAATTACTAAAGAAATCTCACACATTGAGGCCTTCACATATTGAGACCTTCGAGCTGTCTGGAACTTCAGGACCTGGTGGCGTGATCTCGCAAGACTGTAGCATGTGACGTCTGCACACGTATGAATTCAGAGCGGCAATTTGTAACGGCAGATCAAGAAGATGACGAGCGCAGCAAAGATGTCATACGGTTTTAGATTTAAAGGTAAGTCAATATTTTGACTTACTTACAATAATATACATATAAAAAGTGAAACTGTTAAAATGACTGATGCCAATTCCTGGTAAAACAAACACCACAGTTTGCTAATTGCTAGTTAGTCAGGGAAAAAATGTTAGACTGCCACATAAAAGTATGGCGGTGTTTTTGGTGGTTCCATTCCCTTTTAAGGACATAAAAATGGTGCCAAGCTTTTATTGGCGTTTTTAAATGTGATTTTGGCAAGCTGGTCATAAAAACGTGGCACCATTTTTTTGTTTTCTCTCAATATAATGTGGATTATAAACTAGCTTATGTTCACCTCCTATTTAGATTTTTTTTTTTTTTTTTTTTTTTTTTTACTGTAAAACGCATTGGTCAACAGTGAAATCATCAAAACTCTTCTTCAGATGCATTCTCCAGCTCTGGGGAGAAAAAATCTCTCTGCTCACGTGAATATTTTTTTGTCAGTAGTGGTACTTCCACTATGTGTTTTTGTGTATATAGATTTATAGGTAGATTTGTATCCTTTTAAAAGTATTGAAAAATGTAGTGTAATATCAGAGGTAGGGGGAATCTTTTTTTAAATGATAATGATTTATTTGGAGGTGGATTAAAGGGAGATAATATTTTATTGTTTTTATTTAATTAATTACCCCCCCAATTCACACTGTAATTATTGGGTTAACAGTGACCTTAAACAGCAAGGAGGTGAAGCAAATCTCAACAGAGCATAAGGGTTACAATTTATTTAGATTTATAATAATTAAAGTTATACTTGCCTGTACTTCGGTTAATTATTCATGGTTCAAATATGGAATTAAAAAAAATTAACACACAGACGCAGTGGCGCAGGGAGGCGTAATGAGGTCACAGGTGAATGAACACGACTCAACCAATCAGAATCAAGGACCGAAGCAATGTGTTTTATAATGAATAATTTTGCCAAAATGCATTCAATAAACTTCCAAAATCTATGAACTCCTTCCACTTTCAAAACATTATCTGTAAAAAATGCCAAATTTTTTAATTGTTAAAACCATATTTTTATAAACATATTTTAATTATATTTTTCTTCTGTTGAATTTGATTTGTTACATGTATGGTGTAAAGCATCCTTGAGCTTGTGGAAAGGCGCTATATAAATAAAACATATTATTTAAAACAGTATTATGGCAATTTTGGTGCATTTCTGCAGTAAGTATATATAAATATATATTTAAATAATCTTAGTAGAATATTGTAGTATCAGATCATATGATAAATCTTTGGAAACATGGATAAAGAGACTGCTAGGGAAAAAAAGTCAGAGAGTGTAAGAATGCATGAAGGAACAAATATGAGTTAGGACAGTGAAAATGTATTGTTAAGTACACATACTTTTTATGTTAATAGATGACCTACTATAAAAAATGGAGGTGAAATGCTGAGTTGCGTGCAATGGCATTGTCAAGCAGTGATCCAGAGGAGGGTCTGTCTGAGGCCAGAGAGGCAAGCTGGGGATCACACAGCTATCGCGTTTCTAGTGATGATTTGGATGATGCAGGGGTTATTAATACAGGCAAGTAAGTAGTCACTCATTTTACTGATGTTTGGTGAAAATTGTCGTTTTTAAATATTAGACACAATTTGCGTTAACTGTTGTATTTAATCTCTCTCCACAAGGTAGAGTTTATGTTCTACTTCACTGCTTATTCAGGTTATTATGGTATCTGTAGTAAAATAACAGTTCCAAGTGACATCTGTAGTCTCGTGTTTTAGAATTCAGAAGAAAGTGCTCCAACTGTTGACTGAGATAAGGGATTCGATTAAAGTTGCTATAGGATCCACAGATGGGAAAGTATTTGAAATTAAGCCATCCAATACTCAAATGGACTTCCGAGAACTTGAGTCTGAAGGATGAAAATGAGAGAGCAACCTTGGTGAGTTAAAAAATTTCTTCAAGATCATCTCTGCATGTATTCAAATGATACAATTACAATCGGTTTAATATGTCTGTTTTTATGTAGCAACAAATTTTGACTGCAGTATAATGATTTTTAATGATCTACTTAATTAAACAAAAGATGGCCTTTTAATTTGATTCCATTTTGATTATCTAACGTATGCACTATGTCCAAGGATAAAATTGCACAGTCCAGTATTTGATTTTCACAGACATACATCAAAACTGTTGGGCATTTTAAATCTTCTTAATAAACACATTTTGTATAACGCCTCTAGCACGTGAAAAAGTGTGGTCGCTTAAAAGAAAAGAAACTACCAGTAAGCAAGGCTATTGTTTCAAACTTTTTCATCTTACAGATCAGTAAAAATTCATTCATTTATTTATTTATTTATTTATTTTAAACTGGTGGTGTGGATGATGTGGACATGGTGAAAAAATTCTGCATAAATATCTTTTGTTTTTATTGCCAGTGTGAGCCAGGGCTATCAACAGGTCAGCTATGGCTAATAGCACCCATAACAACCTAGCAACCACGTAGCAACACCCTAGTAACCCAGCTCCAACACTATTGGGTTGCAGCTACAACATCTATCTGTCTAGCTCTGAAACTATTGGGACACTATCTATCTATACAACTCTAAAAGTATTGGCACCCTATCTGTCCAGCTAATTAAATTGCCATCAAACCCTAGCAACTGTGTAGCAGCCACCCAAAACACCCTAGATGTTGGCTTGCTTTCTCAAGCCAACATCAAATGTTGCAGTGACAAACATTACCTATCTAGTTTAACATTTTGATCTTGTCGGGTAACGATTAATGATCAGTTGATGAGTATTGCCAACTGGTCGGGAAAGAAATAAAAAATGAGCATCAGTGTTAGTTAAATTTATAACTTGTTCTTGGGCTACAGCTGACATTTTATAACCCAAAGAGTTGCGTTCTATTACATTTAATCTTTTAAACTTTAATGTTTGTGTTTTTCAGAACTCTCTCAAATGGGTTAATGGCCCAGATGTGTTTGAAGGGGAAATGTGGAAAGCTGCCATTTTCTCAGTCCATGCTTTGCCAGGTCATCTGTGGTAAGTTTTTAAAATGTTAATAAAAAATATGAGGATGACTTCATATCAAGATGATGACTTTGGACGTTTTTGTCCATTTGAAGTTTTGTGCGTGTTTGTGAGATATAATTTAGGCTGTGCTTATCCACTATCCTCAGCTAGTTATCATCCATGATTACTTTTAAACTTGTGTTCTAACCAGTGTTTTAAATTAATGTTTTTGTGAAGTTCTTTTGAATACGACATTCTGGAGTGGAGCATGGTTAACTAGCGGCTACGAAGAGTTTGTGCACTTTAGTGTATTTTGACATGCAAAGTGTGAAAAACTGATACTATGTAAATGACTTTGATACAAATTTGGAAAATGGTTTGCAAAAATACACAGAATCCTTTATAGATAGTCTGAAATTTGCAGCATTCATCTTATGTGTGGTTTGTTTTTCTTTAGATGAGCATCTACGGAACAACACACATGAAAATAATGGAAATACTGTCCAAATATTTAAAGTAAGCTATGGAGAAGATGGGTGGTGGTGGCCGTAAGAAGACTTTGCTCTAAAGATGTGTGCCATACAGCTCTTGTTTAAAGAGCTTGTATTTAAAAATATTGAAATAAAAATAGGGAGTTGCACATGTTGTCATTTTGTAGTTGTTTTCTCATAGTTGAATGTTTATTTTTTTCTTTCTTGAGAAATTACTCCCTGAATAATAAATAAAAAAATCTGGTTATTCAGGATAGGTAACAGCTGTTTTCCTTAATTTATACAGAAAGGTGCCATAATCTTTTGCTCCAGTGCGATCTTATTTAATAACATTAAGATAAGATAAGATAAGATATAACTTTATTAATCCCCCGTAGGGGAAATTTAGGTCAACATAGCAGCACGAAGGAATATAAAAGAACAGAACAGAACAGATGCCGTATTGTAGAAGTATTCACACACTGTTTACACTATACAATCAATAATAATTATTCTAGGTTTACCATTGACTTACACTGAGGTGTTTATTTTGGGTATAATATAGGGATGCCGATACCGATAGTTCTGCCTTTTATAGCTTCTTTTAAATGAATAATAATTAATTCCACAATTCTGAAAGAAATGCAAATAAAAACTTTATTCTCTCCATTTCAACAAGTTGTTTCACAGTAACTGGTCTCATAAACAGAAAACACATTACTCAAATTAACATTAACACATGAACTACATTCTGAAGATTAAAGTAGGATTTCTTAACTTATTTAATGTTATTAATTCATATTAACAGAATTAATTGCCCGAATTCTAAGAAACCTCCTGTTAGTCTCACATTTGCTCACCACAAACAAAAGCATTTCTACTTCATCACTGAACATCACACTGGTACACACTTCCTGCCACAAATCACTAATCAAATGTAGAAACTGTACTGCGCGTATATACAGGGCTTTATGGTAACCACTAGGCGCTTGGGGGTAGGAGTGAGGCATCGTTCTTAATTGTTTAGTTAAGAGGTAGACACTAGAAAATTATACATGCCACAAACGTGAAAAGTCTATAGAAGAAATTATTTTTTCTTATCCTAAGAAAAAGATAAAGTTACTTAGAGCAAAGTACACCCTGCCTAGCCAGCTAATGCTAATCAGGCAGGGACAGGGCAGGCGTGATCTATGCAGCTAATTGGGTATTTCAGTTTAATTTGGAAAAAGGATCTGCACAATAGTAATAGGTTTTACTCCAGCAGAAACAAAAAATTGAGGGAACATTGGATACATCTTCATAAATCAAAACATGCTTTATAGTATATCTAATTTATGCCCCCTATATCATCATTTATTTGAAAAACACATTTTTGTAGCTCCATTTATGTGTTTCAGCTTGAGTCGCATCGTTTTGCACAGGTCACGGCATTTGATGGTACTTGGTACATGGTATGGCTCACATGGCAGTGGATATAATGACACAATGCAGGATAATCTCTACTGTACAGCACTCTCTGGTGGAAGATCACTATAAAAATATGGTTGATAAGATAAACTAAATACAAGGTCTAATATTACTAAAATGTAATCAAATGTATCCATTAACTTGCCACACCCAAATGATTCATATTTATGTTTAATGCTTATGTATGTTACATGCACACAACAGGCCCTCAGATTTACTTCTCTCATATAAAATGTTCTCACATACAGATAAAATGCTCTCATTCTCAGTTTATCTACCACATAAACACAAAAGCTCTCAAATTCACTAGTTTTGATCTTAGGAGTAACGATTGCATAATAGCCTGAGTGTATGTACATAAAAGTGTTTATCAGATTAGTTTTTCGCCACTTTTCTTAGAGACAGTTTTAGGACCATGGGAGTCTACATTTGCATATTCGATTTATGAAAATGACAAGCATTGGGAATTGGGAATTGGTGACTGCATCAAGAATATGTAAGTTAGGTTTGAAGGTTGTGAGAGGTCCCCCACCTTGGGGCCTAATTTAGAGTCGACACTAGTTTTCCCTTTTCATTCTTGGGTCCAGTGAATGAATGATAGATGAAGTTAGTTATTTTTAACTAGACTATTAAAAATGGCCAAATAAAGAAAACTGAAAAGTCATACAAGAGGCCACCATTTAAATATGGATAACCTCTTAAACTTCCCCATAAACTTAAAATATATAATTTTACTATACATAGCTATAATCATCCATCCATGGCTCTAAAGAACATTCTTTTTTGTATCCACATCAAAAATATTTCTTTTTAACACAGTAAAAAATGCTAAAAACAAAGATTTGCGCACATTGTCCCAAAAAATTGGGACGTTTAACAGAATGTACAGGCCTCAGAGCTCATTTAGGATACATCAAGAGAAAGTAGGCCAGATTACAGACAAAACCATAGCATAAACATTACAACCAAAGCTTAATTTGAGACAGATCCGGGATCTGGCACCTCTAAAATATAGCACACCTACGTTCTGGCACCTTTTTATGTGGATCCGACGGCTCTGCAACTGGACGTACAGTCTCCCACAGCAATATTATGAAAACAAATAGTTTTAGTTTTTAATTCACCAAAAGTAAAACAGAACAACAAAAAAGAGCAATAGAAATGCTCAAATATTGCTAATAGCCAATCAACAGCCTCTTTCACGTAACGTAATCATTACAAGTTCAAAGTTCACCTGAATTCGTTGTCAGGAAGCGAAGCCTACAGTCACGTATCATGCGTTGTAGAGTGTTATGGTGAAAAGAAAGCAGTTATCATTACCAGCATATTTTAAGAACACAAACAAAATACTAAAAAGGCAAGCGTCCAAGAGAGCAAGTGGCAGCAGGTCAGTAATGAAGCAGTTTGATGACCGTCTCCACGACTAGCAGTGATAACGCTAGCCTGATTGTGGAAGGTTTTTAGAAGCGCTTACAAGGTTAAACGATGTCAACCTGCACATGGCTTTGAAACTGAGATTGACTGTCTGGAATTAAATAGAGTTAACACCCCATGTACAGTCATTCGGGCTTTTGGGAAGTACAGGGACTCAAATAGACAAAAAGTTCCAGAAGGACTGAGGCAGTTGATGGTTACTGTGAATACCACACCGATCTCGAGTGGAGCACGAGCAGGGTTTCTCCAAAATCAATCTCATTTGTAGCTTGCAGCGTGCATCCCTTCTCATCCACACCATCTCGTCTCTGGTATTTTTGGTCCACCGCTTACAAAGTTCAATCCCGAGACATCTGTGTGCTCATGGATCCGTAAGGGACACAGGGAAGAGGACATTGATAAGACAGCTTTGTGGAATATTTTGTCTTAGGTAAGACTAGTTTATTGTAAGTACGCCTACTGTTTGAAATGTAGCTTTGTTTATGAAGTGCCTTTGGTCAAATGTGCTTTGTAGTTAACTGAGGTGACGACATGTAAGCTGATAGAATGTGCGATCCATAAATGTTTCCCTTTGTACTGAGAATAATCACTGCTATTAAGTTCATCATGCTATTATCTCGCTTTACCAGTGTGATAAATTACTACCTATCAGAATTGAATATTTCTGGCTACTTGAGATACTGGAAGCACTTTTGCATGTCTACCTTGGAGGACCATGACCCTTCGCGTGCCTCCTGACCTGTCGGATTTTTTGCTGTTCTACCCTCTTATTGTTCCGGGACCAGCTGATTTACAGCTTAAGCACTGATTATAACACATGGATTGTATAGCACAAGAACACATTTTTTTCTGTGGAATTATGTGTTTTTTTTGCTGTTCTTTTTTTTTGTTGTTGTTGTTGTTGTTGTTGTTGAAATCTTTACAATTTTGAAGAAATGCAAGAACAGAATAGCATCTTCTGAGCTTGTCTACTTCTCATCGTGTGGATGTGAACAGCAACACTTTGTTGTCTCAACTCAAAAAACAAGAATGATAGGAAGACTCGGCTCACCACCTATGTTTATCAGTGCTAAACTTGACCTCACCAACAGGCTATTTATTTTCTTCACAATTTCAACAGAAGCTGTCAAACTTTGTGTTGCACCAATATACTCTACACTGTCCAAATATAATATTATCAAGCCATTTTTTTTCTGGAGAGCTATCACTTTGGCAAGGAAACCTAAATTTTAGTCCAAATATGTGTAAGAATTGGAAGGAAAAGATAGTTCAAAATATGATCAGTCTTTCACAGTGTTCCTGTTATGTGAATAAACATAAAGTCTGCAAAAGAAATTACAAATTTGATGTTCATTTGCAGTGTATTTAATCATCATGGAATATATTACATCTATGAAATATATGTATATATATATTTTTTGATCATTTTGTTTGGCACAGTTGCATTCCCATTGCAACCCAGTTGTGTTACTTCAAATTCAAATTTTATTGGTCACACAACTAGACATAGTACGATGTCTAATACGACATAAAAAACAGAATTGACATAAAACAAAATTTACTAGCATAGAAGCAGAGAGAGAGAGAAAAAGAACAAATATAATGTAAAGAATATACAAGCTAGATGGCAGAAAAAGCATGGAAGATATGAGGAATAAAGTGCAGATATGTGCTGGTGCATGTGCACATTGAGCTGAGGTTGTTGCAGTGAAATGGCTAACATTTAATAAGTATTTATAAATACACCACAACAGGAAAGAGGGTGTGTTGTAGTCATATTTTGTGGCAGTAAATGCAATGAAAATATGATAAGGTTTTTGAAACTGTTGTATATACCTGGATATAGGTTGTCTTATTTCTTATTTGATGATAAACACTGACAAAAAAATAATAATGCAGAAGTGATTAAAATGGAATAGCAGAGAATGGTGGCACAAGAGTTCCAGACACAAGCAGAAGAGTCCTTTGTGTGTGTGTGTGGTGTGATCTCTGCTCCTGTCAGTGATAGACTCTTAAAGAAGAATGGTTTTGAATGTAAAGAACCTAATTACACAGAAAATTGCAAAATTATTCATTCCATGCCATTTGAAGTTGAAGAGACGCTTGTAAGTCAATTTAAAACTTGTATCTCCTCTTCACTGCTGCACAATAATTCTTTGAAACGGAGAACCCATTTGTGATTCTTTATCAGACATGTTTTAAAAGATCCCTAAAAACAAACATTCTATTATGAG